>NC_056663.1:117881293-118198793 GCF_018350195.1 Panthera tigris
GACAGTATTTAAGGTGTTGGCTTAAGCCATTTGATTTATTCAGTTTTCCTGGGTATACAGGAAGATTACATGTTAAACTTCTACTTTTCTCCTGTTAATCTGACTTTTTATGATGGAGAGTTCTCAACCAAGAAACTAGAAGAATAAGGGGAAAATTAATCCCATCCTCCACAACAGGAAATTAAAAATGTTAACATGTCCCAGTGCACTCCTGGCTTAACAATGCTCTTTCCATACAAAATAATTTGTTAAAATTAATACTGCCAAGTAGCTGGTTGGCCATAGCATGTGCTAAAGGTAAATATATGTTTGCTTACACATAGAAATTCACTAAATCACAAGTCTTAATATTTTAGGAGTCTCTTCCCAGACATATTTGTAATTCAAATCGCTCCAAAGTAGAGAAAAATTGCAAGTATAGTGAGAGTTATTGAGAGACTAAGAGAAAAATTACCAGGTGTACTCACAACTGCAAAGAAAAGACCTTCCCCCCCCCCCCCCCCCCCTTCAGCCATTCCCAGAACCAGCCAGGGCGTGCCCAGTTGTGGTCTGACCTAAAGGCGGGAACCAATCAAGTTCTGCTGAGTGGTTTGAAATAAAGGCGGGAACCAATCAAGTTCTGCTGAGTGTTCAAATCTAAATGTCAACCAATAACAGCTCTGTAACCTCAAGAAATCCCTAACTTGTTTGTGCCTGTCTATAAAAGAAGCTGTAAGATCCTCGCTCGGGGCCTCTTAGCGTCACCGGCAACGAGTGCGCGGAGGACTGGGTTCGAACCTGCAATAAACGACCCTTGCCGCTTGGCTTTGACTCTGGACTCTGGTGGTTTGTTTTCAGGGGGTCTCTCGAATCGGGGCATATCATTATTGCTATAGTTGTAAATCCCTTTGTACTGAGTTCAAAATTTCACTAGGAGAATACAAAGACATTTCACTCAAAGTTGCTACTTAATAAAGAAGAATGTGTTTAGTTTTGTCATGTTAATCCCGTCTTGGTCTTAACTGTGAGCAGGAGAAGAAAAAAAGTCCCTTGGTGATAGCTATTGAAATCACTGTGACCTTTGATATTTAGTTGAAACTAATTTCTTTTGTTTATGTATTATTTGGACCTAAGAGAAAGGTCAAAGATTTGCCAGGAATCCTACATCTCAAAGGATTTTATGGAAGGAAAAGAAATCTTCATTTAATCAGAGTAAGCAATTAAATGATCCAAATAAAATACAGTTGACCTGGTAGCTTGGGCTGTTTTATATATATATATATATATATATATATATATATATATATATATAATTTAATTACTACACCAATGCGTGTTGAAGTATAATTAATTAGTGAGTTTAAATAGTTAGAATGAATGGTCAAATGGTCAAATTCTTTATCTTTAGCCTTGCATATGAATTTTCCTGCAGTTATAATGGATTATGAAATGGCAAGCAATCCTATTGGTGGGTGTTCTTTAACCATGTTCTAGACATAGTTATGGAAGGAATCTGGCCAGATACTGCCCTTGTTCCCAGCAAACTCACAAACTGATAATGGAGAGGAAAAAAAATGGAGTAAGCAGTGTTTACAGGGTTCTTTAAAATTGAGCCAGGAGGACACTGAGGAAGTGGGGCTTCTGTATGTGTTCTGTCACACGTCCTTAAAATTTTTGCTGACCTCAGCTATAAGTTAAGACACCTACTGCATGGATGTAAATGGACTTTGCACCTAACATTAGCCCTAGCAACTAATCACATATAGATTAGCATAACTGTAGCTATATCAGCATCAATCACATTTTATTCAAAGCAATTTATGTAAATTCTCTTTCCTCTTTAAAAGCTCTAACTCCTTTGTCTCTCCAGAGCATGCTTTTGATCTCTATGTCTCCCGAATTACAATCCCCAAGACACCAAGACCCCAAGTAAATGCACACATTTTATTTTGTCTTTCCTTGGTTGACAAAATCTAATGGGGTAAACACTTTTGATAGTTTAATATTTTTCCTTCAGAAGTTTAGCATTTGATCTGATTCGATTCAATTAAAATATATTTGAAACAAATATTGAACACCCACTATGTGCTCTAGTGTAAGAAAACAACTGATATTTTTAATTTTTTATTAATTTGTAATTTTCTAATTCACAAGAAGGATTTAAGAGAGGAAGATGACTGATTCAATCCATCACCAATTATTTTAATCAAAAGATACTGATAATTGTGTTTTTCCCATTCAAGCAATTAGCAAATCAAGCTGTTAAACTGATAGTTCTAGGGGTAAAAACATTCCTGCAGCACCATATTTGAAAAGTGGGATTTTTTATAGTCATATTTTTTACAAAGCTGCATAATTGATATCTATGCTGACATTGTTTTACTAAAATATGAAAAATAGCTTATACCTGATTGTTAACAATAGCCATAGGGTAATTAATACTTGCATTCTTTTACCTAGAAGATATTTGTATCCATCTGTTACACAATTTTTTTTTATCTGAAACTTCAAAAAAGCTTTTGCTTAAAAAGGTAAGTAATTGAAGCCAAAAACAAACACAAAAACTATGCATTGAGAAATCAAATAAGAACAGTTACAAAGAACTCTATAAAACTACAACTAGAGAACAGTTTTAGTGTTGAAATTTCTGCACAGAACTATCTTCTGAAACTTGGGAATGGTTTAGTGTTTTCAAATTACTATCCAGTCTTTGTTCTGTCTCTTCACATTAAATCACAAGTCCCTCAAGACCTTCTTTGACTTGTATTTTTAACTTTTTGTCTGGAGCACTAGAACTATACTTCACAGTAATTGTGCTCACATTGTTGATCATCACAACCTTCCGGGAATTTTTTAAATACAAATGAGACTCAGGAGGCTGGAGGCATCCTCAGAGATGTTGAATAAATCAGTCTGCAGGAGATCACAGGAAGATGCCATAGAAGTTCCTCACACAAAGAGCACCTGGGTGGCTCAGTCAGTTGAGCATAGGACTGTTCAATTCGGCTTAGGTCATGATCTCAGGGTCTTGGGATCAAGCCCCATGCCGGGCTGTGCACTGAGCATGGAGCCTGCTTAAGATTCTTTCTCTCTCCCGCTATGTTCCCCCTGCTAAAAAATATAAATAAATAACATAAAAATATTTTCTTAAAAAGTTTCTCACACAAATCTGAATCTGATGGTCAGCCTTAGAACACAGGACCACAAATCATGCTGCCTTGTCATCTTCATATTAAGCAGAATACCTTAATATTTGTTATATGTGAATTGACATGATTTGGTTTAAAACCTAAGCATTTCACTAGTAATAACCTTAACCTTCAGGTCATTAACAATAATATTCTGTACCATTCTACTTTAAGTATACAGAGCTTTAAAAATATGGTAACATTTATTTTGGATATCTTGAATATATTCATGTATTGTTACTTAAGATTGAAAGAAAATAGTTTTTTTCATAAAAATGTCTTCTTTTTGTTTTAATTTCTTTCTGTATTGAAAGTATTTTCATTTTTAATATGTAGAAGTGAAAATGCCCTGCTTATTTATTCTCAAATTTCTACATTAGAATTCTGGCTTATGTATCTAAAGTTACCTCTACTGTTTAAAACAAAATACAGAAATTTTGTGAATTTAATAATAAGTTTATACACACAAGCAGTTTTATTTATGATAGAGCTAAGCTGCTATAACAATTACAACAACAGGGGCGTCTGGGTGGCTCAGTCCGTTGAGCATCTGACTTTGGCTCAGATCATGATCTCACGGTTCATGAGTTTGTTATGGAACCAGACTGGAATGCTGGCAGAAAAACCAAGTGGCACTCAGAGATCTTGGTGGATCGGAGATTTATTCAACACTGGCAGGCTCAGAGGAGGCCATTTCTCCAAAGATCTGAGCCCCAAATGAAGGGAGCGAGCTTCCATATAGTTGCCAGCTTCCATATCTGTGGTGGGTTTTCGCGCACATGGTAAACAGGGCAAGAAGAACCCAGAAGAGGGGTCTCCAAGCTAAAGACCAGAGCTTGTTTTAGTCCAGTCGGCCATCTTATGGGGTAAAACTGTATTCATTTTCCCAACAAGTTCAAGCCCCCCATCGGGCTCGGTGCTGACAGCTCAGAGCCTAGAGCCTGCTTTGGATTCTGTGTCCCCCTCTCTCTCTGTCCCTCCCCCACTCGTGCTGTATCTCTCTCTGTCTCTCAAAAAATAAAATTAAAAAATAAAAATAAAAACAATTACAACAACAGAAAATTCTTCAAGGTAGGAGTTAATTTTTTTTTCACATAAATATTTGGGCGTAAGAAGTCCAAGCTGGTTTGCTAACTCCCTGAAATCACACACCAGGCTCTTTCTATCTTGTTCCCATCAACCCTTGATGTTACTCCCATCACTCTTAGGAGGTTCATCACCACCACCACACTGCAGCTAGTAAAAAAGGAGCAGTGTGCCTATCCGTTCTTTAAGGGCATGACCTGGAAGTCATACAGATCACTTTTGCTCATACCTCATTGACCTGGATGCAGTTATTTCAGCACACGGAGGAGCAAGGGAGACTTTAATTGGGCAATCATGTACTCAGCCAGAAATTCTGTTATTAAGGGATAAAGGAAGAATAAATATTAGAGGGCAAGTAGTGACCTTTACTCTACCATTCATAAAGAATAGGATACTTTAGGGGCACCTTAGTGGCTCAGTTGGTTAAGCATCAGACTTCAGCTCAGGTCATGATCTCGAAGTTCATGAGTTTGAGCCCCATATAGGGCTTTCTGCTATCAGTGCAGAGCCCACTTTGGATTCTTTGTCCTCATTTCTCTCTGTCCCTCCCCAAGGTGTTCTCTCTCTCTCTCTCTCTCAAATAAATAAACATTAAAAAAAAGAATAGGATACTTTAACTATGTGGGAAGAAAACCGCCCTTTACTTCAAGCATATATCAAAAAAGAGAAATATTTGCTATTTATGTGATGTAATATAGTGACTTGAATGTATTTACTTTTATTTAAATGAGAAGTCCTATCCTATTATATGTACAACCATTCCTCTTGGTGCTAAAGCTCACAAAAATACATAAGATACAGTTACAGCTAGCAAGGAGTTTATAATAATGTCTAATGTGACTTGGAAGGCAGAGAACAAATACAAGTATTTAATTAATTAAGTCAGAAGGCTGAATTTGATAAAGGCCATTAGAACTACACAGTGATGCTAAAGGGTGGGGTTCAGAAAAATCAAAGTTTGCATTGAAGGGCAATAGAATATGCCACTCCAAAATATGCTGCTTTGGCATGTGGATTATTTTGAGCCGAAAGCAATCAAGACCCAGCTGACTCAGGAAAAACTTCTACCTCTCCCTTCACTAACTAAAAGAATTTAGATAAGGAGCCTATACCAGAAAAAGAGCTATTACCAGAGATAACTTTTTATCTGAAAGCCATTGTTCATGGCAGGGCAAACCTGTAATTAGCCAACATATGCTGTTCTTACCATCCTGTGAATGGCCTTCCTCCCCTTTGAAGCCCCAAACCCTTGTCCCATTCCTTAGCTCAGGACGGCACCTAAGCCTCAACTGCCTGACTTTCCCTTGGGTCTCATATCTTTGGGGCTCCTGTACATACAAAATTAAATTTGTTTTTTCCTCTGTTAATCTCTCTACGTCAATTTAATTATTAGACCAGCCAAAGAACCTGGAAGGGAAGAAGGGAAAATTTTTCTATCCTTACAGCATTTAGTTATAAAACTCAATAAAATTTACTTAAAGAATGGGTGGCAGGGCACCTGGGTGGCTCAGTCAGTTATGTGTCCAACTTCGGTTCAGGTCATGATCTCACAGTTCAAGGGTTTGAGCCCCATGCTCTGTGCTGACAGCTAGGAGCCTAGGGACTGATTCAGATTCCGTGTCTCCCTCTCTCTCTCTGCCCCTCCCCACCCACCCCCCAGGCATTCAGTCTCTCTCTCTCTCTCCCTCTGTCTCTCTCTCTCTCAAAAAATAGATAAACATTAAAGAAAAAAATGGGTTGTAGATCTTAAGGCAGACATGAAGGTGCATGTAAAAAGCAGGTACCTACACCTAAAGATGGAAAAGCTTTAAAGTTAGTAATAATAAATAACTCAATTTGATCATCTCAGAGGAATAGTGATAAAATGAGGTCACATAGGCAGTTAACAGACATATTAGGGATAGCCTTAAATATGAAGGCCTTAGAATCAATCCAAAGGCAATTAGGGATCCCTGAGTTTCTTAAAATGAGGGATAGATTGTAAGCCACTCAATAGAACCCTATCTTATTCATCTCTGTGCTTCCAGCTCCTAGAGCAATGACTCACACGAAGTACCTGTGAGATAATACGTTTGTGAATTAGTGAATGGGTGATGAGATATGTACCTCTGGAAAACTGGTCTATGCGTGGCATGTTGGAGAAGTGGGAAGGAGATTTTCATACTACTGGCATCATTATGATTATTGTTAATATAGCATGTTGTTAGTTAACAGTAAGAACTCTTCTCTGTGCTGAGTTTGTGTCAAACACTTTATAGTGAGCCTATCTCAACTAATAGTCACATCAATACTTGAGTAAAGTAGAATTTTAATTTCATTTTATAGAAAAGGAGACAAATTCGAAGTATTACTGATTTATCCAAAGCCACTTAGCTTGTAAGTGGTAGACCCTCAGCGTGAATTCAGATCACTGACACCTGGCCCTTTCACACTTAATCCTAAAACTGTGCTCTATCTCTCTGAGAAAACATACCTATTTCTTCAAATATAAAGAGTTCAAGAAAAGTCAATCTTCTCTGTAAAGTAAGGGATTAAGCCATAGGTTCGGAATGGGGGAAACATGTGGAATTAAATTTGTGGAAGTTTCTTAAAGTCTTGATTTGATTCTATGAGGATTTAACAAGAGCAAATTAAAATACTATTATAAGTTTGGCCCAAGTGATGTCAATGAGTGTGGAATCTTACTGATAATCCACCAATCATTTAAACTCTTAACATCAGTATTTTCTAAAGCAGATACTGAATTGCCCTTTGAACACCAGAACAATTCATGTCAGAAAAGAGACTAGCTACATTTTGTAAACATACTAATATTTCAAATAAACTCATCTTCAGCAGAGAAAAAAGCACGTTGGAAATACACTAAAGCGGCCTATCAATTAGCACTTTTGAATTTTCAAACTAACTGCACTTCCATATATTATACATGTGCACGCAAAAACTTCCATGTTGGAATGCCTGAGTGGTTCAGTCAGTTGGGCCCCTGACTTTTGATTTTGGTTCAAGTCATGATCTCCTGGTTTGTGGGTTCGAGCTCCACATTGGGTTCTACTACGCTGCCAACAAGGAGCCTGCTTGGGATCCTCTCTCTCTGCCCCTCCTCTGCTCATGTGCATGCTCTTTCTTTCTCTCTCTCTCAAAACAAATAAATAAATTAAAAAAAAAAAACTTTGGTGTATCCTCAGAAGAATGTGATTCTTTTGAACTATTACACATTGGAGCTCATTTCTCGGTACAGCAGGCCTTGTGCAATTAGAAATGTTATGGCATTATTTTCTTCTTACTTTATACTGAGGATATTATACATGTGTTAATAGAAGCATGGTTCTCACTGCAGGAATTCAATCAATAAAAACAAGAATGTGAAAAACTTTAGGATAAATGGTGCATTTACTTCAACAAATAAGTTGCAGGAGAAAAATAAAACAGACAGAATCTATAGAATAAAAAAAAGCACTAAGAAAACCTGTCAACCAAATATAGTGTGTAAGCCTTGTTTCTAAAACTTATCCCAAAAAACTCAACATTAAATACACACACACCCCTATGTAGACCAAACAGAATAATCTGGTGGCATGATTATGTATTTGTGATATTAAGGAAATATTGTTAATATCTTAGATATAATTAATATCTGGTTCAGTTTTCAAAAAAGATTCTCTATTGGCTAAATATTTCAAGATGAAATATGATGTATTGGATTTGATTCCAAATTGTGCAGGCAGTGACTTTGGGATATAATTTTTAAAAATTGGCCATGAGTGAATGATTTTTGCAGCAGGGTAATGGTACATAGAAATTCACTGAAACATTCTCTCCCCTTTTTGTTTGTTTGAAATTTCTCAAAATAAACATTTAAATACACACACACATACACATACACACATACACATTATGTGGGAACTGAAGCTTCCTTATAACATTAAAGTTCACTGTTAGAATTTATATAAAGAGATAAGACACCTCTATAAGTATATAGTATTGTAAGTCAGGACAGAGGTCACCTTTGAGAAAGAAGGTTGTGATAATGGTGAGGGACAAACATAGGGCCCTCATAGGGAACATAGATATTTGGTTTGTAATGATTCACTGAACTGAGCATATATAATTCTGGCACTTCTATGAATGTGTTTTACTTCAACTGAAAAATTATTTTAAAAGCATGGGCCTCATAAATTTAACTTGATTTCTAAAATTAGGGAGACTATTAGGTATTGTGAAATCTGGAACATCAAAAAATAGGGGGTACTTTTTACATTATTTTTTAAAATACCTTACAGTTTAGTAAGGTTTACAATTTTATGAGGAGGTATTATTTTCTCCATTTTACACTGGAAAACCAAGGCATATCAAGGTGGACTCTCTTGCCTGAAGCCACAAAACTAACAAGTCGTGGAGATACAATAAAAACCTCAGAGAGTCAAGCTCAAAATCCTGCACATTTACAATGACGTTTACTACTACTCATAGGGAAGAAAAAGGAAGAATATCAATGACTCACAAATAGATAAGGTCTAAAAACCACAGCAAAATTAGGATTGTATCAAGTTCAAATATCAAGTTCAAACCTCTTTAGCTGTGTGAGAACTAAAACTCCTTTATCACATGCAAGTTCTTTGTTCAATGTTTGCACTTAATACTTTCACATACATTTATATGTGCATGAAATAGTTCATTCAATATTTAGTCTCTGCTTAATCTTATTGGGGATTTAATGGCTGAAACTATTATATACGCAAAAAAAGGAAAGAAGGAAGGAAAAAAAGACAAAAATGAAAATTATATCAGTTTCCAAGGCCTAAAATCCTGGAAAGGTAATATTGCCACCTTTACCAATGTGTATGATTGATCAAAATCATATATAGTTGCCAACATCCATCTCCCCCCCTGAAAAATATTCACAAAAAGTCTGTGGGGTGACAAAAGGTGTCCTTCAGTTTAAGCAAATATCTGTATAATATTATAAACTAAATAGTCTGAAGACTATATAGTATACAAAATCATCCATCACTCAGATACAAATTTTCCAAATAACTGCTAACCTTTATCTTTCCTTATCTTCCTGGATTCCATGTTGATATATATATATATATATACATATATATATATATATATAAATATACATACATAAATGGGGCGCCTGGGTGGCTCAGTTGTTTAGGCGTCTGACTTTGGCTAGGGTCATGATCTCATGGTTCCTGAGTTCGAGCCCCACGTCGGGCTCTGAGCTGACCACTCATAGCCTAGAGCCTGCTTCGGATTCTGTGTCTCGCTCTCTTTCTCTCTACTCTTCCCCCAGTTGCACTCTGTCTCTGTCTCTGTCTCTCTCTCTCAAAAATAAATAAATGTTAAAAATATCATATATATGTATATATACATATATATATACATGTATATATGTATATATACAGAGAGAGAGAGACTCATTTGATTCAATGTACATCAGTAAAACTAAAAAAATTAAGTACTAAATTTTTGACAAGACATATTTTAAACCATCTGAAATGGCATATTTGATAATAGAAATTTGAAACTGAGCTATTATATGAGTCAATTTTCCACAGGCAAAATGTACTGCATCATATGAATCTTTCTCCACATGAGGTATGCAACTCAGTTATTTTCCATCATTTATAAAGTGCTATTACTTCCTTCTATGTTCTTAAAGATATATTCCTCTTCATGAAAATATTTAAGTAATTCTTCTTTGTTTTTAGCAAGGCTAAATTTAAGTCTGTTCATCAACTGTGAGGCAAACTGGAACCAACTGAGGGAGATGCACAGGAAAGTTAACAAGAGTCTCCTTCCTGAAGGAATAGTCATTTTTATCTATATAGGCATATACTGGCAGGAATGAGAGCTAAAATGAGTACATAAATAACAGCTTAAATCAAAATCCCACAAACCCTTCTTGAGAAAAAAGATTCATATATTTCAAACGAAATGATGCCCAAAATGAGACACCACATCTCATAAAATGATTGTGGGGATTAAGTCTGATAATCCCTTCAAGGGATTTGGTATAGTGTTTAACACAAAAAGTATTCAAAAATGTTAGTTATATAAAGAATCTATTTTAAGTGGTAATTCTTATGTTTGGGAGAAAGACAAAAAGAAGGAAATAACTTGAAAGGAAAGAGGTGTTATTTTTGAAGGGTTTTGTGGGTCTCCAATTTTTAGGTGACCCTCTAAAGGAGGTCAAAAGGTTCAGTCAAGTTTTTTATACAAGTGTTTACTTACTTAGGCACAATAATGTGGCTCATGAGATAGCCATGTATTAAGATGAGTCTTTAAATTTTATTTTACTTCTGTCGTAACTAGTAAGACAGCAAAGAATGAAAGACTTCACAACTATGGTAGTGGATAATCACAACAGGGAGATGGGTGATGGAACAGAGGGCTGTTAAGTGGGAGTCCACTGATGGCTTTGGACTTCCAGCTGGAGTTTTCAATGGAAAGGATCTGTGCCATAAAGAGACACAGTCTACTGGGAATAGGTCCTTTATTGTGAGGTAAACCATTATTTGCAATTACTAATCCATGTTTAAAATACTAGAACTGGTCATTGAAAATCTGACCCGTGAAGAGCAAAAGATGGGTACATGGATTTCCAAAGGGAAGAGAAATGAAACATTGGACTCAACTTTGCCATCTCCCTTTGGCCACTCAACTCCTGCTGCTCTACCAAATTTACTCTGAGGTAGCTGTATAACAGCTGGAGCAGGACAGCCAGTTGTGAGAAGCCTCACAAACAGGCCCGAACAGGGACTAAACTGGGCAAAATGAGTCTGTTCCTTCCCTCAGTTACCATCACTTACATTACGTACTCCCCAATTAAGGCAAGGCCCAGACTGGGGGGAAACAGAACACAATTCTGAAACTGTTTCTCTCCTTCTTTGTTTTCATTCTCACATTTTCTTCAGATACTGAAAAAAAAATAATTTCTTTATACTTCTCTCTGGATTTTTCCACATATCATTTTATTCAGACCACTTTTAATTTTGAAAAATTAAGAGAGAAAAGAATTTAAACAATCTTTTCTTAATTAAAACAAAAAACAAAGGCTGGACTAGACTTATACCTCATACTGCGCTCAAATTAACTTTATATCTTAGGTCCTAATTAGAGTTAATATATGACCCAAAATGAAATTACACTTACTATAAGAACTAAAACCATAACACTGTTAAAAGAAAACATAGGAGTAAATTCTCACAATTTTAGTTTAGGCAAAAAAAATTTTTCTTTTCAGATATGATATCAAAAGCACAAGTGATAAAATAAAATATTGATAAATTAGACTTCATCCCAGTTTAAAATGTTTGTGCTTCATGTGCTTCAGAAAACACCCTTAGGAAAGTTAAAAAGAAAAATAAAAGGCCACAGGCTGGGAGAAACTATTTGCAAACAATATATGTGATAAAGAACTTTTTATTGAGGTTACATAAAAAACTCTTCAACTCAATAAGAAGAAGACAAATAACCCAAGTTAAAACTGGGCAAACACTTGAATAGATATTTCACCAAAGAAGATATACAAATGGCCAATAAGCACATGAAAAGATGCTAACATCATTAGTCATTACGAAAATACAAAGTGAAACCACATTGAGATACCACTTCACACGCACAGAATGACTAGGATCAAAAAGAGACAATTACAAATGTTTATAAATTACAAGTATATGAAACTCAAACTCTCATATATTTATAGGGAAAAGTAAAATGGTACCGTCATTTTAGAAAAGTTTGGTAATTTCTTAAAAAGTTAAACATAAATTTATGGTCTTATGACTGTTAAATTCTATTCCTAAGTACCTACCCGAGAGAAAGGAAAATGTAAAGCCACAAAAAAGACTTGTACACAAATGTTTGCAGTGGCATTATTCAAAGGTACACCCATAAAATGGAATACTACTCAGTACTACAAAGGTAGAAAGTACTGATACATGCTGACAGATAAATGAACTTCCAAAACATAATGCTAAGTTTAAAAAGCAAGACACAAAGATCACATATTGCATGATTCCACTTATATGACATATTCAGAAAAGACAAAAGGGTAAGAACAAAAAATACATTAGTAGTTTCCTAGAGCTAAGGGTAGGAATGAGGAAATCATTTGGGGGTGAGAGAAATGTTCTAAAATTGAATGGTTTTGCTCATCTAATGGTACATCTAATGTGAGTGAATTCTATGATATGTAAATTATTTCTCAGTTTGTTAAGAATGGCTCTACAGCTATTGTTCTACTGAAAAATGTTATTTTGTTTATTAAAAGATTAAAATTACCTTTGTACTTCTCTTTGAACACCTTTTGCAAAAATTCCAGCCCTACTTTAAACTATCTCCTTAACTATCTCCCACTATCTCTTCATCGGGGCAGGAGCAAGAAGCCCATACTAGAAAAGACAAATATAAAATTAATCAAAGCTATCAAAATATCTTTCTTATAATATGAATAAAAAAGAAAAGTAATTTTTAAAATTCTTTTAACGTTTATTCATTTTTTGATAGAGACAGAACGTGAGTGGGGGAGGGGCAGAGACAGAGGGACAGAATCCAAAGCACACTCCAGGCTCTGAACTGATAGCACAGAACCCGAAGTGGGGCTCAAACTCACGGACCGTGAGATCATGACCTGAGCTGAAGTCGGATGCCCAACCGACAGAGCCACCCAGGAGCCCCCAAAAGTATTTATTTATTTATTTTGAGAGAGAGAGAGCATGGGCAGAGGAGGGGCAGAGAGAGGGAGGGAGAGAGAATCAGCACAGAGCCTGATGTGGGGATCAAACTCACTAACTGTGAGATCATGACCTGAGCCAAAACCAAGAGTCAGACGCTTAACGGACTGAGCCAACCAGGTGCACCAAGAAAAGTAATTTTTAAAATATTTTACTTTATCAACATGACTATCTATACAGAGAAAATCACATCAGATATGATTAAGCTGGTTTAAGGTAGACAAGAGATTCTGATTTGTTTTTTAAAGTTTTCATAGCAACTTTAAAGGCCAAAAAAGTACTAAAAGGTAGGTTTATTCAAAGTAAAAATTGTCTTTCTACCCTGTAGCTGTTAAGACTTCATGTTTAAGGATTCTTTGTAGAAATGATTTAGGTGGTAAAAGGAGAATGTTGTTCTAGATATCTAGTTCAGCAGACAAGATGATAAAAAAAGCAAGTTCCTTGTCCTGGGGTCCACAGATCACATGAATCTAGGCATCAATCCACAGTGTTACCAATGCCAGTGACTTGGTCACCAATATTTCAATATTTCAACTGGACTCAGATTTTCATATCACACTTTAGTTATTATAGAGATAACAAAATATAGTTTAATCTCATCCCTATTTCAAAATTACAATAATTATTTAACTTATCTCTATAACATTAATAATTTATAATGAAGCATATATTACTACATCATAAAATTATTCTTTACTATTTTGACAAATAGATTTTAGTATAATTTGTTTCTTCTGTAATCCAAAGTATTTTATTCTATGTCTTTAAAAACTTTTTAAAAAAGTTTTGGGGTGGGTGGCTCTGTCAGTTAAGTGTCTGACTCTTGATTTCGGATCAGGTCATGATCTCACAGCAGGTAAGATTGGGCCCATGTCAGGTTCTGTACTGACAGAGTGGAGCCCGCTTTGGATTCTCTCTCTTTCTCTTTCTCTCTGTCCCTACCCTGCTTGTGCTTTCTTTCTAAAAAATAAATAAACATTAAAATTAAATAAATAAAAACTTTTTTCTAGAGCTACGTTTTCTGGTTCCACATGGAAAGAAGCTTGGATATCACCACTCTGTCCTAAAAACAAGTAAAAAATAGAATAGACTGAAAAACAACAACTCTTCTTAAATCCATAAAAAAGAGGAGGATATCAGGCAACCCCTTTTCCTGAAGGCTGGAGAGACAACAGGTGAATACAGTCACTGTTTACCAGAGCTGTGAGTAAAAGTGAATGGATGGAGACAGATATACCCTTTTAACACAATAAAAGGAAGTGGGAGTAGCTGTATTAATTTCAAACATAGAAAACTTCAAAGAAAGGAAAAGTACCAAGGATAAACATAATGATACATACAGGCATTATGTAATGATAAAAGGATCAACTCTCCAAGAAGACACAACAACCTTAACATGTATGTGCCTAGCAACAGTGTCAAACTATGTGCAGCAAAAATGAATGAAAATACAAAGGAAATATGTGTATACTTTATCATAGTTGGAGACTTCAACGCCTCTCTCTTTGAAATGGACAGATCCAGCAAGCTGAAAATCAGTAAAGATATAGTTGAACTCAACAACATCATCAGTCAACTGGACATAACTGACATTTATAGACGACTTCATCCAGCAACAGCAGAATACATATGGACAATATCAAGAGAATTATAAGACCATACGCCATTGTGAGAAAATATTTGCAAAAGTCTGATGCACTGTTATCCAATATATACAAAGAAAATTAAAAATTAGCAATAAAAAATAATCCAATTAAATAATTGGCCAATCATTAAGACTCTTCACCAAAGAAGATATTCAAATGGAAATAAATGTATGAAATGATGTTCCACATCATATGTTATCAAATTAAAACATCAGTGAGATACCACAACACAGCCCTTAGAATGGCAAAAATCCAGAACACTGACACAAAATGCTGGTGAGGATGTGGAATAACAGAAACTCTCATTGCTGGTGAGAATGCAAAATGGTATAGCCACTTTGAAAGATAGTTTGACTATGGCAAATAACACTAAACATATTTCTACTGTACATTCCAGTAATTGCACATATTAGTATTTACCCAAAGGAGTTGAAAACTTATGTCCACACAAAAATCTGCACATGGATGTTTATAGTAGCTTTATTCATACTTGCCTAAACATGGAAACAACCAACATGTCCTTCAGTAGATGAATGGATAAATAAACTGTGGTACACCCAAACAATGAAATATTATTCAGTGCTAAAAAGAAATGAGATAGCAAGTCATTAAAAAAACATGGAGGAATCTTAAATGCATATTAGGTGAAAGAAGCCAATCCAGAAAATCTACATACTGTATGATTCCAACTATATGACATTCTGGAAAAGGAAAAACTGTGGAGACATGAAAAAGATCAGTGGTTACCAGGGGGTGGGGTGTGGGAAAAGGATGAATAGGCAGGGCACAGAGGATTTTTCAGACAGTGAAAATATTCTGTAGGA
The DNA here is from genome assembly GCF_018350195.1 of Panthera tigris. Classification (NCBI taxonomy): domain Eukaryota; kingdom Metazoa; phylum Chordata; class Mammalia; order Carnivora; family Felidae; genus Panthera; species Panthera tigris. Next base: position 117,896,761 of record NC_056663.1, read on the forward strand.
TGCTACCATGGTGAATACATGTCATTATACATGTGTCTCAAACCATGGAATTTACAATTCCAAGAGTAAACTCTAAAGTGAACTATGGACTTTTAGTGATTAGGATGTGTCATTATAGGTTCATCAGTTGTAACAAACATACCCCTCTGGTGGAGGATGTTGATAGTCAGGGAAGCCTACATGTGTGGGAGTAAGGGATATGTGAGAAACCTCTGTACCTTCTCAATTCTGCTGTGAACCTAAAGCTTCTCTAAAAAAGTAAAGTCTTTGTTAAAAAGAAATTATTCTCAGGAAGGATATAGAAGCCAAAGAAATCTACAGCACAAGAAAAGATTAAAAATCTCTGATACAGAATATGTAAATGTCACAAAAAGATGGTTTTCTTGATAAGACAGTTAAAAACTTCATTTCATAAGCAACAATGTGAACAGTAATGAAAATATAAAGTATTTCCAAGAAGGCAGAAACCTAAAGAGAGAAGGCAAATCTGATTTGCAGAACCCCAAGAAAACATTGCAGAGTTTGTTGTTGTTGTTGTTGTTGTCGTTGTTGTTGTTGTGTTTTGTAATACAGTGACAAAGAGATTTTAATAGGTGGCATGTTGGATGGGCCTGGGAGATAAAGTGGCCTATGGAGGTTTGTGAAAAACAGGATTTGACAAACAGGAAAGAGAAATTTTCTATTTTGTTTTGTTTTTCAGTTTAGACATCAACTGTGTTTCCTCTTAGTTTATGTGATGGTGTTATTTACTTTTGCAGAAGAGTCACCATAAAGATTTTGGACTGCTTTCATAAAGAATTGAAATTAAAATATTATAATGCTTAGAAGGCCAATTTGTTTTAAAGATCTGAGAAGAAAATGTTCATAAACATATATTCCCTAGGCATTCAACAAAATCCTTGATTGTATTAGTTCATCTTGCCATGGAAATAACATAACTAATCTACTTATTGATAGAGCAATAGAACTAAGTGGCTAATTATTTTATTAGGGATGCTGAATACTACCTAAATATGAGTGGGCATTAAAAGAGAGTTCTCATGGTGTCACTAATTTAATTTCTGAATTAAGTACATTAGTATTTACTATATTTCTAAAGTAAAACTAACCTCAAAAAAGCTATTGTTTCAGAAACATAAGTTCAATTATGAAGAGCATTAATAAATAACACGGAGTAGGAATGGAGTTTACTTTTTTTAACTATGATATCTTTGGGTATATGAATGAATCAGTGAACTATGGATAAATGTCCTTCCAAAGTAATTGAGTTCTAAATGCCAAACCAAAATAGTTTGCCGTAGATTCAATGAAAATGTTCTGTTCTAAAGGATGTGCTGACTGATAGTAAATTTAATAAAGTTTAAAAATGTCAAGTTGAGTTTTAATTCCAAGTCTGTATCTCCTAGAATGTAATGTGTTACAAATTCAATATATTGATACCACCCTTCTCCAGCTTTTTAGATTTTTAGCAATAAGAACTTCAGAAAGCAAATATAATCAGGACTCTATTCTGTTTATGTCCTTTAGGGTTTAAATAATTGATCTGAATTACACACCTGTAGGAAGCTATTTTAAAATAAAAATAATAACAATAGTAAGGTCCATAGTCTCCAAATTACTCTGCTTCTTATGAAAACAGTTAAGCTCAATTTGTAGCTTCTAAGCTAGGCTAACCATTGGACAAAAATAAAATTTTAAAAATGGAAAAAACTGCAGTATATCAGGTAACACCTATCTGTCCTATAAAATATATTTTTCAGCAAATATCTAACTGTCTTGCTTGAGAACAAAATAGTTATGTATATGCTTAATATCAGTGAATTCATAAATTCATAAGATACTTAAAAATTTAAGATACTTAAAAATTCATAAATTCATATTAAGTATCTTAGCTACCTAAAGCAATTTTTTTTTAATTTTTTTTTAACGTTTATTTATTTTTGAGACAGAGAGAGCCAGAGCATGAACGGGAGAGGGTCAGAGAGAGAGGGAGACACAGAATCTGAAACAGGCTCCAGGCTCTGAACGGTCAGCACAGAGCCTGACGCGGGCTCGAACTCACGGACCGCGAGATCATGACCTGAGCTGAAGTCGGACGCTTAACCGACTGAGCCACCCAGGCGCCCCCTTTTTTTTTTTTTTTTTTAATTTTTTTTTTCCTAAAGCAATTTTTATATCCACAAATAGAATGAGTCATAGCTTTATGGAGACAAAATAATTGACCCAGCTAATTAATTAAAACATTACAAGCAATTGTTTTGTTGTCTATCTTAATATGATTTTAGCCTTTTAAAAAATATCTTACATTGGAACTTGTATGTTATACTCTATAAAATATAAAGCTAAAATCTGAAATTACCTTTTCAGAAGGCTTTCTATCACAGTTTACTTAATGTATTATTGAAAGGCACAGTTCCATCGAGTTGTCAATGCTTCTGCTACTTATCCTCCATTCCCTCAGCAAAATGTCCTGACATTTCCTAACCCCTCCTTGCCATTCATAAAGAAGATAGGAAGGTTCTTTATGAAATTCAGCCATTTTTCTTGAATAAATGGTCCTTGTATTTTTGAAAGCCTTTGGCTAATTTCTAGAGTTTTGAAACCGTTAAAAAATTTTGCTACGTTAACATTGCTTTTATTGAAGAGCAGATTTTTAGAAGTTCTTAGTCTGATATTCTGGAAGTGCTTTTATACTTGATGCTATTTTAATAATATTTTTTAAATCTCAATTTCTGATTTTTCATCACTAGCATATAGACATATAATTGTTTTCTATACTGATTTTGTATATTGTTTCCTTGAAAAACAGACTTAATTCTAGCAGCTTTAAAAAGTATTTTATACTAAATTTCCTTTATAAACCATTGTGTCTTTTTGCTTTCCAACTTTGATGCCTTTTATTTCTTTTTCTTGTGTTAGTATGCAGACCAGTGCAATGTAGAAGTGATGAGTGAACATGTGTGCCTTGATTCTGATCTTAAGAGACGAGCATTCATGTTTTTATCATTAAGTATAATATAATCTATATATTCTTTATAAATTCACCTTATCAAGTTGGGGACATGATGTAGGATGTTTTCGAATGCCCATCCATATAACTATTAAGATGATCATCTGGATTTTCTTCTTTAGCTGGTTAACATGGTTAGTTACATTTATTGATTTATGAATCTTGAACCAAACATGATCTCCTGTAATAATTCCCATTTAGCCATTGATGTTTTAACTTTTTGATACATCATTGACTTCCACTTGCCCAAACTTTGCTACAAAATATTTTATCTACTTACTTGGACTTTATTGGTCTGTAGTTTATTTTCTTGTAATGTTATGGTGGGGCTTTGGAATCAGGCCTCAGAGAATACTGTAATGGATTTAGTCTTCTTTAATATTCTGAAATAGTCTGCATAAAATTGGTAGTATTCCTTCCTTAAATGTTGGGTAGAATTTACAAGTGAAGCCATCTGGACATGGATTCTCTTTATGGAAATTCAAGTTACTTAGTGGAATGTTATTCTGATTATCTGTTTCATAGAGAGTGAGCTTTAGTAGTTTGTGCTTTTCAAAGATTTTTCCACTTCATTTAGTTGTAGAATTTTTTGGTGTAACGATGTTTATAACGTTCACTTATTCTCTTTTTTAATATCTGTGTTGATTACAGTGCTGATATCTAATTCCTGGAATTGATAATTTTATTGTCTCATTTTTTTTCCCATTTAGTCAGGAGGAAGTTTATCAATTTTATCGATATTCTCAAAAAAAACCCAGCTTTTGGTTTTTATTTATCCTGTTTTTTTTTTCTTTTTTCTTTCACTGGTTTTTTAGTCTACTGTTTTTTATGCTTTATTTGTTTTTTGTTGTTATTTTGTTTTGTTTTTCTTTTCTTTTACAATTTTCTTGCAGTGTATGCTGAGTTCATGTATTTGGGAACTTTCTAGTAATGACATTTTGTGATAATTTCTCTCAGTTGAGTACTTTTTTAGATGAATCCAAACAATTTTATATGATGTTTTTATTTTTATTCAGTTAAAAATATTTTCTAATTTCTTTTTTTATTTCTACATGAACTATGAATTATTTAGCAGTGTTTTATCTAAGTTTTAATTATTTTATAATTTTCCACATAGCTTTGTTATTGATTTCTATCTTAACCCCATTTTGATCCGACAACAACTCTGTATGACTTGAATTCTTTTAAATTTACTTAAGCTCGTTTTATGGATCCAAATATAGTTTATCTTTAAAAGATTTTGTATAAACTCAAGAAGAATGTGTATTCTTCTGTTATTGGTGGAATGTTCTATATATATCACTTAAGTTCATTTGATTGATAGTGTTGTTTCAGTCTTTGATATCCTTACTGATGTTTTGTCTATTTCGTCTACTGATTATTGAAACAATAATCTTTAATTCTTAATTATATACTAGTTTATGAAATCTTTAACCAGAATTATAATCTTTAACTATAATTTAACTATAGCTTTAACTCAATTATATATTAGTTTATGACTCCTTGCAGTTCTATCAGCTTCTACTTCATGTATTTTCCAGCTCTATTATTATGTCCATAGAGGTTTAGGATTATTACCTCCTCACGATTATCTTCAAATGACCCAGTTTTATCCCTGTTCACATTATTTGTTCTAAAATCTACTTTGTCTGACATTAATATAGCTATGCCAGCTTTCTTTTGATTATTTTAGAATAGTCGAACTTTACTCATCATTTTAATTTTAACTTGTGTCTTTTATTTAAGATAAGATCTGTAGGGGCACCTGGGTGGATCAGTCAGTTAAGTGTCCAACTTGAGCTAGGTCATGATCTCACAGGGTTCGAACCCCTGGTCGGGTTCTGTGCTGACAGCTCAGAGCCTGGAACTTCCTTTGGATTCTGTGTCTCCCTCTCTCTCTCTGCCCCTCCCGCACTTGGGCTCTCTCTCTCCCTCTCTCTCTCTCAAAAATAAATAAACACTTAAAAAAATAAATAAGATTTGTAGGTAGCATATAGTCAGGTCTTGGTTTGTCAACCTCTCTGACAGTTTATACCTTTGAATTGTGATGTTTATATTTAGAATAATTGATACTGCCAAGTTTAAATTTGCCATGTTGCTATTGGTTTTATTTTTTTTAATGTTGATTTATTTTGAGAGAGAGAGAAAGTACATGTGCACGAGGGGCACACAGAGAGGGAGATAGAGAATCCCAAGCAGGCTCTGCACTGTCAGCGCAGAGCCCAACATAGGGCTCATTCCCACAAATTGTGAGATCATGACCTGAGCCTAAAACAAGAATTGGAGGCTAAACAGACTGAGCCACCCAGGCACCCCTATGTTTTTTTTTTATCCCATGTTAACTTTGTTTATTTTACCTTTTTTTCTTGCCCACTTTTGAAATTGAGTATTCATTATTCATGTTAATCTCTTTTGTTAATTAGCTATCATTCTAATTTTGTTGTTTAGGCGGTTGAAATAGGGATTATAGCATATACCTTTACATAATCATACATATCACTTATGTGATAAAATTTAAGGAACTTAAAATAGTGTATTTCTATTTGCCTCTCCCAGCATTTATACTATTGGTAACATAATTTTATCTCTTTGTGAAGAATAGATGTAGACAATTGTGAAAATCCTTTATTTTCCAGCAAAATGCTGGAAAAACAGAAATAACATCCATAACAAATTTAAACTTACCTTTAACAATTGCACAGTTGCACATTTGGTATTAGCCAATGTTTAATATCCTCTTCTCTTATTAGCAATTTTTTGATGTAAAGGTAGGACATATGTTTCTCATAATATTAAGAAGTGCTTATTTGACTTTGCACTTTTCCCAGCATGAAGAGTTTTGTCCTTTGCTGAAAGCTCCTAATGAAATGTTAGTTTCTGCTCAGTCTCCTTTTCATTGGGACTTATAAATAGAAGCTCTTGAACTCTATGCCATTTATTGTTTTTTTCTTTTTTCTGATAAAGCCTTCTTCCCATAATTGGAGATACATCACCTCTGAATTGCAGAAAGAATAACATAAAAGAAAAATATATTTGGATTCAGTAAGTTCATTCAAATTCCCATTTCAGGGAAGAACAAAAAGGTAAAGTGGTATTCATTAGGGATAAGTTTCATTTTTTAAAAAAATGTTATTGCTGTACAGAAAGATTCACAAAAGCATATACTTTCACCTTGTTGAGGCAAAGTTCTGATTACCATTTTGACATGGTTCCTTCCCTTAAATTCTCTTGCATAATATTTAATATCTATTACAAACTTGAAATGCAGATATGAAGATAAAGTATAACTTCCTATGAAAGTAATTCATTTGACAGAAATTCTAAAGTCTGATTGAAACATATTAAAGTAAACTCAGCCCATGATGAAAGACATTACCTCCTCCTTCCAAATTTTTTTTGTGTTAATATATACTTAATCCATTTGATAATAATGTTTTCATTAAATTCTCTATTTTCTATAGGAAAGTAAAATGTGTATTGATTTTTTTTCATAGATACTAGACCAAAGATTATCTCATTTATTTAAAGCTACTCTTCCTTCAAATTTGTGTTTTTATTCCTATGATTTAGAAGCATCCATATATTTCCTAAGGTCACAAAGGCAAATGGCATAACTTAAATTCAAATAAAGAGGTGTTTGAATCCAAAGCCTCTTACATTTTCTATTTGTATATGTCTCTATATTTCTTAGAACTTTACATATAAAACATTACATTTTCATTATTAAAAATAATAAAACAACATGTTTCTGTCAAAAAGTATGGTGCCTCATTTAAGTTCACCTATATTCCATAATATGAATCATTGTTTTTTTTTTTCTACAAACCTATTTGGTAGATCCTAGGTTTTACATTTGCCCATGTGCAATAGAACATAACTAGGGGGCGACACAATTATGCTGACTGTTCTCATTTTCAATTCATGAACTTAAATCTCAAGAAAGCTTTTAATGTTGCCTACCAATGATAATATATTTCTCAAAACTACTGATTCTACCATTTTTTCTGAAATGATGTTTCATTTTTTTCTCTTCTCACAACTAAAACATCTACTCCAATCTTCTCTCTTACCCAATGGTTGTCTTATAACTTTAGTAAGAAAATTGAAACAATCAGAAGAAAACTTCTACGAGCTCCCACCCTTACATCTATCCCCATCTAAGTACTTGTACTTAGATACTTTGGCTTCTCTTCTGTTACAGATCCATTTAAGGCCAACCTCTCTCTTATGAGGTAGAGCTTATCCCCTACTTCCCAATTCAAAGGCATTTTGCCAGCATCTCTACCCTCTGCCTCTTGTCTCTCTAAATTTTTCTCTTTAATGGTTCACGTGCATTAACATACAAACCTGCTTCTATTTCATTCATAGTTAAAAAATTATTTATTGGGGCATCTGGGTGGCCCAGTCGGTTAAGCATCCAACTTCTGCTTAGGTCGTGATCTCACAGTTTGTGGGCTCAAGCCCTGCATCTGGCTGTATGTTGACAGCTCAGAACCTGGAACCTGCTTCAGATTCTGTCTCTCTCCCTTTTTTTCTCTCTCTCTCCACCTCTCCCCCACTCACACTCTGTCTTTCTCTCTCTCTCAAAAATAAACATTATTTTTTTTAGTTAAAAAAATTCCTTATTGCCCCACTTCCCCTGCCACCATTGCTGCATTTCCTTGTTCTCTTTAGTAGATTAAAATTCTTTGAAAAAAATTCCCTATATTGCATCACCAATTCTACTTTTCCATATAAATTTAAAATTAATTATGTTTTTTCATATAATTGCATTGAAACTCTTATCAAATGTGGTATATTTATACCATATCAAATTAATTAAGCTGAAAATACTTACCTACATTGTTGCGAGTTATGGGTTACAATAAACATTGTACACAAATTTGGAAAGTGGAAATAAAATAGGAAACATATTTGTTTTATACACCATAAAGGTCACAGAAAGGCAGAAGCACTTTGTAACTTGTCCAAGTTGTTGATTACTTGCTGGTTCACTTGGTGAGCTTTCTTGCTGCAACTCCAGCTCCCGCTGAATCTTCCCTCAGTTTCTGATTCCAAGGACTTGCTTAGCTCTGTGAACTCCAGTTTCTCTTATAGTACACCTATAGCATCCAAGTTGGAGGCTAGAAGCATGAGAAGCAATGAAGGGATTTAGTCGATCCTACTGAGTTCCACTTACCTATGGAGGTTCCAGTTTGAACTTTCCACTTCACATTCATTTTCTCCCAGTTCCCTACCCTGTGTACTTACCTACCACCATTGCATAAGGATAAATTTCTATAATAAAGCTATTTATTTACATTTAATGTATACTTCTATCTGTATTTATATATGATCTGTTTATGCATCTATTGATCAGTCTATCAATCTATCATCTCTCTCTTAATATAGAATTACACATCAAGATCACCTCACTTCACATTGCTAAATCTAATGATTAAGTACTTTTGTTGTTGTTGCTGTTTTTTTCTTATATTTATTTATTTATTTTTTTTATTGGACATGATAAATCAGCAGCATATTACTTGGTTTCAATTATTTTTTCCTCCTTTATACACAGCACATGGTTTCTAGAAAACTGCAATTTCTGTGCTTTTGTTTTTACTATTTCCTCTAAGTTCATTTGATAATTTCCCTTTTCTCCTTGACCTCTTGATTTAGAGTGCCTCAGAGTGCAATCCTTGGATAAAGTCTCTATCTAAAGTCATTCCTTTGATCAAATTCAGTTCCAAGATCTTAAACACTGTCTATATATGCTGAAACCCCTCAGATTTTTAGCTCTAGCCTTATGGTTTCTCCTTTACCTCACTCCTATACTTGAAAGATAACTTATGAGCTAGTCTTATATCTCTGAAATCATTTCAAAAGAAATTCTCTTAAAATTTAAATTTAAAGTTAGCTTCTTTAAAATCCATTCCATTCAGTGGTCCCCATCACTTGATGATCTGATAACTGGTTGTTCTGACCTAAAACTTAAGATTATTCTTCACTCTTATCAAAGCTTGCCTGTATTCAGATAAGAAATCTTGTTGTTCTACCTGTTATGTCCAGAATTTGACTACTTCTTAACACTTTCTCTACTACTACCCTAGTTGAACCCACCATCGTGTTTTCCCTAGATTGTTGCAAAAGCTATCTGACTACTTATTCTGACTTCATCCTTGTCACCCTTTAGTCCTTTAGCAACACAGCTGGAGTGGTCATGAAGTATGACAGATCATATAATTCCCCTGCAATCCCTTATCTAGCAAAATTCCAGGAAATGGACAGTCTACATTTGTCTCCAGTAGTCTTCATATGAAAAATACAAATTATGGTTATTGCAATCTCAAAATTCTGACTAACTTTATATAGAATAAAATGTTAAGCTTTTTGTAAAATAAATAATCAGATATAAAGAAGTAAGAGAAACAATTAATTTAGCATTTTACATACTTACATACTTCTTCATTTGTTACACCTGTACCTTTTTCCAAAAATGCTTATGATTCTGAAGATGTAGTACTCTGAAATAGCACGTATTCAAATGTCAGTGATACAGACAATAAGCCAGGGTAGAGATGTAGGTATTTCCTAAATGACATATAAAACTATATAACATAAAGATGACATAAATATCTTGTAAATGAGATATAGATCTATATAACATATACCTTTACAGGTACAAGTAAGGAACAGAGTACACAGGGATAAAATTCCAGCAATCTTCAGAGGGTCACCCTGAAGTGGTAAATTGAATAATGATTAGCACATGCATGTGAGAAAACAATGCAGAGCCAGGAAGCAGTGCTGGGCAGTAGGGGATGGGGACAGAATATTAGAAAGGATTAGTAGGAACAGTGCCTGGAAATCACACAGAACCTGGAATAGTTCCTATTCCAAACAACCAGAGTAGAAAATAATTCATGATTTCTGAGATATGGTTTAGAGTACTAAAAACATCTTCCATAAGTAGTGAAAAAAAATTACCCCTAGAATAAATATACCATTAGTCCTGTCTAACAAAACTCAAAAGGAAGACTTAAAATATTAAACTGTTTCCAGGTAACATGTGATGTCCCAGAATAAAGCTCAACAACATTTATAGAAATTAAAAATATCCATCACCCAACAAAGTAAAGAATGTGTAGTATCCAATAAGAAATTACCAGGCATGCAAAGAAGGAAAATACAACCCATAATGAGGAAATCTGACCTAGAGATTACTCGGGTGAAGGTATTAGCATGCAAGGACAATAAAACAATTGGAAATGGATTCCATATATTCAGAACCTAGGGGACAATTTTAATATAATAAGTAGAGACCTAAAACAAATAAGACAAAACCTAAGACCTGAGTCAAACTTCTAGAGATGAAAATTAGAGTCTTAGATAAAAATTTTAGTAGATAAGGAGATATCCACATCAGCTATGAAAGACTAAGGGGCTGGTTGTAGATTTCCATTTGAAACAAACAAGCAAAAATACATGAAACAATGGTTTTCAAGACACTGGGCATCAGGGGAAATATCCCAGAAATTTAAGAAATAAACAAGATGAGTCCTACAGTTGTACCAGGTTCCTGCCTTGGGAGAATTTGCTGGCAGAAATTAGAGAGGAGGAAGTGAGGTGCACCCAAGAGGTCTCCCTGACTAGAGGAGATAGAGATGAGAGTCTGTTAAAATCAATGAAAGGAGTTTCACTGAGAGGAAACTGCCAATATGTGCATATCTTCTGCAGATTTCTGATCAGAATATGCATGCAAGAGACTAATCCCAGGGGGGAAAACACCCAAAATCATGAGAGGGGAGTGTACCCAGCACTCATGAAGAGTTAGGAATAGTGTCTTCTCCCACAAGCCACAGTTGGCTTTGAACAGAATACTTACAGAAGTTTCTTGCCTCAGTTGTGCAGAATAATTCATCCCAGATTAAAAATAGCTTTGGTCTACCATACCAAGTAACTAAATCATTACTAAAAAGAACAAATTATTTCTAATTTATTCCCCCAAAATGTTCAAAAACTGTAGGAATGCAAAATTATCCACCACCCAAAAGGTAAAGTTCACAATGTTAATATCCAATAAAAAATTATAAGACATTTTATATAACAAGAAAATATGACCCAAAATGAAAACAATCAATCAATCCAACAAATTCATAACTAACTGTAATTTTAGAAGTAGCAGACAAGAACATTTAAAAAGTTATTATAATTGCATTCTATATACTTAAAAAGCCAGAAAAATGATTGAACATTTTAAATAGATACTTGGAAAATATTTTTCAAGTCCAAACTAAATTAGTGGAGATGAAAACTATAATGAAAAATATACTGGTTAAGATTGATGACAGAATAGATATTGCAAAAAAAATAGTGAACTTGAAGACACAGCAATAAAAAAAGTATCAATATGACATACAGAGAAACAAAACTCCTAAAAAATGAACAACTTCTAGAGGCTTAACATAAATGTATTTGTAATCCCTAAAACAGAGAAAACAGAAGACAGAAACAAGTATCTTTAGAAATAATGGTCAAAACTTACTAAATTAATGAAACTATAATCCTATCAATCCAAGAAGTTTAATGAACTTGAATTACAAGAAATGTGTTGGGAAACTCCAAGGTTTCCATCAGGCATAGAAGAAAAAAAAAACTATTTAAAACAGCTCCAGAAAACACAGACATATTGTAAGGAGCATCACAGATAAGGTACAATTTTCAACACAGATAAGGTACAATTCTCATAAAATAAGAGTCAAACAAGAATAATATGGCAACATACTTAAAACACTGGAAAAAAATCTGTCAACCTAGAAGTATACATACAGCAAAAATATATTTCCAAAAGAAAGGCTAAGCTGGAAGAATTCATCACCAGTCGACTCACCCTGCCAGAAATATTAAAGAAAGTCCTACAGGGAGAAATAATATGGCACCATACGTAAGTGTGGATCTGCACAATGGAATAAACTGTATGGCAATAGCAACAGAATAAGAACACATAAAAATATTGACTGATTAAAACAAAGCAGAAGGTTGTGGTGTTTCTAATATATATTTAAGTAAAATGTATGACAATAACAGCACAAAGATCTGCAGTAGAGAAGTAAAAAAAAATGCTTTGTTTCTGATAATAGATGTGAAATTGTATATTACTTGATGATTCATGTAATAAATTAAAAATGTATGTTATAAACTCTAAACTGCTAAACTATAAAAATCTATACTGAACTCTACAGCAACCAAAATCACACACACACAAAACGTTTAGCTGATAATCTAAAAACATATGGGAAAAATAGGAAACAAATAGCAAGATGATAACAAGATGAATACTTTAAAGGTAATTAAACACTCTAATTGAAAATCAGAGATTAGGGGCGCCTGGATGGCTCAGTCGGTTAAACGTCCGACTTCGGCTCAGGTCACGATCTCGCGGTCCACGGGTTCGAGCCCCGCGTCGGGCTCTGGGCTGATGGCTCAGAGCCTGGAGCCTGCTTCCGATTCTGTGTTTCCCTCTCTCTCTGCCCCTCCCCCGTTCCTGCTGTGTCTCTCTCTGTCTGAAAAATAAATAAACGTTAAAAAAAAAAATTAAAAAAAAAAAAAAAGAAAATCAGAGATTGTCAGAATTAAGTAAAATGTGTAATCCAATGAATTAAAAAGTATAATCCAATCCAGAAGAAATCCATTTAAATATAATCTTACAGATAAAAGGAGAAATTAATGCAAAAGGGAGTAGAGAAACAATAAAAAAAATCAATGAACCCAAAAGTTAGTTATGTGAAAAGATCAACAAAATTGACAGTCCTTTAGTAGACTGACCGAGAAGAAAGAGAGAAGACTCAAATAAAAACAAAAAATGAAAGAAGAGGCATTAATACCACCTTACAGAAATAGAAAAGATTATAACGGAAGATTGAACAACTATATCCCAATAAAATTAGATAACCTAGATGAATTAGAAAATTTCTAAAAAGAAATGAAGTACTGACACTGACTCAAAAAAACAACTGAAAGATCTGACCAGAACTATACAAATAAAGAGACTGAATTACTAATTTAAAACCATCTCTGGGATGCCTGGATGGCTCAGTAGTTTAAGTGCCCGACTCTTGATTTCAGCTCAGGTCAAGATCCCAGGATCCTTGAATCAAGCCCCAGGTCTGGCCCCACACTGCCACACTGAGCATGAAGCCTGCTCAAGATCCTCTCTCTCTCTCTCTCTCCCCTCCCCCTCCTCCTCATCCTTCTCCTCTCCCCCACCCACACACTCTTTTTCTCTCTAAAAATTTAAAAAAAAAATCTCATAGAGTTGAGTCCAAACCCAAATGGTTTCACTGTTAAATTCTACCAAATATTTAATTAGGAATTAATGTCAATTACTGAAAAAAATCTTTCAGGAAATATGAAAACAGAATATACTTACCAACTCATACTGAGGCCTGTATTACCCTGAAGTCAAACCAGACAAAAAATATAAATTAGAAAACTACAGAACAATATCTCTTATGAATATAGACACAAAAAATACTCAACAGAATACCAGCAAATTAAATCCAGCAACATACAGAAAGTGAGATTTTTTTTCCAGAAACGTAAGGTTGGTTCTGCACCACGATTAAAGTTATAATGCTTTCAGCCACTCTGTGGAGTTTGTTACAGCAGCAACATGAAATTAATACAGGTTCCTGACATTACATGTTTTCTTGATAAAGTTCTTAACTTACACAAGTACGGTCATGATCCCTATAGTGCCTAGATAGTTGAATCAGTAGTGTTTTTTCATTTAATAGTAGATTTGAAAAATTCTCTTATTAGTAAGTATTTGTTAAGATAATTTCACCTAATGGTTGCATATTAGTAGTCTGTATGGGTGAACCATAACCTATTTAAGTCTAGTTCAGAACACTATTATCATAAATAGTAATTATTAAATTATAAATATAATTAATTAAATTATAAATATAATTAAGTATATCATAAATATAAATATTGTTACAACAGTCTCATATGTTAATTATTTTATGGAATTTCTGATAAGCTACTCAGGATAAACTGAAACTGCAATTGTTGGATCAAAAAAAGTGTCCCTTATAAGGTTTTGAGATAGAGAGAAATCTTACAGCAATTTTGTGAGACATTATTATCTGCCTTATAAATGACAAAATCAAGATCCAGAGAACTTAAGAGCTAAGACTTAGAACATTTGGCTGATACATGAAGCATTTTGATAGATGTAGAACATTTGGCTGATACATGAAGCATTTTGATAGATGTAAACACTATAATGGGGTAAAATATAAATAATTAAACCTCAGTGTAATATAAACTTAGCACTGGATGGTGGTGTCAGGGAATGTAAGAGATTTGTGTTCAGACTTATTCAACTAATATTTTACCTTTTCTGAACTCTAAGTCGTTGCCTAAGTCACTTTTTCTCCTAAGCCTCATTTTCTTTCCTTTAAACAAAAGGTGGGATTAATAATGCCTACATTATAATTTGGCCTTGGTTATATATTATGCATATAAATTTCTAAAACAGAGCGACTCTTCTATTTAATTTACTGAACAGTAAGCTATGGGGGAGCAGGGACTCTATCTCTACTGCTAAAGATGTTGTCCACTATGCCTAAAATACTGCCTGTCAAATATAGACACTGATATTGGTACAGTTTCCCTTAATTTGGTTATTACTCAAGATTAGAATAGTCTCATAACTATCCATTAAAATATATTTATGTATGTGCTTTCTATTTCATCCTTCCGATAATTCGGTTTACTCTTAATAGATAAAAATATTTCCCAGCTTCAATGATGAATCATAGCTGAGAGAAGAACAAATTGTGGAAATTGTGTACTAATATGTGATTCCTGATGGCCCATGTTGCTGCTACATTTGAAAAAGTTTTTATTCATCTGTGATTCTTTGAAAAATGTCATAAAGCTCTCTGTGTGTAGTCATTTGACCTACTAAAAATACAGGTACATTTAAAATAATGAAAATAAAGGTCATTTGTGATAATAAATCATAAGTCAATGAACATCTTATTTTTTTTCACTCATTTCCTCTCAAATTTATTAAGTTGGAAATGTAGAGTGGTTGATCTAAAAACATATTTTGAAACCCCTTAAACCTCTGTATTCTTATCTGCGTCTACCAAAGGCTAGCAAAGGTAAAACCCATTTCTTGGTCTTCTTTCAAATCTAGGGTTGTCTATGTGGCATCACTTTGCACAGGAAGGATTCCAGGGGAAAGCTGTTATTTTCCCAATAAAAGTATATGGATACTGCTAGGATCGTCTTTACTTGGGCATGGGGGTGTCATTTTTTTGCCTTGAATGAGAACAGTAGAGATCATCACACAGTCAGTAATGGCAGAACATAAAGATGGAGATGACCTAGGTCTTCCTGATGAGAGAACAAAAGACAAGCTAGGGCAAAGCACTAGCTAATACCCTGCAACCCCTAGGTGGGATATGTGTGGCCATTCCGCTGGCACTCTTGGCTGCCCAAAAACAAAGGGGAAAAAACAATGGCTAGCTGATAGAGATCTCATACTTACAGGACACGAATCTTCATCAGTTTGTAACTGTCTTAATGATTTGCAAGAAAAAAGGAATCCTCAATATCCAGACCTCCAGAAACCTATAGACTTAATTTCCTGGAATCCTACTATCACCCATCCCTCTATAGGATAGAAAATCTTATATAACCAGTTACTCCTCACAACTCCAGTGCAGATCTTTCTGCCCATGGGTTCTGCACATTGCTGTAATAAAAACACCTTTTTTTTTTTTTTGCACTGAAAACATCTTAAAAATTATTTCTTGGCCATTGGCCCCAGAACATCACTTCAAATCACATCATTCTTATGGAATTATGCTGCAGAAAGATCAACATCGACAAGGGTCTTGCTCTAAATTTCTTTCATGTGACAAAATATAACAGGAACTATTGTTTGGGACTTTATGTTAATTGAAGCCATGTTTCCTAACCTGTTAAAACTGACTTACCTGACAAGCAAATAGTGTAAGTTGACACTGTTTATTTTCAGGATTAACATAGTATTTATAATGTTTAGACTCTTGGGCATTATTACTTGAGTATTATTAATATGGGAAATGAGGAGAGAAATAGTTAATAGTTAAATAGAACCTGTCCAAATATAGTTTGAACATTCAAAATTAAAATTATATATATATATATTATATATTTATATGTAGTATATTATATATTTATATGTAGTATATATTAAATATATATATTATTAAACATAAAACATTTCAATAGGCCTAGTCCTTATCTTTAAAACTCTCATAGTAACATCACCGTAATTTACCTAATTCTTCATGTAAGTAAAATTCTTTTCATATATCATCTCAATCGATAAAAAATCATATGAGGGTGAATATTTTTATTCCATTTTTCAACAGATGAAAAATTGAATAGGCTTTCTAACCAAGCAAGACAACTAAAAAAGAAAGTTTTCCCTTTGCCTTTCCTAATCCATAAAGATAAAATTACAGAAATGCAAGTAATAAACTTAAAAACTGATAAGATCAGATAACTTCCCCCCCTTCAGAAAAGCTATAAAGCTTCATTTAAAGATGTAAAAAAATAAGGGGTGCCTGGGTAGCTCAGTCGGTTGAGCGTCCAACTTCGGCTCAGGTCATGATCTCACAGCTCGTGAGTTTGAGCCCCACATCCGGCTCTGTGCTGACAGCTCAGAGCCTGAAGCCTGCTTCTCTTCTCTGTCTCCCTCTCTCTCTGCCCCTAACCCACTCGCATTCTGTCTCTCTCAAAAATAAATAAATATTTTTTAAAAATCTTTTAAGATGTAAAAAAACAAGCCACAAATAAGTGTAGAGATTTCTCATGTTTCTCTATGGACAAATTTGATATTATAAGAACAATCTAAGAATTCAAAGTAATTCCAAATAAAATGTTAAGGGATTCTTTATGGAACTTGAAAATTAATTATAAAGTTACTTTAGGAAAAAAAATTCAACAACAGCTAATTTATAAAATTAAAAATAATAGGGCAGCGAAAGAACGCCCAGGTTAATAAAAACATATATTTGTACTTTCGAGATCAATGGATCAGAATGGTGAGCACACATACTGATTTCTGTTAACGTGAGAATTTAATAGAAAGTAAATGGGCATTTATTTTTACGTGGGTGAAAATTGAGACTATTTCACAAATGGCTATCCACTTAGGAAAACAATATTAGATTTCTATCTCAAGATTTTATTACAGTCTAGATAAACTACAAATGCACATTAAACACACACACACACACACACACACACACACACACACACACACACAAAGGGTTATAAAAGTATTCAGGGAAAATACCGTAAAGAAAAAATTTCTTCCTAGAGTAAAAGAGAAATTGTCAAATTTGACTACCTAAATATTAAACTTTATGACAAAGACAACACAAAGTTAGTGGACAAAGGAGCACTTGCAACATATTTTTTTTTTTACATTTTATTTGTTATTGAGAGACAGAGAATGAGCATGGGAGGGGCAGAGAGAGGGGGAGACACAGTATCTGAAGCAGGCTCCAGGCTCTGAGCTGTCAGCACAGAGCCCAATGCAGGGCTCGAACTCACGAGCAGTGAGATCATGACCTCAGCCAAAGTCGGATGCCCAACCGACTGAGCCACCCAGGCACCCCGCAGCATAAATTAGTATGTATAATCTATGAAAAGCTCCTGTAAATATAAATTAAGAGGTAAATGTCTAAATAGGTAAATGCATAATGGTTATGAGCCAGGTAACAGTAGAAGAAATATAAATGGCCAATAAAAAATAAGTTCAACTTTCCTATCTGTCAGAAAGAAACAAATTAAAAACAACAAAGATAACATTATTCACCCAGTAAAAATTCAATCATACCCAGTGTTTGACAGGAACAATAGGTACTCCAATGAACTATTGTTGAGAGTATAAGAAAGTAGCCTTTCTATACAGAAATTTGACTTTACATATTCGTAAAAATCATGTATTCACTTTGACCCAGCAAATCCATGTCATATATGTCTTTCAAAGAATACTAACAAAGTTCTAATACATACAGTTCAACATACAAGGATGCTTAGAATTGTACAAGTTGTAAGAATTGTATGATCACACTACTTTCGAGCTGACATAAATTCAGATATCTTCCAAGAGGAGGAGGTTGAGGCCTTAGGAGACTTTTCTCTTTTCTTAAAATCTCAGAACAAATCATTTTCTGAGCTGAGAAGATATCTGGCAACTTTACTCAATCCAGGGAGCTAGTTTATTTGCTACTACAACATCACAGAGATGTTTAAACAGTTACCTTAACTGTTTTTTGTTAACTTCTAACTGCCCTCACATTCTGCATATTGATATGTTAATTTATCATGAAACATTTTCCACATTCTATTTTTTTTCAGCCTATTTATTATTACAAATCATTACCAAGATCTTTACTTGTAGTAGCAGTAGAAATAATAAACTGACCCTTCTCTTTCCTAATAGTGATTCTTAAATGAATTATTTTAAAGACTGTGAGAAGGGAGATGATTCATTTTTAGAAATGCCAAATAAAAGCTGTGCTGTGTAGTCAACAATAAGTTTACAACCTATGGAAATATGTAGGAACTGACCCCTTCACAACAAAGTCCCAAACCCTTAGATACTTCCCTTCCTGTTTCTTCTCCCTCCCCACCCCCCGCACCTTCCTTTTGGGGGCTTACTTTTCACTGGCTTTGCATCAAAGAACTGAAGTCTCTGTGTAACCTCAAGGAATGTACATTTGTTCCAATCACACTACTTTTTGCCTTACATGGGAATACTAGACTTCCTCTATAGTACTCAGCCAATGAGGCATCAGGGGAGGGACTTGCATGCTAAGAGATAAATAGCCTGCTGTCACCGCTGGCTCAGAGTGTGCCTGTCCATCAGACACTGGCTCTTCCAAGAACATTGATTAAAGCCTCACTTCACTGTGCTCTGAGTCTCTGTGTCCTTCCTTTGATTGGGTCAGCGGGTTTATTTCTCACAAGCACCAAACACCAATTTAATTCGTTAGAAGTTAGAAGCATTGTAAGTTTGATTTACTCAGTCACATTGACATTGACTTCAAATTTATTAAGTAGGGAAAGAATGAGAATGTCTATGCAATTTACATGAATTTTTACTGCTTCCCACCATGTCCCTGATATATTTTCAAAGAGCTGATAAAGATATTTAATATTTTGTGTAACCTACTAACAGTCTCATGAGGTCTTAAAGAATAGTGACTTACATTTAATGAGTTCTATAGTTGAGAATAAAGTGAAGCAGGCATTTTCACACATGGCTGGTAGATCAATAAATTCATGGAAATTTTCTGGAAAGTAATTTAAAAATATATAGCAAGATCCACAAACGTGCTCAGAACTTTTAAACTAAAGTAAAAACAGAGAAAAAGATTAAGAGTTTTTTACAAATATGTTCATCTCAATATGATCTATAATGGCTGAAAATAAGTATGAAATGTCTGTGAAAGTAAGTTTTCAATTTAAGCAAAATAAATTATGAAGAGAATAACACAAAGCAAGTGTTTGAAGCTAGATAGAGATGCACACAAAATATGTGTATACATGTAGAGACATGTAAGAAAACTTTATTGTAATTTGCAATGTTAGCAAATTCTTGAAATAGAACAACCAAAGTAAATCTTCGGGAGGAGAATTTCAGAACAAAGATTCCAGAAACTTTGTAACAAAATTTCACCTGATAAAATATAATAGCTATACCTTTAAAAAAATTTATTAAAGAATTTATTTGGCTTCCAATAAAACTACTGATGTTGGTTTTATTTCCCAACCGCCCATTATGGAGGAAGTACATTTGAAATTCTCCCCTTGTGTCAACAACTTAGCAGGAGTGGTGATTTCATCATGATGAACAGAGAAAACAAGAAGCCAGAGCTACTAAATTTCATGGTCTAGCAGATGAAAGTTGCTGGTGTTTAATGTATATTTATTGCTAAATATGTTGATGTTTCTGTTGACATGATTAATGTTTTGAATTTTTAAATATTTCATTAAAGGTCTGTTATTTAACTTGAAATATGAAAAATCTATTAAATACTGAACAAAATTTTCTTTCCTAAACTGTTTGAGGACAGGGTTGATGTGGGAGATCTCAGATTTTTCTTTTGAAATATACAAAAATGTTAAAACAATAGTGGAAAAGAAATGCAAAAAGGAATCTGGGTCAGAAACAGTACAATGAGCTTTCACATCCATTTTGCTGACATTATTTTTTAAAATATATCTGAAATCTGATGACTTCACAGTGTCTCCACCTCCACTACTCATAGTCCAAACCACCGATAATTCTTGCCTAAACTATAGTCATAGTTATGGGTTCTTTCTTTTCACTGTGACTCCTATAATCCAGATAAAATGCAAGTCATACTAAGTTCAGATCAATTGCTTACCTGCTGAAAACTATCCAATCATTTAAAAGTGCCTTAGAATAAAAGACCTACAGAATCTCTGTGATCTGGCATCTGACTGTATCTCCAGCATCAGTCATCTCTCTTATCATATACATCACTCTACTTCAGCCAGACTGGACAAGTTGAGATGCTTTAGAAACTCTCAAGTGTGTCCCTGACTCAGGGGTCTTTGCCAGTTCCTTCATCCTAGAATGGTCTTTCTCCACATATGTCCATGATTCATTGGCTTGCTTTCTTTCTTTCTTTCTTTCTTTCTTTCTTTCTTTCTTCTTTCTTTCTTTCTTTCTTTCTTTCTTTCCTTTTCTTCTTTCTTTCTTTCTTTCTTTCTTTCTTTCTTTCTTTCTTTCTTTCTTTTTAATGTTTATTTATTTTTGAGAGAGACAGAGACAGAGCATGAGCAGGGGAGGGGTAGAGAGAGAGGGAGACAAGAATCTGAAGCAGGCTCCAGCTCTGAGCTGTCAGCCAAGAGCTTGACGCCAGGCTCAAAACCACAAACGTCAGATCATGAACTAAGCCGAAGTCAGATGCTTAACCGACTGAGCCACCTAGTCTCCCCATTGGCTTGCTTTACTTGATTTTTGCCAAATAGCATCTTCTCAGAAAGATAAGCCTCTATCGCTTTACCCTGTATTCCTTTTCTTTACTGAATATCTTATAACTGGACTTTAATATTACTTGATTTAGCTTTTTCAAACTGAGGCAGAGACTTTGTTTTAAACCACTGTACCCAAGGTGTCTAGAATAGTGCCTTACATAATAATAAGAGTTGTATTAGTTAAATCAAAAAATGAATTTTATCCCTACTGGAATATGATTCTAAAGGTATCGTACTGACAAATAGTTAAGGGCCGAGCCCAGAGAAGCTTTTACTTGGTAAATGGAGGAGCCCTGTCTCAGAACCTACAGCCATGTCACTCCAAAAGGTATGCTCTCTGGCACCACATTGAATGAACTCGTTTCTCTTTATACAACCGAACCATCTGTGATACATATCTGAGCTTTATCCAAGAAATGTTTATTTAGTAGGTTTGGATTGAGCCTCCACAGATGAATCTGGTATGCAACTAAGGTTGTATTTTTATTGATATATACAGATCATGTTTAGCAAGTTGTTTTCCAAAATAATTTTACTATTACTCTAGTGTACCTAATTTGTTGAAATAATTAGTGCATATATCAAAGCTACATGCTTTCAGAGAGAAAACTGCTGGGTCAACATAGCAACAAATATGTATTTAAAAACTATGTATATATACATGTATATATATATATATATATATATGCTATTATATATGTAAGTAATATGTGTGACATATATACATGCACTATCACATATATATATGTCAACATAGCAACTATAATTATATATATGATATATAATTTTGTGTAGATATACAATATGCACATATGTAATAGTATATATATTTATATAAAATACTTATGTTTTACATAATTAGACATATAATATGAATGTGTCACTATATTGACATTTATGCAATAATATATCTATTTCATGTATACATATATGTAATGATATTACATATGTGTAGCATTACATATTATACCTGTAATAGTATACATATTATATGTCATATATAATGTTAAATATAGGATATTATATACATTAATTCAATTACCATTCATAATAATCTTGATTATATACCTGTTGAATTTCTACTTAAAAGCATGTTTTTAACTAGGAAAGAAAGTGGGACATCTAAGAATTTAACCAAACAGGAAAGCTACTTTTTCCAATTTAGAAGAAAAATAACATCTCATTGTGGACATATCAGGATTTTGCTCATCTTGAAAGTGTTTTTAAAAGCCAGAAGCTGAGGGTATGTACAAAATGAACATGTAATTTTAAAGAGAATTCCAGAGAAAGCTATATACACTGGAGAGAAAAGTTAATAGGATGAATACCCTAATTTTAAGATCAAGTGACTGACTAATCTCATCAGAAGTAAATATAAATCTATTGCTATATGGGGGCCAGACACACAGCAGTGGATTCCATGCTGAATCCTGCTTCTGCAACATGCTACTTACATGACCTTGGGCAAATGACTCCATTCTTCTGTATCTGACTTTTGTCTCACTCAGGGTCATTGTGAATATTAAGTGACTTAATACATGTAAAGTGCTCTAAGAAATTCTTGACACATAGTATGCACTATGTGAATGCTTGCCATTTTAATTTTTACAAGCCGCATTGGCAGGGACATTATATCCTCAGAATAAATAAAATGACTGATGACTGACTGAATAAAAATAAATAAATAAACAAACAAACATCATTCCTCAGGGAATATTAATTCCTATAAAACTGATTTTCTTTATGCATCAACTGTGCTAAAAGCTGTTAAATATATTAGAAATTTTGGGAGTTAAAATGATTGTTAAAATCCAGAAAAATATAATAGTGTGACCATGAACACCTTTGTCTTTTTCTAACTTTAACACGATGTATATTTTTCATATTAAGCATAATGTTGGCATTTAAGATTAGATGTACATAAAGTTTATATAGTAAAAGAAATATTTTCTTTAAAAAATTTTTTCAATGTTTATTTATTTATTTTTGATAAAGCGTGAGAGAGCAGGGGAGGGGTAGAGAGATAGGGAGACAGAGAATCCCAAGCAGGCTCCATGTCAACAGCACAGAACCCAACACTGGGCTCGAGCCCTGGGTCGAGATCATGACCGGAACCAAAATTAAGAGTAGGACACTTAACCCACTGAGTCACCCACATGCCCCAAAAGAAATATTTTCTTAAGAGAATTTATCGAAAAATCTATGTTCAGTCAAATGCCCTTTGGTGTATATGGACATGATTGTATGAGATTGTATGATTTTTCTCTTTAGGTATGTTTATATTATGAGTTATGGAAGTGTGTTTCCATTTCTGGAATAAATCCCACTTGCTCAAGTTATATTACACTGGATTATGTTGCCAAGATATATTTTTAGGATTTTTGTATCAATATTCATATTGAGACTTATCTAAAATTTTTTGAACTATTTTTGTCAGTCTTTTTTATGACTATGATGTTTCCTATATGATAATAATGTGGAAGATTTTTTTTCTTTTTCTATATTCTATTGCATTCACATTATAGTTATCAGTTCTTAACAGTTTCATAGAAATCCCTTGTGAAGATTTCTAGGCATACGCATTTTGGGGGGGAGAGAAGGATGGATATTTATTTGACAATTTTCTTTACATTTAAAATTTTTCTGAAGTCATTGGAAATTGATCCATTTATTTATTTTGTTTTCTGGGGTAAGGTAGTAATTTAAAACCCTCTGTTATTTCCTCTATTTTTTTCTTTTTATTTGAGAAAGAGAGAGCATGCCAGCAGGAAAGCAGGCAGAGGGAGAGAAAAAGAGAATCCCAAGCAGACTCCACACTCAGCACAGAGCCCAACACAGGGCTCAATCCTATGACCCTGGCATGACCTGACCCGAAATCAAAAGTTGGACCCTCAACTGACTGAGCCACCTCGGGCGCCCCAGGTACTTCCTCTGTTGAATTCAGTTCTTAAATTTATTTTGAGAGAATTAATTTATTTTCCAAATACTCCCTTTTAGCCATGCCTTTCTGCCATTCCCATGCTGCTTACTATCCATAATCTTCCTACACTGCATTATACACATCACTCGGAAGCCTGAAATCTCCAGAGAAGTGCAGTGTGGTCTCATTACTGACTTTTTATTTTTTCTCCTAAGAGCAACCTCTGCAGTCTGTGGAATAGTATTTTCTATCTTATCACAAATAAATGTGAGTATGCAATGCCAGAGTGCATAGCATTCATCAGACTCTTGAAGGAGAGCTCATGACCCAAGAAAATTAAGAGCTAAGGATTTTCTTCCAGTTCCTTAAAGCTTTGCACATGAGTCACTGCACTAGTCTGTTAAGCAGGGGACTTTCTTCAGGCCCATTCTTTCCCAGCCATTCTCCCCTCAGCCACTGGGGTTTTATCATTACATGGTTTCTTAAAAGCCTTCAATGATACTCTGTTGATCTGAACTCCTTCGTTTAGCACACAGGACATATGGTGATCGGATTCATTCCTACATTTTCTAGCTTCAACCCTTCTCAGAGAAACCAGTCCATTTCATTGGTCTGTGATTTTATACATGGTATTTTCTCTCCCTGAACACCTTCACCACTAACTCATCTCCAAGTTAGTTCGATTGATCTTGCCAATGTCGAATGCTTTAGGAAGGATTTCCTCTTCCAAACCTGCATAAAATTCCCTTCTTTAATGTCTCCAAAGAGTCTTCTCTATATCCCAAATACAGCACTTCTCACACAATAAAATGTAATGTCGATTTGCTGTTCATTCTGTCCACTGTACTCTGAGTTCCTCAGGGAATGAGACCAATATAATATATATCACAATTACTTTCAGGTACATAAAATGATCTTGATAAATTTTGTTAAATAAATGAGTAAATTTATCACAAACAATGTATTAAAAAAGATTATGAAGATGAAGACCACTTTGTTTACTGAGATGACCAGTGAGGCTAGAAAACACAGTGTATCAATTTTTCAATTGTATCTAACAGCCTTCCCTACTACTAATACAGTCCCAGTCAGAAGACATCTGGACCAACGTTTTAACAACGATGATACTGCTCCCTCCAGTAGCTAGCACTTAGCTATAATGCAATAAATACAATATTGCAGAAACCAGAGAAACTGAGAATATGTCTCTTTTTTTTTATTTTGACAACATATGCTTCTGTTTGATTCTTATCTTCCAAGTACTTTATTGCAAAAGTACCTGTAGCTGGTGGTATTATATTCATCAAAATAAATGTTACTTCCCCATTGCAGAAAGCACTGGCAAAACTCTAAACAATTCGGGCTGAATATTCTGTGTAATTCTTTTCTCTGCTGTGTTCTACTTTACTTATATCAATATTATACTTGGCCTCTGAATTGATAACCTGCTCATAGAGAAACCACAATATTATCTTGTGATATATAAGAAGCAGTGTTCTATTACTTACTGTTTAATGTAAACTAATGCAGCCTGTTTTTCTGAGTTTTTAACTAGTATCTACTCGCATAAATAAGGCCCTGAGAGTATAGAATTAATGATGTCCCATTGCTCATTTGGCAACTGCTCATACAAGTAAAAATATTGAAATAATGGCATAGATATAGTCGTATTAACCTAGTGGAAAGCCTTTGCAACTTTGGGGAAAAAAGCAACTGAATAATCATAATTCAGCCACCATGTGCCATATCACAGACTTCAAACACAGCACAATCACATCATGGATACAGAGACATATAACTGCAGGTAAATATTTTAACACCCCCTCTTCATCGCAAGGATACTTGAGGAAGAAAACAGAAAATATTCACAGATGAAACTACAAATTCAGATCATAGACTTTTTTTTTTACCTGTTTTAAAGAATTCAAGAGCTTACATTTAAGTGTACCATTACATTTCATATGGACTATAATTTTTTTTCTTATCTTCTTCTTTTTGTGGTCTTACTGTTCACTTAGGTTTGTAGAATTCAAATTAACTGGTAAACTTATTTTTGTATGTTAACTAAATGATTTAAAGGAAATGCACTAACCAATATTTTTCCTTCTATCTCCCTCCTACCACTCCCTACCATCCAGCTTATTTACCTCTGCTATAAATATTAGCTTCCTAAAATTATTTTAAAAACCTGTATCTAGCAGTATCACTCTACCTCTAAAGTTCCTCCCGATGATTCCTCAATGCTTTTAGGATAAAGGTCTAAATTCTTAGCATGAGACACAAAGCACTTCATAGATCTGACTCTAGTCTACATAATCAGTCTCAGATCAAACTGCTTTCCAACTCACACCCAATCTATTCGCCAACAGCACTCTGGCACCTCGGTGCTTTTGCACTCTTCACGTTCATTCTGCTGGGAGTAACTTTTCTTCATTCCCTATCCAGGTAAATTCTAGCTATTTTCAAACCTCAGCTCCAGTTTTACATCTCCAAGGGGAACCTCACCAAAAGTTAATTTTCCTTCTTTGCTCCTCTGAATGCATCTAAAATAGGCATTTTAGTCTCCATTAATCCAGGTACAACACACAGGGGTGTGTGTGTGTGTGTGTGTGTGTGTGTGTGTGTGTGTGTCTGTGTGTGTGTCTGCATGTGTCTGTGTATAATAAGCAGCAGTTTATATATTTTTTTAATTAATTACTTAACACACCTCTTATTAGTAACAAGAAAAATATCTCCTTTGTATGATTCCTCCTTGAGTTAAATAGCAGTAAAGTTCTTTCTTGAGAACTATACTAAAACCATATAGTCTCAGTAGCTTATTTTTTAAACGCATCTTATTTAAGTTAGATTTTTCATTTAGTTAACCTTTAGTAACGTGTTTTAAGCACACATAAAACAAAAGTAATGAAAGTGCTGTGTATTATTATATCATGATTTTTCTGGGAGCAATATAGTAAGGTAGGAAGAACATGGGAATGTGAATCAAACAAGATCAACAATGTCATGATTTGTCATGTTGGTTTCATTGTTTCTGATATATTAATAACTATTCTTTGAATAAAGGATTCTTTGGCCAAAAACCTTTTTGAGAACTACCAGAACTTAACAGATTTTGTAGTAACAAAACTCTTTGCTTATTTGGTCATTGCACAAATTCAGCTGCATTTAAAAGACTCAACTACAGAGACTTTAACCAATGTTTTTTTTCAAATAAGAAGTCCTATATACAGTGGCTTACGTCAGTCCATAAAGCATCAGTGTCCTAAATTTGTTCTAACTTCTCCCCTACCACTCTCAAAATCACCTCATATTACCATGATGGCTGTCAGCCCTCAGCCTCTCATCTGAAAAAGGAAATGCCAAAACTTTTTCAGAAACACCAGAAAATTTCTTCCAAAGTTTCATTGACCAGAACTGACAACTTATACTTAGCCTAAGGGAGGCTGAACTAATGACTTTGACCAATCATATTGTTACAATAAAAACTGAGCTTCTCTTAGTAAAGAATGTAGGCATATTGGATATTGAATAAGCAGCTATTAGTGACTTCCATTATCATGAAACCATTTTTCCCACAAATGTAAAGGAATGTTAATATATCATGAAGCAATTTTTAGAACAATGGTAGCTTTAAAAATAAATTAGGAACTAAATCTATGTACCTATCTTCTCCCACACAACCGTTCTTCCCAATTTATCAGATATAAAATGTTATGAAGTTAATTTATGAATTTCATCATATTAAGCCAAAGCAAAACTCTTCAGTGAAATATAAATAGAAACTTTCCTTGTAGAAAAAAAACTTTATAATGGGAGGAAATGCTTATAAAAGCCGATTATGAAATGTTTTATTAAGCTCATGAAGTATTTTTTAGAAGTAATTTATCCCTTTATGCATAATAATGCTATGCTAACTGTATATGATAACGTCAATTTACCTCTTATGTGTGTTTCTGATATTGCGTTGTAGTATTTAAATAACCTAAAGTTAAAAATATCTTGTGTTTTGTTTAAAATTCTTAGAGAAAAATTTGCCTTGAACCCTTGCCAAGAGTTGTGATGTCATGGGATTTGTTTTACCTGCTCTGTGGAAGACATACACTACGCTCCCACTCAAACTGACACTGTGATCATCCTCAAAGTTGTGATTATCCACTGGATTGTCTTCCCGGTTTCAAGAGTAGACACTGCCACGCCTCATTTACCACTGTATCTCCACCGCATCACACCGGAGACAGCTAAGAAAAGCCAGCTGAATGAGCTCAAGGCTTTAATGAATCAGCACATTGTGAGACTAACACTGGATTGATACAGTTGAACAAAACTGATTTCTTCATCATTAACTTTTGAAAATGTTCACTCTTCTGGGAACAATAAAAACTTGTGTTTGTTTTGACAATCAAAAAGTCTGAGATTAGGAGGACTACCACTGTCAGAACATAATAGTTATTCAAATTGTATTCAGTGTCTGTATAAAGAGACTTATTATGCCAATAACTTCATATTAACTTCATATTAACTGTGCTGACAGCAGAGAGCCCTATACAGAGCTTGAACTCATGAGCTGTGAGATCATGACATGAGTGAAGTCCACTGCTTAACTGACTGAGCCACCCTGGCACCCCTATATTGAAAATTTTAAATGTGAGCTTTCAATAATTAAAGTATTTCATACATGAAAATATTTTCTTACTCTCAGATGTAGTCTTCTAAATAAGACTCTAGTCAGCATGCATGTGCTTGGAGATGTAAATAATCTTTGAACAATAGCAATAAAAAAAGCAAATCTTCCCAAGTTTCAAAAACATGTAGGTTGAAGAAGTCCATCCAGTCAGATAGCCTGGGTTTATTCTTGTGCTACGGCTCACTAGCTATGTGACCTAGAAAAAAATTATTGTCCCTTAGTTTCTTCATGTCCAAAGTAAAAATATGCGATCTAAAATATTATCTAATATTTACCCCACAAGTCGGATAGAGCTATTAAAAGATAGAATATATGAAAAGGGTTTAGAAAGAGGTTGGCATAGAAAGTTCTCAATAAATTCTAGCTGATATTATTATTATTATTATTATTATTATTACCAATATTTTTTAAGTAATAGATTTTGGTTGTTAATGATCAACTAATTCACCAGTATTTTGTGATTTTTCCAATTAGAAGTTCACAGATCATCTCTGTCTACTCTTAGAAATTAGAATTAGCAAGTGGTATTTGACTACTGAATCAATGAAGACCAGTTAGACTTCAGCACTTATACCCCTGCCATCAAGAGAGGGAAGGTTTCAAGATAGTCGAAAACACCGGATAGGAAGTGATGAAACAAAACAAACTACCATCTAATACAGTTGGATCTGAGTATCAAATCCTAATCTTAGGAATAATATAGAGATGGGCTAGAGTACTGACTTACGTAGAGAACTTAAGGAACTTTTCTCCCTTCAAGGCTTTGACCTGAATCTTTGAAATTTACCAGAATCTGGTTAGTAACTTTGAAGAAGAGAGTAGAAGGTAAGTAAGAAGACCAGATGTTTTCCTGTGTGGAAGCAGTATGGGCCCTTTACCATAAAATGGAGGAGGAGAGCTCTGTACCTTTGTGCACAACCTAATCCAGCAGCTCTGCCAGCTCACCATCATGGTCCAATCAGAGCCCTCAAAGCTGGACAATCTGCAAAAATTCCTCTTTAGTGAAAGAAGGGCTGTGTCATAGATGGAGGAAACTTCCTTCCCTATTTGTTCCAGAGAACTCCACAGGGACAGATGAATTGCAATACATAGCTGCTTCCCTCCAAAGCTTATCATTCAACGTAAAATGATTAAGCTTATTACTTCTACATAACAAAATACCTCAAGATTTAATTGATTAAAATAATTATTTTTTATTCTCATGGATTCTGTTGATGGGGAATTTGGATGGAGCCGAGCAAATATGGCTCGTTTGTGCTGAGAAGACTGAATGATTGACAGTGATCATTGTCCCACAGCCTAGGATTGGAGTCAACTACAGGTTTATTTACACATGTATCTAGTAACTGAAAATGGCTGTTTGGTGGGACCACAGCTGAGACTTCCATATAACCTCTTCATAAGGCCTGCACTTCCTCCCAATATGATTGCCTCAGAGTAATCAAACTTCTTAAATAGCACTTCAGAGCTCCAAAAGCAAATATCCCAGTGATCAGTTCATTAATTTTTCTGACATAGCTTTGTAGTCATGATGCATTTCTTCTACTGGGTTCTATTGGTTACAATTGACTCACAAGCCTACCCAGAATTCAAGGGTAGGGGACAAAGTGTCAAGATAACATTTTCAAGGAACATATAGGATAGGAAATATTAGTGTAGCCATCTTTGTAAAATATAATCTGCTACAAAGATATAGCATTACAATGAAAGATAAGTAAAAATTATATTAAAAGCAAACAAATTAATTGTCAAATTTTGGAGAATATACTATAAGCATGAATGAAGTTCAGGAATTGCAGATATCAGTGAAAGCAACTCTAGCAACAAAAAACTTTATGGAAGAGACTGGCCCTGAATTGGGCCTTGAAAGATATGTACTATATTTTAACAATCCCTATATACTTGGAGAAAAAAAAACATATTGATGTCCATCTGGTCTCCATTTTCCGCTTAGAACCAATTATAGTTTGCCAATTTCTTGTTAGAACTAGTATTTAAAAGAAGTAAGTTTCAGGGCACCTGAGTGGCTCAGTCAGTTAAGCTTCCGACTTTGGCTCAGGTCATGATCTCACAGTTTGTAGGTTTGAGCCCCGCATCAGGCTCTGTGCTGACAACTTAGAGCCTGGATCCTGCTTCAGATTTTGTGTCTCCCTTTCTCTGTCCCTCCCCCTGTTCGTGCTCTGTCTCCCCCTCTCAAAAATAAATAAAGAGTAAAAAAAAATTTTTTAAATAAATGAAAGAAGAAAGCTTTGATATCTTGACAATGATAAATAGGAGTAAGATCTTCTAAAATAGGCTAGAAAATAGTAAAATAATAACTATTTTTCCTAATACAGCTAGCACACAATTTTGCTTAACATATGAAAAGGAACAGAATTATAAGTAGTCACAAAATCTCAGGTTAAAGAAAGAATGGTGGAAATTATAGACTACTCATTGAAAGAGTTCATAAATGAATTTTTCCATTTTCATGTTAAACATCTTTTGAACAACATTTTTTGGTTATCTTTAAATAACTTAGAACACTTAGAACCTAAGGAATAAAAACTCCTGCCAGCCTACCTGATTCAAAACAAATGATTTGTTTTACAAAAAAATATTTTCAGGATATCAGTTGCTAGATATAGCATTCTTTCTCTGAAAAACAAGAAACGATTGATTTACTTAAAAAGTAATTTACAATAAAGAAAACTGCTATCTAAGTAGCAATTCTGAATACACTAAGTCTAGTGTCCAAGCATAATGTTAATTAGTAATGAAAAGGTTAAGTAGATTAATAGTACTAAATTTAAAATATAAAAATAAGACAACTGAAATTATTTCAAATCTTAAAAATGCATTACATCATAAATTGCTGTTTCTTATATTGAATGGTTATGTCTGTTTGGTGAACACATCTAAGGATTATGAGGCGCACTGAGCCACAAATAATATGGCTTAGCCAATAGGCTTTTTTGAAATACTGGTTCTTCAGCAACTGCATTTCATCTACCAATACTTGATATAGTTCTTTCTTGACCATTATAATCTTTGTTTATATGGTCAGTCCTGCTTTGCTCTTAACCCTCTAGCTCTTTGTGCAATGACACCTTACACTCTTCCACCTGGTGCAGTCCTGTCATGATGCTATCCAAATAATAGAACCCCATTTGCTCCCTCTAGACCACCTATGTACATCTGTAAACTATATTTCTCACTAAGCAACCATGTCTCATTCTCTTCCTTGACTGGCAAATACAACAACGTGTTGAAAACACTGCCCCTTTTCTATTTTTGTTTCAACTTTTCTAGTAGACCTGTCTTGATTTTTAATGTTCCTATATGAAATGTAGTCTATTCTAATTGTACTTAATCATTTTAATACACAATGTTGTACTGAGTAGACTGTGAAATACACATATATGTATAAAACAATACATATCAAGAATCATTACTTTGATGACATACAAATCATAGAATAAATATATGTTCTAGAAATTCACTAGAAGACTTCTAGTTTCAACTCTGACATCTAAAGATCTTGGAAGTCTTCACTCTCATCCTTGCAATGAAAACAAGTTGGATAAACTGAAAATTGGTGACTTTGTTTGGACCCATCAGAGAATTGAGGTCACAGGGCAGATGCCACCCCAAAAATCTGGAGAAAGAGGTATATTCGGAAAGTATGGCAACCAAGCTTTGCTTACCTGGAGCAGAAGCATATAGAGCCATTAAGTTGAAGAAACATGGTGATTTTGAGACAGAGAATAGACTAGCACGAAAGTAGGACTACAGTCTTACAGGAACTCACACTTTCATAGGCTTTCCTTCTGAGAATTCTACCAGGTACTCACTGTAAGGATCCAGGAAAGTTCCCCTTGTGACTTTGGCAGGATAAGGGGAAGAGTAACCATTGTGAGAGACTCCCAAAGCTTACTTTCCAGGGGGAAAAAAAAACTGCCTAAGCAAAATTTTGAAACCCTGTCTCAGCTGAGTGAGAGGAATTCCTGTCCACTGTGCCCCTCCTACCTTCTTTTCTCACTTATGGGGAAGAAACTATGATCAACAAGGGAATGGGGCTTTAAGGATTTAAATTAGCAATACTGCAGACAGGGAATGGAAAATTTAAGGGAACAAAAAGCTATAAACTGGAGGAAGGTCAGGAACACTTTTGAAGGACACAGTCCAAGTCAAAACCCCACTAAAAGATTACACATGGGTGAATCAGTTGGCTAAGCATCAGGCTCTTGATTTCTGCTCAGGTCATGATCTCACCAAAATCAAGCTGTGTGGGCACTTTCAGCATGGAGACTGCTTGGGATTCTCTGTCTCTGTCTCTGTCTCTCTCTCTCAAAATAAAAAATAAAAAATAAACTTACAAAAATGACTGAGGTTTAATCAAAAGATTATAGAAAATTTCCCCTCCCCAACATCTTACCAACATAGCAAAAAGGCTTTAATATAACAACTGAAAGAGCTCCAAAGCACAGACTCTCTCTGAGGAACAATAATAGGGAAGCCTCTAGGACAGGATAGAAGACAAAAACAAGGACATTAGAAGAATTTGAACCCTCTGGTACCTGTAACTGCAAAAAAAAATTAAATACAATCCAACACCAAGACAGATGAACATAAATCCTTGTACTAAAGGCTGATTTACTTTATTTCCCATTATCCAATACAACCTATACAGTTCTCAACAAAATATTATAAAGTATGCCAAAAGGCAAGACACACAGTGGGGAAAAAATAATACAATCATTTGAACTAGACTCGGATATGACACACATGTTAGAGTTATCAGAAAGGAAATACAAAATAATTATGATTAGTATCTTAAGGGCTTGTGATGGAGTTCCCATGACAACCCTCAGGCTCGCTGGTTCACCAGAAAGACTCCCAGGACTCAGGAAAAGCTGTTCATTCATGATTGAAGTTTATTACAGTGAAAGAATACAGATTAAAATCAGCAAATGAAATGATACATGGGGCAAAGTCCAGAAGAAAACAGGCACATGCTTCCTGATATCCTAACCCAGGGAGTCACACAAAAATGCACTTAATTTTCCCAAAAATGACATGTGAGAATACACGAAAAGTGTTGTCAACCAGGGAATTTCGTGTGAGTGTTGATGTCTTAGCTTTTATTGGAAATCAGTCACACAAGCACGCAGTACCTACATGACTTATCTCAGCACTCAAATTCTAGATCCCCTCCTCCCAAAATAAACTACTACATAAAAGCTGAAATAATTTGAGCAAGAAAATAAAAATAAAGTGTTAAATAACAATCCAAAATATAAAATAAATATCCATGAGTCTGTATGGTATAAATAAATAGATCGATAAACACACACACACATACATACATACATAAATGGGTGAGAAGAGAAAAATATCCCTTGCAGAAAATCTCCAAATAATTTATGTAGCTACTCTGCCCTCAAGGAGGTGGAGCATAAGTCTGCACTTCTAAACATGGGCTACACACAGTGACTTATTTCCAAAAAATATAGCATGGAAAGAGAAAGGAAAATGAATAACTTTGAAGTGGCTAAACTTGACAAACACTACCTCATTCAAGTGATCAAGGCCAACATCAACAGAGATAAGCCATATTGATAGCATGAACCTCTGATACCATATGATGAGAATGATACTTTATCTCTGTGATCTTCCTCCCCAAACCATGTAACTTCAGTCTAATCAGGAGATAAGACTTCAATGAACCCACACTGTAAGACATTTTATAAAATAGCTGACCAGAAGCTCTCAAAAATGGTCCAGACCATTAAAAACATGAGAAGTCTGAGAAACTGTCATAGCTTAGAATTGCCTAAAGGATATGATGATTAAATGTATTATGATAGTCTGGATGGCATTCTGGAATAGCAAAATGACATTATGGACAAACAAAGGAAACCTGAATAAAAGATGTACTTTAGTTTATATAATGCATTACTATCAGTTAATTAGTTTTAACAAATGTATCATTCTAACATACAATTTTAACAGTAGGGAAAATTGGTTATGAGGTGTATGTGAAATCTTTGTGCTACTTTGCAATTTTTCTCTAAATTTAAAGTTATTCTAGGTAAAATATTATTTTTAAAATCATTATAATTGATTATACTCTAAGGGTGAAAATGGAGGTAAATTATTAAGTTTTAAAGATATTTCTTTTTTTCCTAGAGAGGTTCTTAGTATAATCAGTGTTTTACATTTTAGCATGTCAGAGACCAAGTATACTTATTGCCATGATGTATATTCCTTATATCTCTCTGTACTTATATATAGATAATATTAGGCACTAAAACTCCATTTTTTTCCCAATAATTCAGTGCATGTCATTGATCATTATTAGTTGATTACCATTACCTCTGATCATGAATGAACATACACTATGCATTCCTATATCCAAAGCTAAGACAACTGATATCACAACATGTCGCATTACTGAAAATTACATAAACCTATCCAAATTGCATAAAATTAAAATTACATAAACTAGTACTTAATTTGGTTGGGGATCAAGCTTATGATTTATATTTTAAAAATATCAGTAGTCCTTACAATATTAATTTCATATAAACTGACAGTATCACTATTAAGAGAACGGAATCTTCTGGAGCTTCCTATCTACTTTCATGTCTTTTGACCCTACATTATAATAAGAAAGTGAAAGAAAAGCCATAGAAATTTTTGAGAGAGAAATGGAACAGATGAACTTTAGGAATTATTTGTTGAAAGAGAAAATGTGCCCAAACCTAAAATTCAATTTAGAACAGATTTTTTTGACATCCTTTCTCATCCCTTACCCCATATTAAAGCAAAAATATAGATAACGTTAAGCCCTAAATATGTTGTCAAGCAGATCTATGTGAAATAATATAATCTTCTTTAATACAACAATCCTAAAAGGCAGATAATAGTAATGTCTATACAGATTAAGAAATTGAAGCAAAAGGAGATTGTGATTTATCCAGAGGTATACAACTACGAAAAATTCAGAAATAAAAGAAGTAAAACCAATGAATCAAAGAAATAGTAATTAGTAAAAGTTTCTTGTGCCAAAAAGGTAGTTTGCAAACCTGGAGCACTCCCAACTCAAACACAGGATGAGGCTCAGGGGTATATTGTCATATATAGTGAGACAGCAGTAACCATTTATTCTTCACAGTGATTAGTTATAATATTAGAATTTTCTTAAACAATAAGTAATTGGCCCAGGTTACCTCATATCAACCTTGGGAAGCAGTGTAAGTTTTGCTTATGACTTCCAGAGGCATAAGCAAGAAATGACCCAGGTCAAGTTACTCTTGCAAAATAAACTAAATTAAGCTTTGTTGTATGACTAAACTGGTTTTATTGCTTAGGGTATTTTCAAGGCCGGTCTCCATTTGTTTTTTCTTTCAACACACCTAATAAATAAAAATATCAAAATATAAATGAGAATATTATATCAAAGACTTGTACCTCTAAATTATCGTGGAAAAACTGCTACTGTTGTCATCTCTGTTTTCTCAAACTGTTCCCTACACAAAGGTTCTAGCACTTTCCAACCACAGCCATTTTCTGAGTTCAGAACCCCAGTGTTTCTCATCCAGATTTCCAGTAGCCTGTCATCAGCCCCTCCCCACTCATTGCAACCTCACAAAACAAAAAAATAAAAAATTGAGTCTATGAATATGATAAAAGTACTTGCATAAAATTTTTATTTCTGATCTACCAAATGTAATGTCTCAAGATTTCATTCATGACAACAATGATTATTAAATAATAAACTATAGCTTTCCATCTTTTACTAATTCAATGCTCAGTGAGCTTGGTTACTGGCTCAAAAGCTAATGAGTTTATATGGTACAAAAGGGACATAAACCTAATTGACTAATGACCACATTACCTATGTGAACATAACTACTTGTTCTATAAAATGGCTAAATATTGTCTTCCTCTTTTATAAATTTTAGCTCTGAGGCTCATTTCTTTTGAAAGAAATAAATGCAGAAGTGAATATCACTGTCATATTTCATTAGGCAATTTGGAAATAATCATTCTGTGGTGATCTTTCTTAAGTTGATTATAGCTATTGTCATGCATTATCACATCTCTCCTAAAACTACTGAATAGCCACTAAATAACACCTCCTTGAAGTCATGCTCCCAAGGAATCAATTTTATGATGAAATTGAAAACTGTCTGAAAATAAGAAAGATTGTTTTTTTAAC
Source organism: Panthera tigris (assembly GCF_018350195.1). Lineage (NCBI taxonomy): Eukaryota > Metazoa > Chordata > Mammalia > Carnivora > Felidae > Panthera > Panthera tigris. Next base: position 117,933,650 of record NC_056663.1, read on the forward strand.
AATATGCTTTTAAAAGAATAGCTGTATTTGAATAGCAGATTAAACAATGCATATATTTTCCTTTTTGTGTGCATTGGAGCATCAATTGATAATGGTTCCCTGAATCAATATTATATTGAGACTTCAAAGTGATTATTTCCTTTACTATGTCATTCTTTACATATGTGTTAATTGGTATTTTTCTGTAAAGAAAAGCCTTCTGTCCCACACCACTTCTTTTAGTATTAAAATGAACTTACGATTTCATTGTATTCAATACATTATATGCATTACTATCATTATTTTTTTAATGCTGATTTAGTCCAATTTGACCACTGGATACCCCTTTAAGTTGGTTCTCTGTCCTTTTGCTATGATTGTATCAATTTTTTAGCACCTCGTTGCTTTCACCATGATAAGACAAAACAGTTTTATCTTGTTTTCCCTGCCCCAGTTCTGAAAGCTGTTAATTCTCTAATATCTCCTGGCTTCTTTCAGCATACAATAGTATTTAGAAACCAAGACTTAACCTCTAGTTGTGGATACTGAAAGTGGGTTGTCATTGTTTCTAGCCTCCTTCAGTGAGCCAAGTAGGGAAACTAAGTCAAGAGTTCACAGTGATATCACCAGTTCAAATCCAACATTCTGAGTCCTCCCTATCTCTCTATCATTCAATATTTGTGTCTCCCATCCCCCTTATGAGAACCCTAGTTCCAAATATATTTCATATTCACGTATTTTCTCTCTCTTACAGTGCCTTTAAAATATAGTCTCATGATTACACTACTAATACCACTTATTAAAAGCAAATCTACTCTATAAAGTTCAAAATTTATTGCAGCTCTTTCAGTCCTTACAGTTTATTTCGTTAATGGTTTATGGTCGAAGTCCAGTACTTTGAATCTTTATTAATATTGATTCAAAGTTATTGGAATAAAATAAAAGACTTGATGGAGGGTATTAATTATGGCAGCAAAATCTGGAACATTTAGAGAAGGCCTCATTTTTCTCATTTCTCAATCTCATCTCAAGCATTTCCATTAACGTGTGAACCCAATAGCCTTCCAAAACAACCAAGCCAAAAATCTTAAGTTAGAAAAAGTTGGTTTTGTTGCTACCAAAGAATCTGAGTCAATACAAACCAGGTACCTGTAGCAAGGCCAGTTAATATTCTCTAAATACATACATACTTTTTTGTTGTCCTGCTCCCTTATGCTATCTGCTCCATCATAAATTTCTTTCTCCCAATATCCAGAAGGTTAAATATATGGTTAAATATATATATCCACACTGTTGAGTTTGGATCCTTCTTGACACACTTAAAAAGCTGTAAGTTATGTCATCTCAACCTCCTTTGGCTGAATTTTCTCATCTATAAAAGTGATAATAAAAGAACCTAATTTATAATACTGCCGCGATGACAATAAATTAGTAAGGTCACAGTAAATAAATTTGTGAAGGTCACAAAGGGTGACCTCTCTTAACATATAATACATTTAGTCTTTTAATATTATATTTCCTAATAGTGCTACACACACAGAATAGATGTGTCAAAAATGTGCATTGTAAAAATGAATTAATTGTACATTTGCTGACATAGTATTTAATTTTAGTTCCCTTAAGAACAAATTCTGTGCAATATCCATAATCATTTTCAATAATACTTATTAAATTTAATTTAATAACTAGAGACACAAAAATGTTATATATCACTCAGGTGACACAAAACTTTGATCCCTTATAAATAGAAAATGGTCTCATTTAACCAAAATCTGGGAGTAAATTGTTTACATTATTTAGTCCATTCTAGGCCTGAAAATGTTTACTCTGATAATCAGATAACTTTCACCCAGTTTGATATCTGAAAGACTCCTTTTATGGAGAGGATTAAAAATAGCATAACATTTGTTGAAAATGACTGAGCCAAATTCTAGGTTTTGAGCTATATACAGTTGCTTATATACGCATATAAAATAATTATCAGTGGGTTCTTATATAGCCTTTTTCTAGTCTTAGAAAGAAACAGATAACAACCCATTACCAATATGTCCTTATCATTCCTATATGTAACCAATGTAAAATTATTGAGATATTTTAACTATTTTTTCATAGTAAGTGCTTAATGCACATCTCAATTTGGACTGACCATATTTCAAGGGTTCACTCATTACATATAACTAGTGGCTACCGTGTTAGACCATGTTCACATGGCATGTTTATGTTCTTGTTCAAAGTAAAGCTTTTAAATGCTGTTTTTTGTCTATTTGCTTGTTCTTCCTACTGAAATCTACTGAAGTTTTGCTTTAGTCTAGGAAACTATCCAACTCAAGATGGTCAAGTGTTAATGCAATTTATGAAATCATTTTTGTTCTGTGAAGTTCTCTGCCTTTCTGTATCTGAGAGTTCTGTCATATCTGTTCTACTCTAGAGGATGTTATATTCTTGGCAATTGTTTTTTATCTACATGCTTGAAAAGAAATAATTTAAATACTTTTTAGTGGAAAAAAGAATAGCCCAATTCTATAATAATCCTATGAAGCACTTCTAAATAACACTATTAAACACCCTCCTGGAAGAAAGTTAATTGGCATTATCTTGTAAACACTTCCCAGGGAGAATAAATTTGATCCGATTTGAGATCATCCAACTCTCCAAAATGTGAATTAATAATTTAGCTTTCTGGAATATTCAGAACAATTAATGTGTACTTCTGACCAGCAGATTTTGTAATTTACTCAACCCAATCTGAATAGTCTCTTATAGGAATTGTTCGTCATGACCTCTCTCTTTTGAGATTACCAGACCCTCTCAAGCATTGTTTTTAAACTTTGTAATGGTAGAAGTTTTATATAAAATATTTAAAAATAAAATCTAATCTTATTGAAGAGAGAAAATAAGACTTCCATTCACTTTCTCCCATTAATCCCCTCTGAGGCTTCAGAGAAACTCTCCGTGGCATCCCTGCAATGATTCACAATACAGTGAGAAAACAAATACTTCAGAGCAGTTAAGAATAAAGTCACATCCAAATTCTGAATAGGTTTCTCTCTTACTTCTTCAACCTTAGACATTCATATACACAAAGAGAAAATCTCCATTTTACTCCAAATCCCCTAAGAACAGTTGTAACTACATACAATATCCAAAACCAGATCCTAGCCAGTTATATATAATCTGTAGAGCTATACTTATGTTTCCACAAAGAATTGTACCAAATACTGTGAGTCCTTATAGAAAAAGAGGATGTTCACATGGCATCACCACAAGTTTCTTTCTTCTTGCTAGCTTGGTGTTTGTGGTATGTTTTGTGTTGTATAACTTTTGTGTGGTGTGCTTCTGAAAACTAATGAGAAAATGCCTCTCCACTATAAGCAAGCTATGTACATACCCTTTGGTGGACACTAACTATAATAGGAGCCATCACACAACATTTAAAAAAAATATTGTAGAAAGCAGGGAGATAAAGTTGCCTATAACCAATGCCAAGGAAGACATGTATTCTGAGATCATAGACCCTTAGCTTTAAGAGCATTTATTGCCATTTCTTTTCTTCACTACTTGACAAATGACTCCCTTCCGTTGAGCTATTCTAGTAAGTTAGTGGAAATATGATTTTGTTCAAAATACTATTTAGTTTCAATTCTATGAATCAAAAAATCTTTAAAGAAATGTCAGATTTTTAAAAACTCATTCAAATTAGTAAAAGGTTTTTATATATTTGGTTCACTTTCCTAGGAAAATACTGAAGACTGCTTCTTTGTATTCACATTATTATGTTAATTTAAACATGCAAAAATGCGTTTAAAATATAATTTTTCATGTATTTTTCTGTTATCTTTGAAATAGAAAATCATAATACAAAACTATGTATAAATAGTTGTTTATATGTACACATTTCTTTGAAATTGTTAACGTCTCATAGGAAAAAAGGCAAAAGTTAAAAGGATATACATGGTATGAGGAAAAATTTGTTTCAAATTCAGGTAGTAGAGGCTTAATAAATAGTTTTTTGAAATGATGGAACATAGAATGATGTTCATAAATACAATTTTGAAATGCTAGCCTCTGCAATCTTTATTTAGCTCTTAACATTGTATGTTGTGTATCTTCTACTGAAGGGATTTTTTTAAAAGGTCAGGAAGGTTATAAGCATATAAGCTCTGTCCTCAGGAAGATTATAAGCATATTCTTGAATTTATATTTACTTTCATATGATGACACTATTGAAGTAGATATAAAGGGATTCTGAGAACAAAACTAAACTAGCAGGGCAGGGCTTCTTCCCTCCTTGCTTCCTTCCCATTCTATCTTTCTCTCTTGAGCCAAATGGTTTCTGAGGCTTTCAGTGTATTTGATTCAGGTCTGTTAGTGTCTCTACTGAGAACAGGTGCACTATTCACCTGTGGGAGAGGGGTGTGTTTAGAGACCACTTTGGGAAAGACACTGTATTGCAAAGCCACAGTTCACTGTCTGGACATGAATTTATTCCTAAAGATCTGCAGGTGCCTTGAGAATAGAATAATATCAGGTGGTTCAACCATGTTTAGTTTTTCTGGCCCCAAGAAAGCAATTAAGAATCGGAAGGAGCTACTCTGTCATCCTTGCTTCTCACAATGGCAAAGTAGAAGGAAGTAAGCTTTTGCCTAGTGCCTTGGCCAGTTGCCAAGGAAGAGAAAAATGAGACAGAAGAATATTCAGCAAAGTAGAGCTGATGGAAGAGACAGAAACCTGACCTTAAAAATGATGATGATGATGATGATGATGCTGACAGGAATTGAGAAAATTTTGCTGTGGCTTGAAAAAGTCTTTTTGAATCCCAAAACAAAACAAAACAAAACAAAACAAAAAAGTGATTTACCAGCTAAACAAGTCAGTAAATGAATTGAATGAGGAGACGGAAACAGTCGTATTTAAGTTAATGGCTTGGAAAATCAAGTTAAAAAATATGTAATTCACAGAGCAAAATTATAAAAACAATAGACACAATAAAGAAAAAGATGAGGAGATTAGAGAATATATTAATAGTACCGAAAGTACAAACTAGTTTTAAAAAGGCACAGATGCAGAGGGATGGAAATCAAGCCAAGAATACAAGAAAATGTCCTCAAGATGAAGAGAAACATACAGGCTTAAAGATTGAAATGACTCAGGCTGAACTCATGAAAAAGCTCACAACTAGTCACGTCATTTCTGAATTTTAAAAAGTCTGAAATCTAAGAATAAAAAAAAAATCATACAAGTTTACACACAAATATAAAAACCCTGTCTGCAAACATTAACTCCCCAAATCAAATTTATATAGAAACTCTTCATTTATAATACTAGCAGCTGAAAAATAATAGAATAGTATCTACAGACTTCCATGAAAGAGGAATACAACCCATGAAATTTAAAGATAGAGGAAGAATAAGAAAAAATAGTGGTGACAAATGAATTTTGTAATATATATAAAACTAGATAAAAATATTCAAAGATAAACAAATATGTATCAAAGTTGATAATTTTCTTAAAAAAGAGAGCTGTATACATCAGGGGATATTAAAAATAAAGTTAAAGATCCAAACTACTAAACTATTTCATTAAAGAAGTTGGGGCAATGCTAAAGAGGGGAGAGTATAGGAGAGAGTGTGGAAAAAGATTGAATCAGATTTCTTGCCCCAGTTTCACAGCCATACAGTTCATCCATAGCTCCCTAGATGATGTAAAAATGATGACAGATACATGAACAAGCAATATTACTACATATTATGACACACATAATAAATACTATATATATATATTACATATATATATATCACAATTATATATAGTATTATATGTAATAATTTATCTTATATAATTCTATAGCTGTATAATATTTACATACATTTAATTTTTTTAAGTTTATTTATTTTAAAGACAGAGAGATAAGAGAAGGGGCAGAGAGGGAATCCCAAGGCAGGCCCCACGCTGTCAGCGCAGAGCCTGATGTGGGGCCTGAACCCAGGAACCTCGAGACGATGACCTGAGCTGAAACTGAGTCAGAGGCTTAACCGACTGAGCCACCCAGGCGTTCCAATATTTACATATATTTAAAATGTAAATACATATAGTTTTGTGTATGTGCATTTACCATAACAAGAAATTACCTCATGGAAGAGAAAAAATAATTTTATTCTATCATGGATATGCTTAATATGAAGTATATAAAGCAAAATACACTAATATTAATGGATATCTGTCTGCATAGACCTAGTCACATATGAAAGACAAATTATTTTAAGCCATGTTATCCCTGTTGCCATTCCATAAATGTTATCATTGGCAATTGCAGGATAGACAAAAGTTTCTCATATGTAAGATGTGGTCTGTTGAATTCTGAAATAATCTCATATTTTAGGACTTCTGTCAAAATGGCTATTATTAATCAAACATTTTTTTGTTATCATAGTATTCAAGGCACTCTAGGTATCTCATTCTCTAAATGTGTGCCACCTTTGGTACAAACTCAGAGTGATGATGACCGCGTTTAACAAAATTTTCATTCTCCACAATAACAAAAATTCTCCTGCAACATACAATTAAAGACAAGGAAGTAGGAGAGATCTGAAATGTCCATTTGATGAACTGATGGAGGATAAATTAAATGATGGGAAGGGAAAGGAGATAGGATAAAAAGGGGGAAATGAGGAAAAGGAAAGGTAAAGAAAGAGAAAATGGTGAAGTTCAGGATAGAAACCGAAACATTCAAGAGAAGGTATATATACAGATATAATGTCTCAAACTCTCATCTTAAGTGTACAAAGGTTGTTTACCAAACACCCTCACACATACGTACATACAATGTTACTCTTGCTGTGACGACATACATTTATTAGAAAATAGACTAATGCTAAAAGTAAACATCCTTCATTTCTGTGTATTAGATGGCATTATAATAATGTAATTACCTAGTATTATAGATACTATAGAATATATTTGTTTATTCATTTTGTTGTATCCTCATTAAATTTAATAACTAAAATATCATAAGCTTGTTTATTTTTTATTATTACATTTCAATACCTGAAAGAGTGTCTGGCTAATAGTAGTTCTCAATAAGTTGTTTGTAGATTTTTTAAAAAATGAACATATGACATAAAAAAATTCTCCTGCAAAACTTATTTTATGACCAATTGTATAAAAATATCTAGAGTTACAAAATAATGAGTTTTTATAATAAACCATTCCCTTATGAGGTCAAATTAATTCTCATATTTTTAGAATCAATTGCTTGCTCACCTTTCCCTTGTATCATAAGGGTCTGTGTGTGAAACAGAAATGACAATGGAGCTATCTTTTAGAAAGTATTGACACTATCTACATCTCTTTCCCTTTGGCACAGCATAATGAAATAATATTTAAAATACTTTATTTGGGAGGAATAAGCAGACTACTCCTTTGAAATTTACCTAAAAAATGTACATTTTTCTGTTTCGAAAAGAGACACCATTGCAGTATTTATAAAAAATGAGTTCATTTTGTTCCCTAACCTTGCCAAAATGAGATTGTTCATTTTTTCTATTATTGAGAAAAATACTATGGGTATTAAATATTTATATTTATAGAAAAGCCCAAACATATGTCATTTAACCAGTAGATTCTTCACTATATCTCTGGTATGGACTTTTAAAAAATACCACAACCTTGCTACCATCACACATAGCAAAATGAACAATTATTTACTTAGATAATTTTAATAATATCCAGCCCATATCCACACCAATTGCCTCAAACATGACTTAATTTATTGAAACCAAGATTCCAACAAGTCCACACATTGCACATAGTTATGCTTCTGAAGTTTCTTTTATTCTATCAGTTCTTTCATTCCTCTCCCCTCAACCACCTCTTTTTATTCAGAATTGTTGGAGAAATCAAATGACCAACATTGAAAAGATGCTCAACATCACTCATCATCAGGGAAATACAAATCAAAACTACGATGAGATATCACCTCACACCTGTCAGAATGGCTAAAATCAACAACACGTTTTGGTGAGGATGCAAGGAAAGGAGAACCCTCTTGCACTGTTAGTGGAAATACAAACTGGCACAGCAGCTCTGGAAAACAGCATGGAGGCTCCTCAAAAGTTAAAAATAGAATTACCCTATGACCCAGAAATTGTACTTCTATGTATTTACCCAAAGAATATAAAAATGCTAATTCGAAGGGACACATGCGCCCTGATGTTTATAGCGGCATACAGTTAATATTAATTTCAGGTGTATAATTTAGTGATTCAACACTTACATAGGACACCCAGTGCTCCTCACAAGTGCCCTCCTGAATCCCTATTACCTATTTAACCCAACTCTGCACCCACCTCCCTTCTGGTAACCATCAGTTTGTTCTCTATAGTTAAGAATCTGTTTCTTGGCTTGTCTCTCTCTTTTTCTCACCCTTTGATCATTTATTTTGTTTCTTAAATTCCACATTTAATGAAATCATATAGTATTTGTCTTTCTCTGACTGACATGTTTTTCTCTAACTGCATACTAACTAACTGGAATTTAAATAAAGACCTAAAAAAAATAAAAACACAGTTAAAGAAAAAAAGACCCATATTCTAGAACTTTAGCATCAAAAACACCTTTTTTGTTTCATTCATTATTTTTTTGTCCAGATAATTATTTTGTCTAATAAAATTAGGACACTCGCTTTTATAGTTTTTACCATTAATTTTGTATGTGTCTTGTTTACTTCATGGCTTTTGCCTTGTTAGACAATCTGAATATCTTTTATTATTTTAATGCCTGACACCTTCAGATTGAAAGTGAGGGGATGGAGAACTATTTATAATGCCACTGGAAGTCAAAAGAAAGCTGGAGTAGCCATACTTATATCAGAAAAAGTAGACTTTAAATTAAAGGCTGTAACAAGAGATGAACAAGGGCATTATATAATAATCACAGGGTCTATCCATCAGGAAGAGCTAACAATTATAAACATCTATGCGCCAAATACGGGAACCCCCAAATATGTAAAACAATTACTCACAAACATAAGCAACCTTATTGATAAGAATGTGGTAATTGCAAGGGACTTTAACACTCCACTTACAGAAATAGATAGATCATCTAGACACATGGTCAATAAAGAAACAAGGGCCCTGAATGATACATTGGATCAGATGGACTTGACAGATATATTTAGAACTCTGCATCCCAAAACAACAGAATATACTTTCTTCTCGAGTGCACACGGAACATTCTCCAAGATAGATCACATACTGGGTCACAAAACAGCCCTTCATAAGTATACAAGAATTGAAATCATACCATGCATACCTTCAGACCACAATGCTATGAAGCTTGAAATCAACCACAGGAAAAAGTCTGGAAAACCTCCAAAAGCATGGAGGTTAAGGAACACCCTACTAAAGAATGAGTGGGTCAACCAGGCAATTAGAGAAGAAATTTAAAAATATATGGAAACAAAGGAAAATGAAAATACAACAATCCAAACGCTTTGGGATGCAGCAAAGGCAGTCCTGAGAGGAAAATACATTGCAATCCAGGCCTATCTCAAGAAACAAGAAAAATCCCAAATACAAAATCTAACAGCATACCTAAAGGAAATTGAAGCCGAACAGCAAAGACAGCCTAAACCCAGCAGAAGAAGAGAAATAATAAAGATCAGAGAAGAAATAAACAATATAGAATCTAAAAAAACTGTAGAGCAGATCAACGAAACCAAGAGTTGGTTTTTTGAAAAGATAAACAAAATTGATAAACCTCTAGCCAGGCTTCTCAAAAAGAAAAGGGAGATGACACAAATAGATGAAATCATGAATGAAAATGGAATTATTACAACCAATCCCTCAGAGATACAAACAATTATCAGGGAATACTATGAAAAATGATATGCCAACAAATTGGACAACCTGGAAGAAATGGACAAATTCCTAAACACCCACACGCTTCCAAAACTCAATCAGGAGGAAATAGAAAGCTTGAACAGACCCATAACCGGAAAAGAAATTGAATCAGTCATCAAAAATCTCCCAACAAATAAGAGTCCAGGACCAGATGGCTTCCCAGGGGAGTTCTACCAGACGTTTAAAGCAGAGATAATACCTATCCTTCTCAAGCTGTTCCAAAAAATAGAAAGGGAAGGAAAATTTCCAGATTCATTCTATGAAGCCAGTATTACTTTGATTCCTAAACCAGACAAAGACCCAGTAAAAAAAGAGAACTACAGGCCAAGATCCCTGATGACTATGGATGCAAAAATTCTCAATAAGATACTAGCAAATCGAATTCAACAGCATATAAAAAGAATTATTCACCATGATCAAGTGGGATTCATTCCTGGGATGCAGGGCTGGTTCAACATTTGCAAATCAATCAACGTGATACATCACATTAATAAGAGAAAAGATAAGAACCATATGATCCTGTCAATCGATGCAGAAAAGGCCTTTGACAAAATCCAGCACCCTTCTTAACAAAAACCCTCGAGAAAGTCAGGATAGAAGGAACATACTTAAACATCATAAAAGCCGTTTATGAAAAGCCCACAGCTAACATCATCCTCAATGGGGAAAAACTGAGAGCTTCCCCCTGAGATCAGGAACATGACAGGGATGTCCACTCTCACCGCTGTTGTTTAACATAGGGTTGGAAGTTCTAGCATCAGCAATCAGACAACAAAAGGAAATCAAAGGCATCAGAATTGGCAAAGATGAAGTCAAGCTTTCACTTTTTGCAGATGACATGATACCATACATGGAAAATCCGATAGACTCCACCAAAAAGTCTGCTAGAACTGATACACAAATTTAGCAAAGTTGCAGGATACAAAATCAATGTACAGAAATCAGTTGCATTCTTATATACTAATAATGAAGCAACAGAAAGACAAATAAAGAAACTGATCCCATTCACAATTGCACCAAGAAGCATAAAATACCTAGGGATAAATCTAACCAAAGATGTAAAAGATCTGTATGCTGAAAACTATAGAAAGCTTATGAAGGAAATTGAAGAAGATATAAAGAAATGGAAAAACATTCCGTGCTCATGGATTGGAAGAATAAATATTGTCAAAATGTCAATACTACCCAAAGCTATCTACACATTCAATGCAATCCCAATCAAAATTGCACCAGCATTCTTCTCGAAACTAGAACAAGCAATCCTAAAATTCATATGGAACCACAAAAGGCCCCGAATAGCCAAAGTAATTTTGAAGAAGACCAAAGCGGGAGGCATCACAATCCCAGACTTTAGCCTCTACTACAAAGCTGTCATCACCAAGACAGCATGGTATTGGCACAAAAACAGACACATAGACCAATGGAATAGAATAGAACCCCAGAACTAGACCCACAAACATACGGCCAACTAATCTTTGACAAAGCAGGGAAGAACATCCAATGGAAAAAAGACAGTCTCTTTAACAAATGGTGCTGGGAGAACTGGACAGCAACATGCTGAAGGTTGAAACTGGACCACTTTCTCACACCATTCACAAAAATAAACTCAAAATGGATAAACGACCTGAATGTGAGACAGGAAACCATCAAAACCCTAGAGGAGAAAGCAGGAAAAGACCCCTCTGACCTCAGCCGTAGCAATTTCTTACTTGACACATCCCCAAAGGCAAGGGAATTAAAAGCAAAAATGAACTACTGGGACCTTATGAACATAAAAAGCTTGTGCACAGCAAAGGAAACAACAAACAAAACTAAAAGGCAACCAATGGAATGGGAAAAGATATTTGCAAATGACATATCGGACAAGGGGCTAGTATCCAAAATCTATAAAGAGCTCACCAAACTCCACACCCGAAAAACAAATAACCCAGTGAAGAAATGGGCAGAAAACATGAATAGACACTTCTCTAAAGAAGACATCCAGATGGCCAACAGGCACATGAAAAGATGCTCAACGTCGCTCCTCATCAGGGAAATACAAATCAAAACCACACTCAGATATCCCCTCATGCCAGTCAGAGTGGCCAAAATGAACAAACAGGAGACTATAGATGCTGGAGAGGATGTGGACAAACGGGAACCCTCTTGCACTGTTGGTGGGAATGCAAACTGGTGCAGCCACTCTGGAAAACAGTGTGGAGGTTCCTCAGAAAATTAAAAATAGACCTACCCTATGACCCAGCAGTAGCACTGCTAGGAATTTACCCAAGGGATATAGGAATACTGATGCATAGGGCCACTTGTACCCCAATGTTTATAGCAGCACTCTCAACAATAGCCAAATTATGGAAAGAGCCTAAATGTCCATCAACTGATGAATGGATAAAGAAATTGTGGTTTGTATACACAATGGAGTACTACGTGGCAATGAGAAAGAATGAAATATGGCCCTTTGTAGCAACGTGGATGGAACTGGAGAGTGTCATGCTAAGTGAAATAAGTCATACAGAGAAAGACAGATACCATATGTGTTCACACTTATGTGGATCCTGAGAAACTTAACAGAAACCCATGGGGGAGGGACAGAAAAAAAAAAAGAGGTTAGAGTGGGAGAGATCCAAAGCATAAGAGACTCTTAAAAACAGAACAAACTGAGGGTTGATGGGGGGTGGGAGGGAGGGGAGGGTGGGTGATGGGTATTGAGGAGGGCACCTTTTGGGATGAGCACGGGGTGTTGTATGGAAACCAATCTGACAATAAATTTCAAAAAGAAAATAAATAAAAAATAAAAAAAAATGCCTGAGTTACAGTCACTTATACTTACTGATAAGGCCAAACGTTTGTTCTCAATTCTGTCACATTATTTATTTTATTGAAAGCCTACGTAATGTGGAGTATTTCTTTTTATTTTGTCATATCTTTTGTTATGTAGATAAGTTTATAATTTTTTGTTTTGACAATTGGCTTTATACTGCTAACAATAATCATATATAATATTCTAGGTCTTCTCTTTTTCACACACTATTTTATGATTCCTACTATCAACAATAATTAAGTTAATAAAATCTTCTTCCCTTTTCTCCCTATGCCCCAACTATCTGATTAAAATCATATTATTTTACTTTTTAATACCTATAAAGCAATTAGTAAACATTTCATTTCTATATAATCTCTCTCTTATCTGCCAATTTATGATAGTTCTATTATACCTATGATGTCAAAGCATATATATTTGTAATTTTTGCATCAGCCAAGCCAAACATTTAGCTTGGTCATACAGTTTAATATACTTTATGCTTATCACTATACCTAATAGTAAAACTTCCCTTATAATTTCTCAGATGACTAAAATAATTATCTAGAAGATTATTCGTAAATAGTTCATGGGACAATACTAATCAATTATTCTCATGTTTGTAATTGTCTGTGACCTATATTTTGGATGGATATAAAATCCTTGCTTCCTTAAATATGTTCAGTAAGTTGCTCTATTATGAAATATTATGTTCAAGAAGTTTTGTACCCATTTGCTTTTTTCCCTTAAAAATAATTTAATTCTTTCCTGGTTTCCAAATCCCTTTTTAAAGATATTTGACATTTATTAATTTGTTGGTGTTGATCATTCTCAGTTGGAATTCACATATAGTATTGAAGTGTTTTAGTACATAGATTTCAGTATCACCCTATTTCATTATTTCTTTTATAATTATTAGTATTTGTTCTAGTCCATTCGTTGTCTTTCACTTTGGAGACACTAATCATAGTATCATAGTATATTGACTATACTAATCATAGTATATTGAATAGTCCTTGCATGTCTAATTTTCTCTTGAAGGGTTTTTTTTAATTCATTAATTTTTTACTTCATTTTCCTTTAGAGATATTGTTATGCATCATACCTTATGATTAAATGTTAAAAAATGTTAAATATTAAAAATCATTTCTTCTTCTGGAATTCATAAATGCAATCCAAGATCCACACAATAGAATCAGGGACAGGAAGGAAAAAAAGTATTAGAAGTGGGAGAGAAATTAATGCTATGTGCCTGTACCATCCCTCATTCCCTCTTCTCTATTTTCTGCACAATGTCTGAATGATACGTCCAATCATGAAAATCTAAATTCAGAATAAGTGTCTACACTGGTTAAAGCCCTTTGGTATCCATCCGGCATTATGGGTAAAGAGCTAATGTAATCTATAAACTATGGGCCTTCCTAGATCTGCTCAACATGCAGCCATGGCTTCTCTTAGTCTTTAATATTCCTGTTGACAAACAAGTAAATACTGTAAGATTCTGAGACAGTAGGATACATAGTTCTCTGTACACAGTCTGTGTATTTCTTGGTACCCCTCCCATGCCAACTCATCTCATGTGTGCAAGAGATGACTTTTCAGGGACCATCAGGAGTATCTACTGGTTTGTTGTAGTCCCTTTCTGAATTTTGATGGCATTCTCTTGGTGGGCATCAATATGGCCCACTTTGATTCCCACTTGCAAAATCCACAACATTTTCCATAACATAGCACCCACTGAGATTACTTTTACTTCCCAGTTACCTATGTGTCATTTTGTATATATATTGCTGGTTCATTAGCTATTTCCCTATATATGTTTAAAAAATATATACCATATTATTATCAACCAGTCACAGTACAAATGCTTTCCATATTGTTAACCTTCCTCTCTTGGGTTATCTGTCAGCTATGTTGCATTTTTACAACCCTCAAATAACTGATCACTGGGAGGGGCCCATTTAGCCAGAATGTTAGGTAATTCCTCAGGAAGATTTAGAGTGGGATGCAAAGAATAGCAAGCAGCTGTGTGTTCATTTATGTAGTTGGCACCCTCAATGATTTCCCCTGTTACATTTCTTGAATACTTCCAAGGACCAAGAATATTTCCATTTCTACTTACTAAGAAAAGTCTCTGTGTACTTCCTATCCTTTTGGGATGAAGATCTGATATAACACAAAACAAAATAGGTATCTGAGGCCTCAAAATACTTGCATGGTGTTCAACAATAGAAACTTCAATTAAAGCCCAAGAAGTTAACAATTGCTAACTAGGTATGGCAGTACAATAGGCACCAATGTCTAGCAATACTAATAAAGTTTCTTCACTACCCCCACGCTATTGTACTTACACAAAAGCAAAGAACTTCTCGACTCCTGGTGACTCAGTCACTCTATCTCTAAGGTTTTTGGATTGAGTGATCTCTACAGTCCCTCCAAAATAAGAGACTTCTGAATAATTTTTCTCTCCCTTGATTTTATTTCTTCAGCCATCCAAGGAAATTATTTCTGCAGAGAAAATAATAAGTTTCTTTAAGGCCCAGGGAAAACAGTTGGGTCTATAAACTTTTGTCTGAAGAATTCTATAAATAAACTGAATTTTTCATAAGTTTATTCACTAAGATTTCAGAAACACAGTCTTAATTATAGCTCATCAGATAATACTTTTTATCATCAACAAATTGTAGCAGCCAAAAAAGAGCAGCAGTAATCACTGCAAAGACTAAGATCAGAATTTTCCCATTTTAAGAATGATTTATTCAGGCATTTCCCCCACCATTTCCCCCACTATTATACCTGATCTACCCTAATGTAAAGAAACTAGAAGAATGTCAATAAGTCTATTAGTCTAGTATTTCTAGAGAAATAATTTTAAATACTTGAATCAAGGATTAATACTAGCTGAATAGAACGCAAGACATCAGGGTT
Source organism: Panthera tigris (assembly GCF_018350195.1). Taxonomy (NCBI): domain Eukaryota; kingdom Metazoa; phylum Chordata; class Mammalia; order Carnivora; family Felidae; genus Panthera; species Panthera tigris. Next base: position 117,949,250 of record NC_056663.1, read on the forward strand.
GGATTAAGGGTCTGCCATATAGAGTAGAAATGGTAACCATAATCTCCTAAGATTCAACAAAATCCATCAGGTAGGTGGCCTTACTCTTCACACCACCCCTAGGTCTCAGGAAGGTGGCACAAACAAGAGAAGAAATGTAGTTTTCTGTCATGTCAGCATCCTTGCATCCTGCTATTCTAAGTCAACAGGGGGAAATCTCCCAGGGACTGAAAGCAATGCGCCTTCTCTATGGCTGGAGACTGTGGTGGCAGCGAGAGAAAAGAGACAGGAAAAGGAAGTACAGCATTATGATCTTCTAGAACAGATTTTCACCAATTGAAAATCAGCACATGCACACACACAATCATTATCGTATAATTTATGCCTTTTTTCTACTATACTAATACATTATGTAAATTTTAAAATACATACCAATAGCATAAAACATTTAAAGGGTGAGATAAATAATAAAAATAATAACAGTTCTAATATGTCCCCCCTCATCCTAATGAATCTTCTTTAGCACTACGTGGAATATTTACACCTCACTTGGAGAACGATGGTATAAAGAAGAGATGCTAGGATTAGAACCATTTATATTCATCTGGATGAAACAATGCTTCCCTTTTTTATTCTTTGATAAATTCTTATGCCTAGAAATTTTCAAATGTTATTTTTCTCAGTTTTTTCAGATTTTCACACTATTTTATTTTGTATAAACTTAATGCATTTTCAAAAATCCTTTAAGAATTTTGAACTTAAAGATGAAACTATCTTGGAAATTTTGTTTTGCCATAGGAAATAATAAAAATAATAAGATTATGAAAGTTGTTTCCAAATTACAGGCATACCTTGTATATATTTCAGGTTCAGTTCCAGACCACCACAGTAAAGCGAATATCACAATAAAGGGAGACAAATACATTTTGTTGGCTTCTTAGTGCATTTAAAAGTTACATTTACACTATACTGTAGTCTATTAAGTGTGCAATAGCATTATATCTTAAAAAACAGTATATATACATTAATTAAAAATATTTTATTGCTTAAAAATGCTAACTATCATCTGAACTTTGGGTGAGTTGTAATCTCTTTGCTGGTGGAGGGTCTTGCCTCAGTGTTGATGGCTGCTGACTAATCAGCTCATGGTTGCTGAAGGTTGGGATGGTTGTGGCAATTTCCTAAAATAAGACAACAATGGGGCACCTGGGTGACTCAGTTAAGCGTCCGACTTTGGCTCAGGTCATGATCTCACAGTTTGTGGGTTCAAGCCCTGCATCGGGCTCTGGGCTGACAGCTCAGAGCCTGGACCCTGCTTCAGATTCTGTGTCTCCCTCTCTCTCTGCCCCTCCCCTACTCATGCTCTGTCTCTCTCTGCCTCTGAAAAATAAAGAAACATAATAATAATAAAAAAATTTTAAATAAGACAACAATGAAGTTTGCTGCATCAAATGACTCTTCCTTTCAGAAAAAATTTCTCTGTAGCATGCAATGCTGTTTGATAGCATTTTACCTACAGTAAAATTTCTTTCAAAATTGAGCTCAATCTTCTCAAACTCTGCCACTGCTTTGCCAACTAAGTTTATATATTCTAAACTCTTTGTTGTCACTGAAACAATTTCCATATTTTCTTCACCAGAAATAGATTCCATCTCAAGAAACTACTTTCTTTGCTCATCCTTAAGAAGCAGCTCATCTGTTAAAGTGTCATCATAAGATTGCAGTAACTCAGTCACATCTTCAGACTCCACTTCTGATTCTAGATCTCTTACTATTTCTACCACATATTCAGTTATTTCCTCCAGTGAAGTAACTTTGAACCCTTCAAAATCATCCATGAGAAATGGAATTAACTTCTTCCAAATTCCAGTTCATGTTGATATTTTGACTTCTTCCCACAAATCATGAACTTTCTTAATGGCATGTAGAATGGCGAATCTTTCCTGGAAGGCTTTCAATTTACTTTGCCAAAACCCATCAGAGGAATCACTATCTATGGCAGCTATAGCCTTATAAAATATATTTCTTCAATAAGAAGACTTGAGCATTTAAATAATTTCTTGATCCATAGGCTAGAGAATGGATATTGTATTAGCATCCATGAAAACAACATGAATCTCATTGTACATCTTCATCAGAGATCTTGGGTGACCAGGTATATTGTCAATGAGCAGTAATATTTTGAGAGAAATCTTTTTTTCTGAGCAGTAGGTCTCAACAGTGGGCTTAAAATATTCAGCAAACCATATTGTAAACAGAAGTGCTACCATCTAGGCTTTGCTGTTCCATTTACAGAGCACAAGAAGAGTAGATTTAGCATAATTCATAAGGGTCCCAGGATTGTTGGAATGGTAAATGAGCACTGTATTCAACTCAAAGTCACCAGCTGCATGAAAGTCTTAAATGGCATCTTCTTCCAACGGAAGGCTGTTTTGTCTACAGTGAAAATCTGTTGTTTAGTGTAGCCAGCTTCATTAATGATCTTAGCTAAATCTTGGATAACTTGCTGAAGCTCCTATATTAGCACTTGATGCTTCACCTTGCACTTTATGTTATGGAGCCAACCTCTGCTAGCTTCCAACTTTTTTTCTGCAGTTTCGTCACCTCTCTCAGCCTTCATAGAGGTGAAGAGAGTTAGGGCCTTGCTCTGGATTATGTGTTGGCTTAAGGGAATGTTGTGACTGATCTGATCTATTCAGACCATTGAAACTTCCTCCATATGAGCCATAAGCCTGTTTCAGTTTCTTATTGTTCATGTGTTCACCGGAATAGTATTTTTATTTTCCTTCAAGAGCTTTTCCTTTGCATTCACAAGTTGGCTAACTTGGAGGGTAAGGTTATTAATTGGTCTAATTTCAATATTGTTGTGTCTCAGGGAATGGGGAGGTCCAAAGAGAGGGAAAGATATGGGAAAATGGCCAGAACATACACAACATTTATCAATTAAGGTGGCCAGCATATATGGGTGAGGTTTATGGCATCCTAAAACAATAACAATAGTAACATCAAAGATCACTGGTCACATATTATCATAATTAACATAATAATAATGAAAAGCTTTTAAATTTTAAAACTGTGAGAGTTAACAAAATATGACATAGAGACACAAAGTGAGGAAACACTGTTGGAAAATGATGAAGATAGACTTGCTCAACATGGTGTTCCCACAAACATTCAACTTATAAATAACTCAGTATCTATAAAGCACAATAAAACAAGATATGCCTGTAATATAGTTCTCTCATTTTCAAGCATCAAATTAAAATCAATTAACTTTACAGATTAGAAAATGCATTTTTTTCTTAAAATATACCTATCATATTAAGATCAGAGTTCTTTTTAAGAGAAAAGAAAAAAGAGAAATACTTCCTGCCCTTAATCATAAAATTTTGTAAACCTTAGACTCTATCACCATTAGATATTTGGCCACAATTTCCTAGAGGTACTTGATCTTTTTCTGTCAAGTAATTTACCCCTGCCAAGAACGTGTTATTTTTCAGATCAATAATAAAACTCTCAAGTAAAATGCCTTCCGAGGTGCTTTGTTTCTTTGAGAAATTGATAAGAGCTAATTTCCATTCAAAATATCAGGGCATCTGGGTGGCTAGTCACTTAAGTGTCCAGCTTCAGCTCAGGTCATGACCTTATGGCTCATGAGTTCGAGCCCCACGTCAGACTCTGTGCTGACAGTTCAGAGCCTGGAGCCTGCTTTGGATTCTACACCTCCCACACTCAATCTCTCTCTCTCAAAAATAAATTAAAAAATATATCTAACCAGTACAGTAATAGAAATTAAATATACATTGAACTATAAATAATTTTAAAATATGTGCCCTTTTACTTTCCCTTTATTTGTTGACTTTTAGAGAATGCTGATGTATTATTTATTCATTTCACCCTGTGTATTTTACACACGTAATGTGTATAGAAATGATTATATGAAACCTGTGTGATGATTATAGAAAACCATATTAGTCTCTTCCAATAATTTTCCAATTAAATTGAGGCCAAAGAGTGGTTGATTAAGACTGTGGGATTTGCTGTTATGACATCTGGATTTGAATGCTGGCCCTGTCAGTTAAGTTCAAATTACTTCTCTGTTAGTTTCCTCACTCATAAAATACAGATGTTAACAATTATGGCATTACATTTCTAAATATATTTTTGGACTATATACATATTTATAGTTGACCCTCAAACAATGCAGGGTTTAGGGGCACTGACCTCCTATACAATCAAAAATCCAAACTTTTGACTCCCCAAAACTTTACATTAATAGCCTATTGTCTACCAGAAGACTTACTGATAACATAATTAACATATTTTGTATGTTACATATATTATATACTATATTTCTACAATAAAGTAAGCTAGAGAAAAGAAAATCATAAGGAAGAGAAAACACATTTACAATGCTATACTGTATTTAATGCAAAAAATCTGCATATAAGTGGACCCATGCAGTTCAAACCCTTGTTGTTCAAGGGTCAACCCCACTCTAATGTCTTATGTATATTCCTGAAAGACTTCTTTCAGGAAAAAAAAAAAATAGTTACATTAAAAAAAAAAAAGACGGCCTATGGAGAAAAAGGATCAGGGACATTCTTCAAAATTTATACAATTTAATAAAAAGAGCACTATCAAATCTTGCAATCAGTCCTGGGGGAGAGACTTTGGACTACCAAAGCAGGCTGCTCAACATGACTGAGGCAGCCTCAACACATATTAAAAATGCACCAACTTCCCAGTAATAGAGTTATCTATCATTCCCTCATTTGCCAATCTCATGCCAGCTAGCACCTACAGGTAATTCGGTATAGAGTATCATATCTTTAGCTGTTGGGATACTGAGGAACTCTAAATGTTCCCAGGGAAAAGGATAAAACTTTCCAAGAGAAAAAAGGAAACTATCTGTGTTTCAACTAATTAGGAAGCATATCAATGTTATAAAAGGTAGGATAGGGGCGCCTGGGTGGCCCAGTCGGTTGGGCGGCGGACTTCAGCTCAGGTCATGATCTGCAGTCCGTGAGTTCAAGCCCCTCGTCGGGCTCTGTGCTGACAGCACAGAGCCCAGAGCCTGTTTCAGACTCTGTGTCTCCCTCTCTCTCTCTGACCCTCCCCTGTTCATGCGCTGTCTCTCTCTGTCTCAAAAATAAATAAACGTTAAAAAAATTAAAAAAAAAAAGGTAGGATAGTCATTTCTGCACACACCTGCTGACTCCCAACTGTATAGGCAGCTATATAGCAGCCTGCTACTAAACACTTATTTGTACAAGTTGTGTGAGGGAAGTACCTATGGAACATCATTAATATCATTCCAAATTGATCACAGTAGGAGAACTTTCATATCCATGACCAAATCTATTTTATGTGAGTGTAGATTACCTACTGAGATCCCACATGTGTGTGTTCATATGTATATATGTATGTATGTATGTGTGTGTGTATATATATATATATATATATAATTTACATTCAAGTATGTATGTGTATATATATATATGCATATATGTGTATATATATACAGCATAGTATTGGTTTCAGGACTAGACCCCAGTGATTCATGACTTACATATAACACCCAGTGCTCATCCAACAAGTGCTCCCAATGCCCATCACCATTAGCCCATCCCCCTCCTATCTCCCCTTTAGCAACCCCCAGTTTGTTCTCTGCGTTTAAGAGTCTCTTACAGTTTGCTCCTTCTCTGATTTTATTTTTCCTTCCCTTCCCCTATGTTCATCTGTTTGGTTTCTTAAATTCCACATATGAGTGAAATCATGTGATATTTGTCTTTCTCTACCTAACTTATTTCACTTAGCATAATACACTCGACTTCCATCCACATTGTTACAAATAGAAAGATTTCATTCTTTTTAAAAAAATTTTTTTAATGTTTATTTATTCTTGAGAGACAGAGACAACGTGAGCAGGAGAGGGACAGAGAGAGAGGGAGACACAGAATCTGAAGCAGGCTCCAGGCGTTGAGCTGTCAGCACAGAGCCTGATGGGGAGCTTGAACCCATGAACCTCGAGATCAGACCTGAGCTGAAGTTGGATGCTTAACCGACTGAGCCACCTAGGAGCCATAAGATTTCATTCTTTTTGATAGCCAAGTAATATTCCATTATATATATACACCACATCTTCTTTATCCATTCATCATCTGATGAACATTTGGGCTCATTCCATAATTTGGCTATTGTTGATAGTGCTGCTATAAACATTGGGGTGCATGTGTCCCTTCAAATTAGCATTTTTTTATCCTTTGGATAAACACTCTGCAGTACAATTGTTGAGTTGTAGGGTAATTCTATTTGTAATTTTTTGAGAAACCTCCATACTGTTTTCCAGAGTGACTGCACCAGTTTGCATTCCCATGAACTTGCAAAAGTGTTCCCTTTTCTCCACAACCTCACCAACATCTGTTGTTTCCTAAGTTGTTAATTATTCTAAATTTTTGTTCAGCTATATTGCTTATATTTGTTTTGAACAAGTCTCTGGCTGTGATTTCTTCTTGATCTTTCTTTTGGGGAAAATTCCTCCTTTTTATTATTTTGGCTAAGTTTTTGTCTTTTGCGTATTTTAAAAGCTTGCTATGTGTCTTGCACCTGAGAGTACTTTTAGGGGTCATACATTGTCCAGGGCCTGGCACTCCAGGAAGTGTTTCTGGTCTATGCTGTGTGCACTCTGCTGTTGCATTTAGGCTGCTCTTACCCACTTGTCAGTCCTCTGCAGAGCTCCTCCTTGCTTGCAGTGGTAGAGTGCTTGGACTTTTAACTAGGTGTGCTCTGATTTGTTTGTTGAAGTAACCCTGGAAAACAAAGCGGTGGGGGACAGGGGGAGCCTAATAAAAAGAGAAAAGGAAAAGGAACACACACACTCACACACCACACACACACATACACACACACACAGAGAGAGAGAGAGAGAGAGAGAGAGAGAGAACCAAAAAATTGTAAGGCTGATTCCAAGGAAAAAGAAAAGAAAGAAAACAAAAAGCAGAAGAGAAAAGAAGGAAAAAGAAAAGAATTTAAAAAGCCTGGTCCAAGAAAAAAAAAAGATGAAATGACAAAAAACAAATCAGAAACTATGTGCCTGATTACAAAAGAAAAAAAGGAGGGAAAAAAAGAAAATGGGAGGAGTTGTCTGTTAGTGTCTAGGAGGTGGTGGCTGTGATGCTCTGGAGATGCTGCTTTGGAGAAGAGGCCGGCTGCATTGGCTCAGTCAGTCTTGCCCCTGTAAATAAGTGGTTGCCAGGCACAGAGGAGCAGGGTTTGGTGTAAGTGGGTCCCGCCTCTAATGGGGACTGCAGTGCTGCTCTCTGAAGTCCTGCAGTGGTGGTGGTGGGGGGGAAGGGGGGCTGGCGGGAAATGGCACCACCCCAATCTTTCAACCTCAGTCCAGGGAATCTCAATCCCCACTGCTCAGGCAGCCCTCACAGAATAGCGATGGCAGGCAGCTCGTCCTGCTCCACAACTATCCTGCGCCTTCTCCCTGGTGCATTGGCTGGATTCAAAACTCAAAGTCTTAAAGGACTCAGCACGGATCCATTCCCCTCCTCTGGAGTAGAGCCTCTCCACCCAGCTGACTAAAGGCCTTTGGCTGGCATCTGCAGGGTCTTTTGTCCTGGGGGGGGGGGGGGAGGAGGGGGCAATAAACTCTCTTCCAAAAGTACACCAAGAAGGGGACTGCTCTCTCCCAGTGCACCCGAGATGTAGACACCATGCTATGCACTCCGGAGCCAGCTCTCTTCTCCCCAGGAATTCGTACCACGGCTCCTCTTCGGAGAAAGTCTCAAATTGCCGAAACCTCAGAGTTTGAGCTCCAAAAGCTGTTGAAACAAGAACTGGGAAAGTTGAGCACTTCCAAAACCTCAAGGTTTGAGCTCCAAAAGCTGTTTGCAAAAAAGAACCGGGACACTCAGTACTTCTTGCTCCACAGTGCAGGGTCCGGCGACGTTTCCTCTTGCGCTAACTCTATGCCACACTCGCTCAACTCCTCTCTCTTTCTCTCCCTTATGTCTCTCCACAGAAAGGGTTCCCTCCCCTCCATGTTTTCTCTGTTCCACTGTTTTCTCTCCCCCAGTTCATATCCATGTTCCCTCCCCTCCATGTTTTCTCTGTTCCACTGTTTTCTCTCCCCCAATTCATATCCATGTACCTGGCATCCGCCAAGCTGTCTCCTTCCAACTGCGGAGATCCTTCTGCTGCTCTGCAGATCTACTTCCTGGATGTTCCAAGTAATTTGATGTCAATACAGCTGTGTTTGAGGGACAAGGAAAGCCCATGGTCCCCCTATTCTCAGCCATCTTAACTCCTCCCCTATATGTATATTTTAAAACTATTGTTAATGGCCTCATCTTTCTTTTTTATTTTTTAATATATTAAATGTACATAATATATTAGTGCAATAGTGCAATATATATAATTTGTTCATAAATACCCAAATATAGATTAAGCCATATAAAGTGCTGATCTTATTATAGACTATGTTCTTAGAAATCTTCTTAGACCACTAAGAACATTTTGGAATAAATGCATATTCAGAAAATTTTGTGCATTATTATGAGCAAATTTTACCTATTTTCTCTTTGATAAACTTCCATTCTTGTGGAGTTTACGCAGTGATAATATTTGAAATTAAAAATTATACCAACCAAAATGAAACATATGTAAATAAAGATATCAGCACTTCTGTACACACTAATTTCTGATTCCTCCTTTAAATGATAGTAAGTGAATGTGTAGCACAGAAATTATATACCAATCATGGAATCCTGTAATTGCACTGATTAACTTTGATTTAATTAACAGATAGGCGTTCTCTAAGGAGCTCTTATTCTGAGAACTAAAAAAAAGCTGAATTATCCAACTACTCCCATGCACACACATACTTAGCAGCTTTTAATTTAGAGTAATAGACACTTTAATGAGTTTTGAAAGATGAATTTTTCTCTTAATTATGTCACCTGTATCTCTTAAATCAACATAGGCAATGCCAGTATTTGTAGATAACCAACAGATGTCTGACCTACCACCCCAATACTTACTTAAGTAAAACCTTTCTCCTTTTTTACAAAAAAGTAAACAAATCTTAATGTTGCTAGAATTCTTTTAATGAATTTGTATGAATATATTTTTGTTTCTTTGGAAATAATCTCCAAATTAATTTAGAGTATAAATGCAGGTAGCAAAGTTATCATCACTAGATACTTCTATGGAATTATATCACACATGCATTTAATTTTCTAAAATTCCAGTAAATATACTTGGGAAATAAGGAAGGAAAAAGATAAGAAGAAAAAAAGGAAGAAGAGAAATAATTTACGTTTTCAGCTAATACACTTTCCATTTTCTTGATTTCGCATAGTCCCAGTGAGAAGAGGAGATAGGAGAAATGTATCTTCAATTCAGTCATTCTTCATTCCCATCTCTCTTTGTGTAAAAATTCCGTGCAAATAAGTATGATACTAGTGTTTAAAATGTACCCTGTACACCATCTGGACTCTGAATACAATGTAATAATTTATCTTGTGCTCAACTGAAGAAGCAGCAACAGATTCCAGTTTGAAGACTAGCTATTTGGTTCCTCAGGAAATCCGGTGTGTACATATATCATATTTTATAGATGATATAGAGAATTCTTTATGGCAACTTTGGTAACGTGATTTTCTCTTGCACACAAAATGTAGTACTCTTCATGTAATCTGTGACTATGTTATGCACGCATATGTTTAGAAACATTGGGAGTGAGTATATAAATCACCTCAAAGTCATCACTGTGGTTCATACCCAACTCTGGTCCATGGCTCCAGTCTTCAAATGATAGTTACTCCAGTCCACCTTTGTTGGCTGGGTTTCAGTTCCAAAGAGATTATCTCTTTGCTTGCTTGCTTGTTGGTCGGTTTGCTGGAGTATTTTTTGTCATCGGTGCTATAATATCTGAGTCTTGGCATGTTTGAAAATGTCTTTCTGTCAGCTTTATGTTTGAAAACAGAGTTTCATTAGTGGGATAAATTTTTTGGAATACATTTTCCTTTCCCTAAGAATTTTTAAGAATTCCTCAATTCTCTTCCAGCAGGTAATATATAAAATTTCAAGACTATGTTAATTTGTTAATTTATTAAACTTACAGGTGATTTGACTTTTTTGCCTGTTACATATAATATTATTTCTTTATCTAGAAGTCCAGTGGTCTTGTAACTTCCTTTGACTATGTCTTGACTTTATTCTTTTGCATAAATCTTGATTGTGACATGATGAATCCTTCTGAACTCAGTTCTCTGGTCTTTTTAGGAACTGTTTCCTGTTTTAGGTGAAATTTACATAACATAAAATCCACCATTTTAACCATTTTAAATTGTACGATTCAGTAGCTTTTAGTACATTCACAGTGTTGTGCAACCATCACTTCTACCTAATTTTAGAACATTTAAAACATGCTCTTCTAATGATAGGAGAAAAGCCCACCTTTGATGATAGTAGGATTCAATTTTTGGATATGCCAAAATTATTTTACATTTATGACTTTTATATTTTTGATCTCACAAATATAGCTCCAATATACATCTTTGTACATACATTTTTGTCTGATTTTCTGATTATTTCCTTAGATCAAATCACTAGGAGCGAAATTATTGTACTTGAAGAGTGAGATTATTAAGATTCTTTTTTTAAAAATATAATTTATTGTCAAATTGGTTTCCATACAACACCCTATCCTCATCCCAACAAATGCCCTCCTCTCTGCCCATCACCACTTTCCCCTCTCCCCCACCCCACCATCTACCCTTAGATTGTTCTCAATCCTTAAGAGTCTCTTATGGTTTGCCTCCCTCCCTCTCTGTAACTTTTTTTTTCCTCCTTCCCCTCCCCCATGGTCTTCTGTTAAGTTTCTCCAGATCCACATATGACTGAAAACATATGGTATCTGTCTTTCTCTGCCTGGCTTATTTCACTTAACATAATATCCTCCAGTTCCAACCACGTTGCTGCAAATGGCCAGATTTCATTCTTTCTCATTGCCAAGTACTACTTAAGATTCTTGATATATATTACTTTACATCATACCATTTTCTACTTTCTTAGTAATTCATACACTTCATTGAGGGCCATTGTTTTAAAAATGCTTATTATTTTGAAGCATTTGAAGCATTATTTTGAAGCTTATTATTTTGAAGAAAATAATAAGCATTTTTAAGGAGGGATTCATGGTATCTTTACTCATAGTATCTTTATTCATTGCTTCCCACCCAGTGCTTGATTTGCAAATCTATACACAACAGTTGAGCTGTTAGTCTTCAATTTAAAACATTCCTTAAATATGACCTTCAACATTGTGTCCCCCCCCCTCAAATATATTCAAGTCTTAACTCCTAGTACTTGTGAATATGACCTTATTTGGAAATAAAGTGCAGATATAATCAAGTTAAGATGAGGTATGTTGGTTTGATATACTGACCTTATATAAACCCTATATAATGAGTTTGATATACTGATTTCATTATTAGAAGAGGTTAATTTGGACAAAGAAAAGGTGATGTAAAGATAACAGGGAACATCATGTGATGACAGAGACAGAATTGGAGTGTTGCATCTACAAGCCCAGGAACACCAAAGATTGCCAGCAACTAAAAGAAACTAGGAAGGAGGCATGGAATAGATTCTCCCTCAGAGTCTCCAAAAAGAACCAACCTTGCCCATATCCTGACTTCAGGCTTCTAGCCCCCCAAACTGAGAGAATAAATTCCTGTTGTTTTAATCCACTCAGTTTGTGGTAATTTATTATGACAGCCCTAGGAAACTAACATAAATGTCAAATGCTAATACTACAGAGAGGTCAAGGAAGTTAAGGGCGGAAAGTGACGGTTTGGTTTAACGTGCAGGTAATTGATAGGACAGTGCATTGACAGAAGAGTATTAAGATTTAATACTTAAGAATATTATTGTGAGTGAGGAAGTGAAAATATTGAGTTTAGATATTTTGGTAAAGAAGGTCATGTGGGAATAGAAGAAGAGAGAGAAAAGTAGCAACAGGAAATGTGGTCAGAAAAGGGCTATTTTAATGTAGATTCTTACAGATGTTTCAACCCTAAAGGAAAAAAAAAAAGAGGGAAACATGTTGAAAGAACAGGTAGCACAGATGAAAGAATGGGTCTTAGGAGAAGATAAACCACTTTCACCAAAATGATAACAAATGATGAAAAGATGGTTGAAATACATGGAAATGTGAAATTCTTGATTGATGTTCTTAATTTTTTTCAGATAAAGTGGAGACAACTTGCTGAGCAGAATAAGGATGATGGAGAAAGAACACTGAAGGCAAGTTGGGATTCAGGAAAAAGGAACTGATCACAGACAAACCCACATGAAAGGGTATCTGGTAGAGAGCAAGAATTTTCAAGTAGCACCTGTCTACACAATTGAGTGGAGTTGTATTGATTGTTGATTATTCATTGATTACCAGCAATACTCAGTAAACTGATTGTAAGAGCCCACAACTCAGAGAGTGAAAATGACCCAATGTAATTGTAAAGCAGCTATGATGAAATAACAAAGAAAAAATTGCAAAGCAGGAGTCAAAGTGTGGACTATCAGATCTGAAATTCATAAGAAAAAAGAAATCTCAACACAGTGGGAACGCTGAACATACTGAAACCAAAAGCATGAGAGAACTGTCAAAGAGAAGGTTGATGTCAGAGAAATCTGAAATTCTGACCAGCTCCTCTTTCTGAAAATAACTTCTCCACCGGCCAGCACTAATACCTGAAATTCCTCCTTATCGTGCTTGTTTTTAAGAGGACTGTTAAAATAAAAATACAAGTATGAAATATGCCATACTGTTTCCTTAAGTTGTAAGAGTAAAAAAGGAGAAAAGAGAGGGAATAAGCAGGTCATCAGTTTCCATTCTATTATTATAAGTTGTTAGCAAAGTACTAGGGCACATTACCAATATGTCTTCTAAGCAAAAATATGGAGAACAAATAAAATTTGAAAGAAATGTAATCTATTAGCATAGCAAAATAGGTAAATATTTCTTTGTCATTAGGAATAAATAACATTCACATAAAAGATCATACTTTATATTAACATTTATGCAGGCAAATCAATATTTAATCACTATTATGTAAAATCTATTAACATCTCCCATGATACCATGCTTGGCTTATTTCCTGGCATCTTCATGCATTTGCATAGGTTTTAAATGTGCTCAAACACACTCCTGAGGTTTTTTTTTTTTTTAATTTTTTTAATGTTTATTTATTTTTGACGAGAGAGAGAGAGAGAGAGAGAGAGAGAGAGAGAGACAGAGCATGAGCGGGGGAGGGGCAGAGAGAGAGAGGGAGACACAGAATCTGAAGCAGGCTCCAGGCTCCAAGCCGTCAGCACAGAGCCCGACATGGGGCTCGAACTCACAGACTGCAAGATCATGACCTGAGCCGAAGTCAGATGTTCAACTGACTGAGCCACCCAGGCGCCCCAGAGGTTTTTTTTTTCTTACTATATTAGTCTCTTTTTATTCTTTTGGAAATCTCTTCTAGGGTTAACTACTTCTGTTTGTTGATGATGACATGTATAAGGAATCCACTTCAAATGTTCACACAGCTATGAGCACGGTCTTTCCCTTTACTTGAACTCAGAATTAAGACTTTTGGTTCTTGGTTTGTTTTTTGTTTTTGTTTTTTAATATTCCAGCCCCAGAAGTAGTTTTCACTTCTTCAGGCAGTCTTATGCTTTCTAGCAGTAGTCTACAACCGGGCTCTAGCTTCTCCAGGACACTACACAGAATGGATTTAAATATGTATTAAACTAAGAGCCTTTCTCTCAAATTGGTTTAAATGCATTTTTAGACAACCCACACAAAATGTTTTTTTTTTAATTTTCTTAAAAACAATGCCTCCATTCCAAATAAGTCAAGGTCAAAATAACTGAAGAGCTCCAGATGACATCAGTCCCATTCATCTAAGTTCTAGTGTTGTGTGGAGGAAGAGGATTAGCCAGTTATGACAATGGGTGATACATCCAAAGTTACAGCCAAATTCATTAACATTTTTCCATTTCTAAACCATCCTTAAAGAAGACCACATATGGGGTCACACCATCTTTGTGGTAGTCCAGCAGGGCAAGCATGCCATCTGGATCCGTGTTTTCACCAATAAAGAACTGGTAGCTTTTGAAATTAGCTAGGATAGCTTGACCTGTTCTGCAGCCCCTGTCATAAAAGATTTTACTTTTTCTGGCTTCCATTGTTAAAGTGTGCCTTGGATTGATTTCATATAATCTTTGATAAACTTCTTGTAGGCTTCTTTTGTGAAGCTGGATTCCTACAAGTGATAGTTCATGGCGATATCAACACCAGTGATTACTGAACTTCCAGTACCTTCACCCTTAGGGCCTTGCAGTGGATGCACTTCCACCAGTAAGTGAGTCATCAATGTTATTCACTGTCCTCCTGACCATCTTCCCCTCCACCTCCAGACACAGTGGGTCCGCAATCTCCTGAATCTTGTAGATGTCAGAGAACATCTCATCGTGACTGATGAAGTCCTGGTGGATGATCATAGATGGTAGCTGGAGAGGAGCCATCGTGGTGTTAGTTCAGCAGGCACCCAGAGGTCTGAACTAGCATGATGTAGCCTGAGCAGCACTGGGGAGGAGGGGAAAGGGGACAGAAAAGCCACACTCCCAAGTTTTGAATGTAAGAGTATAGGATCTTAAGAGATGCCTTCTGCTATGTTAACATTTCCTCTGCCCCTTCCCCTTCCCTCAGGAGTCCAAGACGAAAACTTTTGGCTTTCTTATGGTAAGAGAAAAAGGAATACCAGTAGACTGTATTCAGGTAGGGGCAGGATTCAGATTCTGGAGCTATAATGAGCAGATTATTCATCAAATTGTCTTAGGAAGAAGGCTAAGAAATGTTTCTTAGCCATTATCTTCTAAGCCTTCCCACTTTTCAAGGCATACTCTTCTGATAAGTCTATTATTTGGCATTTCATTTCATCCTCACAAAGAAATTTTTGTTCCCTGAAGTGTAGGTGACATACAATGTGTACAACATAGTGATTCAACAACTCTATATATTAGGTTATGCTCACCACAGGTGTGGCTACCATCTGCTACCATATTACACTCTTACAATACCACTGATTATATTCTCAAAGCTGTACCTTTCATCCCTGCATGGCTTACTCATTCCATAACTGGAAGCCTGTGTCTCTCACTACCATTCACCCATTTTGCCCATCCTTCCCCTTTCCCCACTGGCAACCAACAATTTGTTCTCTATATTTATGGGTCTGCTCTTGCTTTTTTGTTGTTTTATTTTGTTTTTTAGATTCCATGTTTAAGTGAAATCATATGGTAGTTGTCTTTCTCTGACTCATTTCACTTGTCATAATACACTCTAGGGCCATCCATGTTGTCACAAATAGCAAGATATCATTTTTTTTTTATGGCTAAGTAATAGTCCAGTGTGTGTATATATCACATCTCCTTTATCCGTTCTTCTATCTATGGACACTTAGGTTGCTTCCATATCTTGACTATTGTAAATAATGCTACAGTAAACAGAGGGGTACAAATATCTTTTCCTCACAAAGAAATTCTTTAAGAGAAGTTGACAGAATCCAGAATTCAATGAACACATCCTCTTGTTCAGTTGCACACTCCCATTTTTCTCTATACCTTCCTATTCCACTATTCATAATACTTGCTCTAATGTTAAAAATACTGTTGGACTACAAGCTCAGTGAGGATAGGGTTCATATCTGGCTTATATCTTTAGTTTTACCTGCTACATTCCTAGGACTTGGCACAGCTCTTGGAAGGAAATATACTCAATACCGATGAGGGGAATGACTGAAGCAATGAATGAACAATAAGTCCTCTATGGGGAAACAGATAGATTCTATAGAAGGTAGCTCTAAAAGGAAAGCCATGTCCTGGATTCCTCTCTTCCTCTGAAAGAACTCATTAAACCCCTTTTATTGTTAAGTACTTCTAATTCCATCATTATCATTTTTTTTTCATATCATTTCCACTCATGGCAAAGTCCAATAAAGGCAAAATCACAGACATGATAAGTAAAGCAACAGAGTAAACTGAATGGATTTCTACACAAGTAGGCAATTTTACAACTTTAAATATTTGATCAAAATATGCATAATTATTACTAAGTCACCACATGACTCATTTGATGAATGGTGCATGTCAAACAAAAAAATTTTTTTTTAATTCTTCCTTGATTTCATTAGAGAAGAAAGAAGTTTTCAGTTGTAACTCAAGTAATTTCTAAATGGTGAATTGGCAGAAAGAAATAATGTGCCTTTCAAAAGAAAATGGTTTAGTTTAGAATTAGTAAGCAGGACATGTGGAATCTCTATCAAATTCACTTATGACTTATCATATATTTTCATAGGCCTCACTGAGAAGAAATAGTAAATAATAACTTGATAATTATCATTTTCAGCATGCATTTATTTTGAAGCAGAGTTGTATAATATATTTATTATCAGGTTGCTTCAAACTTATTTCTATATAGTACCTTGTTTATCATAAAAATTACAATAAGGAAAACAGTATCATTACCAATCATCCTAAGTCTATTTGTACAATAGTCACTGCAGTGGGGTGCCTGGGTGGCTCAGTCTGTTAGGTTTCCAACTTCGGCTCCTGTCATGATCTCTCAGTTCATGGGTTTGAGCCCTGCATCTGGCTCTGTGCTGACAGCTTGGAGCCTGCTTCAGATTCTGTGTCTCCCTCTCTCTCTGCCCCTCCCCCACTCACACTCTGTCTCTCTCTTAAAAAATAAACATCAAAAAATTTAAAAAAGAACAATAATCACTGCAGTTTTTGAGGAATACATTCTAACACCAGGAAACTAAAGAATACAGAATGTTCACAAATCACACACTACATTTTCTTGAAGCAAGTAAAACTTGCTATGCTAGTCTATCTTACTTGAAAACGTTCAGATACAATGAGCAATGATAACAACAGCAAAGGGTGCTAACATTTATTAAGGTCTCCCTCTTGCCTCCTGTTGTTGAGACTACTTGCTCCATATAATTATAACTATGTAAATTTGATTTTTTTTTTATATTCATTTTCAAATGAGAAAACTGAGTTTCAAAGAGTTCAATGTTTTGGGGGGAGTTGCTAATATGTTTAGCCCTAAATCCCTTTATTCCTGACCCCAAGAAAATAATAAAGAAGAGTTTCTGCTCTGGAACATACTAATAAATTGCCTGTAACATCCATCTAAGCACAGACTACTTCCTCTTGCTTGTACCCTACAGAGCCCTGCTGCTCACATGTGCCAGCAAAGCTCAGAAGTCAGGCCCTCTGGTCTGCACAGGACACTAAGGTTACAGTCATGCATCCTTATCAATGTGTCCTCACGTCAGTCCCGAAAACCAAGGCGCCAAATGTCCAAAGCCGTATAACCAAATGAACGTGTTTAAGTTGCTTACAAGATATGTTCACGCCAGGGAAATGAAAAGATGCAAGTCTCCTCATCGTATTTCAAGAAAATCGATGATCTATCCTCGGTGGGTAACTGCATTCCAACAGGAGAATCCATAGTCTCTGCCAGGGAGGAAGGCGGAGGAGACTGGTTTCTGGTGACGGAGATTAGAAGAGGAGAAACGGGTAGACTTTGCAAATGGGAGCGAGAGGAAAAGGGATCTGGTACGTGAGAACATAAACAAGCAGCAAGTGGGGAGAAATTCCAAGAGCCAGTGACACCTAACAAAATGCGCGTCTAGCTGTGCCCCCAGCTTGCGGCAGGTAATAGCCACACAAGCTCTTTCTGACAAATCTCTCCGCATCGTGCCTTCGCCCTAGAGGTGAATAGTTTAATTGGTTTAGAAACGAGCAGCCCATAATAGATGTCTGAGAACACAGACCTCAGTAAAAATATCTTGAAGTTAAGAGAGGAAAAACAATCTCGTACAGATTTTAATTACAGCTGAGAAAGTGCAGTCTTTCCAGAGCGTCTCACCGCGCCGAGCGCCTGCTGCGCGGCTACCAGTAGCGAATGAATGAAATGCAAAAGGGGAGACGGAGGAAAGGAGTGCAATCGTAGCCCTCGAAGGGGTTCGTCAGCTCCGCGGCCCCCACAACGTCACCAAAGCCGGGACTGTAAGAGACTATAAAGCCCGCTGCAGCGCCTGAACCTCAGTGATCCAGCCGGTGCCCGGGAACTCGCGCAGGGGCGATCCCGGAGTTCCCCGCAGGTGACAGCTCCTAACAACTCGCTTCTCGACTGTCTCATCCTTCCTGCCGGCTAGAGACGCAAACTCCTCGGAAAAAGTGCTTCCCCCGTTACCCATCACCTGCTGGCTCAAAGCATTTCTTAACCATCAAGGGCTGCGGTAGCCTCTCTACCTTGCTTCCAGGCGGAGCTGAGGTCTGCCCACCAGCAAAGGGACCAGGAAGCAGAGAAGACCTTCGGCTGGCGTCCGTGAGTGGGGAGATCGGGGCTGCAGACTAGCTTCGATGGGTTCTCTCCCCGCAGCCGCGAACTGGACCGACCGCGCGAGCACGGCGGGCGCGGATCCCGGGAACCTGAGCGCTGCGCTCGCGGCAGGGGCCGCTCCGGGGGCGGCTGAGGCTGAGTGGCTGCACCTGCTAGTCCAAGCTGGCAACCTCTCGGCCTCGTCCTCTGCCCTAGGACTGCCCGCGGCCTCCCCGGCGCCTTCGCAACCCCGGGCCAACCTCACCAACCAGTTCGTGCAGCCGTCCTGGCGCATTGCGCTCTGGTCCCTGGCATACGGCGTGGTTGTGGCGGTGGCGGTGTTCGGGAACCTCATCGTCATCTGGATCATCCTGGCCCACAAGCGCATGAGGACCGTTACCAACTACTTCCTCGTGAACCTGGCTTTCTCCGACGCCTCTATGGCTGCCTTCAACACCTTGGTCAACTTCATCTATGCGCTTCACAGCGAGTGGTACTTCGGCGCCAACTATTGTCGCTTCCAGAACTTCTTTCCCATCACAGCGGTGTTCGCCAGCATCTACTCTATGACGGCCATTGCCGTGGACAGGTGAGGAGAGAATAGGGAGGAAGGAGGGAGAAGGGAGAGAGAAAAGCTGGGCAGTGGGACAATGTTACCAATGACAGGGTGACAAGATGGATTTGATAAAAGGAAAGGGACTAGGAAAGAACTCTTGGAAAAAGAAGTCACGAACACATTGATAATGCCCCAACTGGCTAACCAGTTTCTGCTTCCATGGCTTCCCCCATTCTCCCTCAACGCCCCCTGATCTCTATTAATGGCATCTGGAGGGACTGAGAAGACCAATGAGAGAGATAGGGAAAGTCTGTCATTCCAAGTAGGACAAACTCAGCTAGAAACACTTAATACGAGCTTTCCCAAATGGATGCAAACAATTGCTGCAAAACTTACGTTCTCTGTAAAATGTATTTTTTGGTCTTCCTTCTCTCGTTAGTCACTATTCTGTCAGAGAAATGGACAATGAGTCACCCTCCATCCTTCCTCCCTCTCTCTGGTCTGCTGGTCCTCATCCCCACCCATCCTATTCTCTATCCTTGCTCCAAAGCCAATAGTGGTTTGGCCTCCCAGTCATGGAACATCCATCAGAGGTAATAATACCTCTCCAAAAGATTGCTGTATGCTATAAGTTTCTACAGGGTCTTGGGTTAGATTTCACTTTTAATAATCTGGGGAGGCTATAAACTGGATACATCCTGTGCCTGCAAGATTACATACAATCTAATGTTTCAGATAACGGGCAACAACAACAACAAAATCCCAAATAATAAATGGTTACAAAACAATACACACCACTTTATACATAGCTATTTAAGGTAATTTTTTAGAATGTTCCCCCATCTACAGTGAGGATTCTGAGATTCTTAAGCAATTAAAAGAAGCTCCAATACTTTTCTGGTATCTAAATTTTTAGTATTTGTATTTGCTCTCTCCTATTGAACATTATGAACTATGCATACTTGTGTCAAGACAATGGTAAACCCCTACCTATTATTGAAAGCTGTTTATACTCTAATTCAATATTATTCTAAAAAATCAATAACAGTTGATCCCGTCCCTGTTTTGTGATTGGCAGCTTCACGGGGGATGTGTGGGGGTGAAGTGACTTTAACTTCAAGACTCAATGTCCTCAACTTTGAAAAGAAAAGTGAGCTTCTTTCTATAGCAACAAAACTGTTTCAAAAGAAAATGAGACAATATTCTCACTACATGAAGCCACTACTATGAGAAAAAATAAGACAAAACCAACTCTTTCCGTAAATCCATCCTCTGCATTTACCATTTTGAAACAGTGAGCACAAACTACTTTCACATGCTAGGCTTAAAGGATTAAACTGAAAGAGCAATGGTTAGTTGCCACTAATGAGGATAAATAAGCACAAAATCACATTTTTCAAAAGCCTCTGAAACTGCTAATCTTCCCTTTATCCTTGGTCGTCTACATGTATCTCACCCTTTCACTTTTGTGGGGTCAGAAGTGAGTATAAAGAAGGAACTGAAAAAATCAGCTCCAAGTTGAGGAACAGGAGAAATTGCCTCTGACCTTGCTCTACCAAGATATAAATGAATGTTCCTTTGGTTTGAGCGTCTGCCTTTTTGTTTTGTTTTGGGTTCCTTTCTAATCCATTACGTGTAAGCATGTGACTTTTAATGTGATCAGGAGGGACATTAGCATATCATGTTATAAAATTCTCTTGAATATTCTTCTTGAGATATTAATAATTCATTATGAAATTTGATGAAAATTTAGTGTGTGTGAAATTGATGTTTCAAGCCTAAGGGGTCAAAAGGGGTATTTTTCCATTTATACAAAATCTGAAGTGGTCTTGGAATTACTTTGATTGATAATGTAATGTTATTTCAGTCACTGGCTTGAAATGAATGAATATTTTACTATTCATTACTATTTCTTTAGTAGAAACATTATTTAATCACCAAAACAATACAAAATTTATGGAGCATGAAATTTGCAACAAAATTTGAAGCATGCTCAGCTCAGATTCTGAAAATCTTTTAAAAACTGTAATTTATAGTAAGACTTTGGGTAGACCACTGATGAAAACAAATACAGAAATACAGAAAAACCTCATTAAGAAAATTTTTAGAATAAAATAGGACATATAAGTTATTAGATTTTCCAAAGTTTACCGTTCCACAGAATCTTTCTGCACTAGTGTCTTATCAAACATGAACTGGAAAAGTAGTCCTGTGATATTTACAATTACTTTATAGATTCAAGTTTACATGCTTGACCTCCTCTGAGATATTTCAGGTGAGTGGTGGCGCCTTTGGTTATGGCTGCATAGACTCTCCACTTCATATAGAACATAGGTAACAGTATGTACTCACAGAAATCATATTTTCCTGTATAATTAATGCTTTCTTGAAATAATCACAAAGGTTATTAGTTCCCTAATTAGTTCTTATTGAGAAAGGAATACATCATTTAAACTGCAGTGTGAACACTTGTCTTATTGAATTGTATTTTCTACCCTCATTTAATATAAACTGAATTGTATCCTCCCAGCCTCAATAGAAAACATATTTAACTCACTCTGTCCCTCTGCATAAAATCAAAAGATCTTCTGAGCTTAAAAACTATTTCAGCTTTGACACAGGCACAAATGGATTTTCTTCAGCTGCAGCAAAATGCTTGCAATCTCCTATGAACTTGGAAATTTTAGACCTGATTGTAGATAATCCCTTAATGAACACCTGTATTTCATAAATGGAGAACCTTACAGTAACGGTCACACATTTTGTTGAATAAAAGGCACTGCGTATTTCTTTAAGTGTTTGGTACTCATTCTGCACTGAGAGAATTGCTTGCTTTCTACTTCGACTTTTTTTTTTTTTTTTTTTTTTTTTTTTTTTTTGTATAATATTAGTATCTGTACTAACGATCTGAATGTGAGATCACAGGTTCTGGTCTCATCCTGAGACACATTACCTTCTGCTTTATTCGAAATCTGCAAAACAGTTTTTATTGGCTTAGAAACCATCTTTCAGTTCTACAAAGTTTCCTTTTGCCTGGAAGGCTACTTCAGCATCCCTACACACCCATAATACACACACACATGCACACACACACACATACTGGAATTCTTTGCCAACAAGGTCACCGTTTCTCTTCACCATCCTTCCCAAATTTGCCATTTTGAATTTTAACATTTAAATATAACATTTATCTAAAAGATGCTAAGCTTTCCCAAGATCATACAATAAAGCCGAGATTCAAACCACTGTAATCCACTCAAGGGCCTGTGCTATTCTCAGCCTCTACGCTATTACGGCTCCTAAGGAATTCTGATGATTGAAGACTTTAATTAGACAAAAATTATTACTTTCATTTAAATTAGAATTCAGTGCTTATTTATAGTACATAAACTATATAACT
This sequence comes from Panthera tigris, assembly GCF_018350195.1. Lineage (NCBI taxonomy): Eukaryota > Metazoa > Chordata > Mammalia > Carnivora > Felidae > Panthera > Panthera tigris. The sequence continues at coordinate 117,971,642 of NC_056663.1, forward strand.
ATATATATATTATATCTCTTACATGTGTAATAAACACATCATATATATATATATATATATATATATATTACCTTTGTTTTAATTAAGAATGTAGATATTGGAAATATATAAAAATATTGTCATTTGATTCATTTATGGCATATCTACTTGATATATGGGAATATTAAAAAACAGTAAATATTTTCTTCCATTTTCTAAGTGCATTTTTGAGATCAAGTTAGAAGCTCTAGGAAGGTTTATTAATATACAGTAAAGGACAATTTCCAAGCTCATAGGCCAGTATTAATTGGAATATTTAATTAAAGAATTTTTAAAATGACATTCACTGTTTCTTACCCGGAAACCTTAAGGAACTAATTCAGTATGTTTTATTTAATTGTCCAAAAACATTAACAAAATAACAAAAAATACCTTATATTCTTGAAATCCAGGGACGCACCAAGTATGGATAATTATTATTTTTTTGAAGTTTTTTAATGTTTATTTATTTTTGAGAGAGAGACAGAGACAGTGACACAGCGTGAGTGTGGAGTGTGGGAGGGGCAGAGAGAGAGAGAGAGAGAGAGATAGACAGAATCTGAAGCAGGCTCCAGGCTCCAAACTGTTAGCACAGAGCCCTACGCAGGGATCAAACTGACCAACAGTGAGATCATGACCTTAGGCAAAGTCAGAAACTTAACCTACTGATCCACCCACGCACTCCTATACTGCAAATTCTTACAAAATTAGTCATGAGCACATGGTGAAAGCAATAAATATACATTAATCGAATGGGTAAAACATCAGATCATCACAGCATATGTCATCACAAGCGCTCTTATATAACTAGCAGAACTCCAGTTGATATTAAGGTTATATTCACCATAATGGGAAAGAATATATTGAAAAAGAGTTTGCAGCATATTTAACAGACCTAGTGTAAAAACAAAACCTTTAAAATATATAACACATTCTTACCCACTAATAAGAACATATAGTACTGTATGAAAAGAACCAAAGTCATAAAGAGTTGATAGAAGAAAAATTAAAATGTCTAACAAACATAAATTTATGGGTTGCCTACATTCTGTATCTCCCTTTCTTCACCTCCTATTTTCTCCTCAAGCTACTTAAATCTGATTTCATCTCCCAACACTCTATCTAGAGAGGCTTGTTGTGAAATCCAGGGGGCATTTCAGTCCTCAACTTCCTTGATTTTTCAGTAGTGCCTACCACCTATCATGTGGCTACTGTTTCTCAGCTTCCAATTTCCCTGGTCCCCTCCTTCTTCTTTGGCCTGTCTTCCATGCTTGTATTTCTGATTCTCTGCCTCTATGTAGTGATTAAAGAAATAGGTTCCTCAATGCTAAATCCTGGGCCTGATTTTGTCCTAACTTTATTCTCTCTCCCCAAGTAAACTCATCTAAACCCATGGCTTTATTTTTCACTTTTGAATAAAGAGTTACCATTTTTTTCTATTATCAAATTGGTTTTCTTTTGGATTATAAAAATGCATAACAATCTATACAGTAGATAAATATAAATGAATTAAAAATTAAGACTGGAGAAAATAAAGAGAGAAAATACAAACAAAATCAGGGTGAAGTTGTAACATGGATAGAGTCCTATCATTTATGAAAGAAAGAGTCCTAATCGTTTATGAAAGGTGAACTTGAAATATGTCTGAGACTCTTAATATACATGCAAAAGAATACAATTAGTAATATAGTTTACACTATCTATAAAAACAATACATACACATTCCTTAAGGGCTAAGGGATTTCTAGTATTGAGTTTCAAGAAATTCTTTGTATGGGTAATAAAGAGGACACTGTCCTCAACCACACTGTCACAATGCAAAAGCAGGTTTCCTACAGATGTTTGTTAAGTGTTCCTCTGGGTGAGCTAGAGGCATGTGCCAAAGCAGAATTCAGTGAATGAAGTCTCCAGGGAACCAAATCTCTATTTGGACAGTTTCCAGGTGGCCAGATTTGATGCACTGAAGAAATTATAAGAAAGGATAAAGTACATTTCTGCTAGAAGTATTTTCCTCACCTGAACTTTGGATATACCTTGGGAAGCAGGTAACTCAAAGTTGTAATACATAGCTAAAACTCTCCAAATCATCTTTATTCCAGCCCCTAATCTCTGATCCTTATATATCCTCTATACCAGTCTTTTATTGCAATGTATTTTGTCACTCATTCATTTTAAGGGGCATATATGCACAGTGCAAAAATTCCAAATATCCAACTCTCATTTTCGTGATATATTTATATATATCTCACATATATGTATGATATATATACACACACTCTGGTGCACAGTAAATTATACACATGCATAAATATAGATTTCTTTCCTTAAATTACTAAAATAATGTCACATTATTATGTCACTTAAAAAAATTTTTAATGTTTATTTATTTTTGAGAGAGAGACAGAGCACAAGTGGGGGAGGGTCAGAGAGAGAGGGAGACAGAATCTGAAACAGGCTCCAGGCTCCCAGCTGTCAGCACAGAGCCTGATGTGGGGCTAGAACCCACAAGCCGTGAGATCATGACCTGAACAGAAGTCAGACACCTAAATGGCTGAACCACCCAGGTGCCCAAAATTATTATGTCATTTTTAATTTAACAAACTACTAAACATTTATTGAACAAATTCTAAATCTTAGACATTATTTGATATGAGAATTAGAAATGTATCTTACTCTATAATGTTCTTTAATTTTTAATAGATAATACGTATATTTGGTTTAAAACTCAAAAAGTAACTGGCTCACAATTGAAAGTCCTGTATCTAAACCTTCTTCAAGCTCTGGTCATGTATATTCAATTATCTACTTGAGATTTCCACCTGGATGTCTGAAAAGCTCCTTAAACTCCACCAAACATGTTATCTTACCTCTAAACATTTTCCTCTTCCACTGTTCCCCATTTCAAGACACAGCACAAGGATCCATTCAGTTGTTCAAATAGCTCCCAAGTCTATTACCTTTTCTCTGTCTCTGTCTCCACTTCCCAAGTCCAAGCTACCATCATGGTCCTATTGTAAAAAAAGAATGATGCTTTTAAAACATATCTAAGAACATGATTCTTCACCCCTGCTTAAAACTCCTACCATGTTTTCCCACTGCTCATGTGAGAAAAAGAATATTCTTAAGCCAGACAATAATGACTGATTTCTTGACCTGTCCAATTTAATCTCATACGATAACTCAGCTGCCTAAGCTCTGTTCCAGCCACTTCTATCCTCTTTCAAGTCCCTGAATGTATGATGCTATATTTTTGCCACAAAATCTTTGAACACAGTACACCATTTCAAATTCCCCTCTGCCAATTCTTCATAAGTTAAGTGTACTCTTCTATTAGATAAGAGCTCAAATGTCACTTTCACAGGGAAACCTTCTATGAGCCTCCTAATTTAAATAGATGTCCCTTTATCAACTCTCTTAGCACATGTCTGTCATGGCATTTTTCACATATTAAAATTCATATTTATATTTAAGACTATGTGATTAATAATTTCCTCTAATAGATTTGTAAACACCATGAACACAGGTTTCATTCTGATCTGAGTGCTCTTTGTATCCTTATGCCTGTCATACCAGTTTGCACATGATAAGCACATAGTCCAGACTGCTGAATAAATGAATCAGAAGAGTAATTAAACAAATGGAAATTAAAATAATGAGATATAAATCTTTATCTATTAAAATTATCAGACATTGGCACGTATGTAGTGAAAAGGGCATTTTTACACAAACTTTTAGGTTGAACCTTATGCAACTGCCATTTTTTATCATTTAAAATGTCAATTACTATTTCATATGGTTTAGCCTAACAGTTGTGTATATTTTGTCAAAATTTTTCAGGAGTTCAATTTGCCAATATATTCAAGGATATTTTTCAAACTAAAATTCAAAGAACTGAAAACATTAAAAATTCCAACAAAAGAAAATGATAGAGTAAATAATGAGGCATCTAAAAAATGGAATTCCATGTAGAAATTTATTTTATTTTATTTTTTTCATTTTTTAATTTTATTTTATTTTTTTTAATATATGAAATTTATTGTCAAATTGGTTTCCATACAACACCCAGTGCTCATCCCAAAAGGTGCCCTCCTCAATAGCCATCATCCACCCTCCCCTCCCTCCCACCCCCCATCAACCCTCAGTTTGTTCTCAGTTTTTAAATCACATTTGAATACAACATAGGTCCTCTCAAGTCTCCAGGTACACATGTATTAATGTGGTAACATTAGCATAAATATCCAAAATTTTTAACATGTTATAACCTTTCCTTATAAACCCCTTCTTACTAGTCTCCAATGATTTCAGAGTCCCTAGGGAGGTCTGACAAACAGTTCATCAGTAGTCCCCTTTAGCATTTCTATTTCCCCCATCCCACACTAGCGAAAAAAAGAAAAGAAAAGAAAATCAGCATCCTTACATTGGTCCAGAGCATGACAGTTTCTCTGGATGGGGAAGCCAAGTCCTACTCCAGATTGTTGTTTCGGGCAAATTTCATCTAAATCTGCAAAACTCGCTAAGTCACAAACTTTGCCCTCGGCTTGAAATTTTTGTTACGATTATTTGTGTTGAAAGAGACTTTGGAAGAATGATCTTGTCCCTAATCTTTGCTCCATTAACAATTTCTTAATGACTAATATTCCTTCATCTTCTACTTGCAACTTTCTCTCCCTGGGGCTCAACAATAAATGGCATGTCCAGGATGAGGAATTGTCCATACCTCCTCTCCCCCATGCCTCATCACTCTGAACATAAATCATTTTTATTGAGGTTTGATCACTGATACATTAAATAAATTCTGCAAAATATAAAATTGGGATTGGCAGACCTACCACTTCATTAGACACAGAGTTTGAATCCCATTGAGACTCAGCAGGATCTCTAACACATGAAGAATTTTTAGACTATGGATTAACAGTCTAATATAATTCTATACGTGCAGTAAGATTGACTTGCTCTGATTGGTGAGACTTTCTCAGTAATTTTATTTTGCTTTGTACTTTTTTAATTATCTATAACAAAATGCACTTCTTTTACATGAAACAAATAATTAAAGTTCTGGAGATTGATGGTGAAGGCTGCACAACAATATGAATATACTTAATACCTGAGATGTACACTTAAAAACAGAGAAAACAGGGGTGCCTGAGTGGCTTAGTCGGTTAAGCATCTGACTCTTGATTTCAGCTCAGGTCATAATCTCATGGCTGGTGAGTTCAAGCCCCACATAGGGCTTTGTTCTAATAGCATGGAGCCTGCTTGGGATTCTCTCTCCCTCTCTCTCTGCCCCTTCCCAGTTATCTCTCTCTCTCTCTCTCTCTATCTCTCTCTCTACCTCAAAATAAAAAAAAATAAACTTTTAAAAAATTGCTAAAATGGTAATTTTATTTATATTTTGCCACAATACAAATTTTTTAAATATTAATTAAAATACATATTTTTAAAGAACCAATAGTGACTCTAAGGTATATGCCAAACAGTTTAGACTCCAGAATAGAACAACAACTTGATTAACCTTTGTACAGACATTTTTGTGGTAGATGTGTTATGGCAACATTATTAAACACAGTTTCTAAGTTGAATTCAAATTTATGAAGAAATCTCTGGCAAGACAGTACTATTAACATTATAACAGATTATTTTATAGGCTGTGAAGTCTTTTTCCCAGGAATTGTATAACGATATCTCAGCTGTGTGGAATAATTTAAAAGCCTGGCTAAAGGTACAAGGATAAATTTAGTTTGGTATGTGACATAGGTTTTTTTATTTTATTTTATTTTTAATTTTTAAAAATTTACATCCAAATTAGTTAGCATATAGTGAAACAATGATTTCAGGAGTAGATTCCTTAATGCCCCTTACCCATTTAGCCCATGCCCCCCTCCCACAAGCCCTCCAGCAACCCTCAGTTTGTTCTCCATATTTATGAGTCTCTTCTGTTTTGTCCCCCTCCCTGTTTTTATATTATTTTTGTTTCCCTTCCCTTATGTTCATCTGTTTTGTCTCTTAAAGTCCTCATATGAGTGAAGTCATATGATTTTTGTCTTTCTCTGACTGACTAATTTCACTTAGCATAATACCCTCCAGTTCCATCCACATAGTTGCAAATGGCAAGATTTCATTCTTTTTGATTGCCAAGTAATACTCCATTGTATATATATAACACATTTTCTTTATCCATTCACCCATCGATGGACATTTGGGCTCTTTCCATACTTTGGCTATTGTTGATAGTGCTGCTATAAACATGGAGGTGCATGTGTCCCTTCGAAACAGCACACTTGTATCCCGGTGGGTGACATAGGTTTTTAAATATTTGCTTAAATCCCCCATTTTGAGCTTTTTTTATCATCTATCAGATATCTTTCTTCCCATCTGCTCAAGTATCAAGGTTATTTAAAATTATCTTTTATGCATACCTGTAAAGTAAGGAAAATATGTATATGACTATATCACTAAGCAAGCAAGTGGGCTCAGTGTTCTAGAGCTGGCTAGAGGGAATCAATTGCATGCATTTCTTCCCAACTCAGCATTTAGTGATATTACTTTTGTAGCTTGAAATCATGGTTAGAGTTTACACTTTGAAAATCGGAAGACACTAGAAATCAGAAGTTTTGTTTTCTGTTTGATTTTTTTTCCCCTCAGAGTTCTTGTAGTTAAACATTTACCAGCACATAACTCACTATATTTGTAGTTACTCTCTTAACAGATACTTCTCGAGTACCTTCCAACTACTAAATGTAGGTATGGTGCACATTGGAATAAACAAGTTAGATATGGCCCATACCCTAATGAAACGCTGAATTAATATATCTATCTTGAACCCTTCAGCTGTATTTCAGAATTTTAAATCCAACAACCTATTCAACTTCACCATTCAGATGTCTAACAGGCAGCTCAGACTTTACTGAGACTGAGATAGCCCCAGAGTTTACATCCAAACTGAGTTCCTGATATTCCTCCAAACTTACCCCTGCACTCTTCTGAGGTCAAAATCTGAGCCTCAGGCCAAAACTCTTGGAAGTAATCTTGCCTCATCTCTTCTTTCATACTCCATATCCAATCCATCAGCAAATCTAGCACCTTTATTTTCCAAATATATGTAGAACCTAATCACTTCTTAAGATGTCTACTGCTGCCTCCCTAGTCTGAGTCAATTCATGTCTCACCTAACCCACTTTCCTACTCTCCCTCTTGTTCCCCTGGTCTGTTCTAAATGCAACCACCAGAGCGATCCTGTTAATAATGAATCTGATCATTTTCCCTTCAATAAATTCTCCAGTGGTTCCCCAGTTCTCTCAGGGTAGAAATCAAAGTTCTTACAGTGGTCTATAAGTACCTAGTCCTTTGTCACTCTCTGATCTTATCTCTTTTACTTACTGCTCCACCATCACTAGTTTTCACTGTTTCAGCAACATACAAGGCATATTTCTACTTCAGGATCTTACACTCTTTTTCTTTTAAGTTTATTTTCTTTATTGTTGAGAGAGAGCAAGAGAGAGAATTCCTAGCAGGCTCTGCACTGCTAGTGTAAAAACTGACACGGGGCTCAATCCCACAAACATGAGATCATGGTTCTCTGAGCTGAAATCAAGAGTGTGACTCTTACCTAACTGAACCACCCAGGTACCCCCAGGATCTTACATTTTATGTGAAACATGCTTTTTTCAGATAGCCATATTGCCCATTCCCTGTACTGCTTCTGAACCATGACTAAGCTACTTAAAATTGCTTTATTCTTTCTTAATCACATGCATCACCTTCTAAAATACCATATAATTAGCTCATCTTTATTGCTTATTGGATTTTGTCTATCTGTCCTACTGGGTTGTAAGTTCCATGAGGACTAGGTTAGATCTGTATTTCAACTGAATGAATGAATAAAGTTCGTGGTAACCATGAGAACACATCATAGGGGAAAGCACATGTAGAGTGTTAGAGCAGAAAATAATCAAAATTGTAGAAGCATTTTTAAAGTTCATTGTAAAAAGGAATAGAAAATATCTCCTAATAAATTGACTACGAGTAGTTAGCATTTAAATAAAAACAAAACATTTTAAATACTCTACCAACCTAATGCATGATTATAACATTAAGCTGAATTATCTATGAAGAAAAAGACTTGGAGATTTTCAAATAGGCATATGGAACAATTTTGAAGAGAATGAAATACTCACAAAATTGAGTCTTTATGTTGGATAAATACTATTAATCACGGTTCAGAATTCCCAGATGAATTAACCTGTTGAGTTTAAAAGATGGCATACTGCCATGTGTACTGATTTTTATACCTTCAAATTGAATGGATATTTGTAGGTAGGTTCTCCCAATAAGCTAACTACGTGGTATAAAATAAATTCAAAATTCTTTTTTTTTCAATATATGAAGTTTATTGTCAAATTGGTTTCCATACAACACCCAGTGCTCATCCCAAAAGGTGCCCTCCTCAATACCCATCACCCACCCCCCCCCACCCACCCCCCATCAACCCTCAGTTTGTTCTCAGTTTTTAAGAGTCTCTTATGCTTTGGCTCTCTTCCACTCTAAACTCTTTTTAGTTTTCCTTCCCCTCCCCCATTGGTTTCTGTTAAGTTTCTCAGGATCCACATAAGAGTGAACACATATGGTATCTGTCTTTCTCTGTATGACTTATTTCACTTAGCATAACACTCTCCAGTTCCATCCATGTTGCTACAAAGGGCCATATTGCATTCTTTCTCGTTGCCACATAGTACTCCATTGTGTATATAAACCACAATTTCTTTATTGATTCATCAGTTGATGGACATTTAGGCTCTTTCCATAATTTGGCTATTGTTGAGAGTGCTGCTATAAACATTGGGGTACAAGTGCCCCTGTGCATCAGTACTCCTGTATCCCTTGCTAAATTCCTTGCTAAATTTCCTTGCTAAGTTCTTGCTAAATTCCTAGCAGTGCTATTGCTGGGTCATAGGGTAGGTCTATTTTTAATTTTCTGAGGAACCTCCACACTCTTTTCCAGAGTGGCTGCACCAGTTTGCATTCCCACCAACAGCGCAAGAGGGTGCCCATTTGTCCACATCCTCTCCAGCATCTATAGTCTCCTGATTTGTTCATTTTGGCCACTCTGACTGGCGTGAGGTGATATCTGAGTGTGGTTTTGATTTGTATTTCCCTGATGAGGAGCGACGTTGAGCATCTTTTCGTGTGCCTGTTGGCCATCTGGATGTCTTCTTTAGAGAAGTGTCTATTCATGCTTTCTGCCCATTTCTTCACTGGGTTATTTGTTTTTCGGGTGTGGAGTTTGGTGAGCTCTTTATAGATTTTGGATACTAGCCCTTTGTCCGATATGTCATTTGCAAATATCTTTTCCCATTCCGTTGGTTGCCTTTTCGTTTTGTTGGTTGTTTCCTTTGCAGTGCACAAGCTTTTTATCTTCATGAGGTCCCAGTAGTTCATTTTTCTTTTAATTCCCTTGCCTTTGGGGATGTGTCAAGTAAGAAATTGCTACGGCTGAGGTCAGAGAGGCCTTTTTCTGCTTTCTCCTCTAGGGTTTTGATGGTTTCCTGTCTCACATTCAGGTCCTTTATCCATTTTGAGTTTATTTTTGTGAATGGTGTGATAAAGTGGTCTAGTTTCAATCTTCTGCATGTTGCTGTCCAGTTCTCCCAGCACCATTTGTTAAAGAGACTGTCTTTTTTCCATTGGATGTTCTTTCTTGCTTTGTCAAAGATTAGTTGGCCATACGTTTGTGGGTCTAGTTCTGGGGTATCTATTCTATTCCATTGGGCTATGTGTCTGTTTTTGTGCCAATACCATGCTGTCTTGATGACGACAGCTTTGTAGTAGAGGCTAAAGTCTGGGATTGTGATGGCTCCTGCTTTGGTCTTCTTCTTCAAAATTACTTTGGCTATTTGGGGCCTTTTGTGGTTCCATATGAATTTTAGGATTGCTTGTTCTAGTTTTGAGAAGAATGCTGGTGCAATTTTGATTGGGATTGCATTGAATGTGTAGATAGCTTTGGGTAGTATTGACATTTTGACAATATTTATTCTTCCAATCCATGAACACGGATTGTCTTTCCATTTCTTTATATCTTCTTCAATTTCCTTCATAAGCTTTGTATAGTTTTCAGCATATAGATCTTTTACATCTTCGGTTAGATTTATTCCTAGGTATTTTATGCTTCTTGGTGCAATTGTGAATGGGATCAGTTTCTTTATTTGTCTTTCTGTTGCTTCATTATTAGTGTATAAGAATGCAACTGATTTCTGTACATTGATTTTGTATCCTGCAACTTTGCTGAATTCATGTATCAGTTCTAGCACGCTGCAGGTGGAGTCTATCAGATTTTCCATGTATAAGATCATGTCATCTGCAAAAAGTGAAAGCTTAACTTCATCTCTGCCAATTTTGATGCCTTTGATTTCCTTTTGTTGTCTGATTGTTGATGCTAGAACTTCCAACACTATGTTAAACAACAGCGGTAAGAGTGGACATCCCTGTCGTGTTCTTGATCTCAGGGAAAAAGCTCTCAGTTTACCCCCAGTGAGGATGATATTAGCTTTGGGCTTTTCATAAATGGCTTTTAAGATGTTTAAGTATGTTCCTTCTATCCCGACTTTCTCGAGGGTTTTTATTAAGAAAGGATGCTGAATTTTGTCAAATGCTTTTTCTGCATTGAGGATGATGTTAGCTGTGGGCTTTTCATAAATGGCTTTTATGATCTTTAAGTATGTTCCTTCTATCCCGACTTTCTCAAGGGTTTTTATTAAGAAAGGGTGCTGAATTTTGTCAAATGTCTTTTCTGCATCGATTGACAGGATCATATGGTTCTTATCTTTTCTTTTATTAATGTGATGTATCACGTTGATTGATTTGTGAATGTTGAACCAGCCCTGCATCCCAGAAATGAATCCCACTTGATCATGGTGAATAATTATTTTTATATGCTGTTGAATTCAATTTGCTAGTATCTTATTGAGAATTTTTGCATCCATAGTCATCAGGGATCTTGGCCTGTAGTTCTCTTTTTTTACTGGGTCTCTGTCTGGTTTAGGAATCAGAGTAATACTGGCTTCATAGAATGAGTCTGGAAGTTCCCTTCCCTTTCTATTTCTTGGAATAGCTTGAGAAGGATAGGTATTATCTCTGCTTTAAACGTCTGGTAGAACTCCCCTGGGAAGCCATCTGGTAAAGGACTCTTATTTGTTGGGAGATTTTTGATGACTGTTTCAATTTCTTTGCTGGTTATGGGTCTGTTCAAGCTTTCTACTTCCTCCTGATTGAGTTTTGGAAGAGTGTGGGTGTTTAGGAATTTGTCCATTTCTTCCAGGTTGTCCAGTTTGTTGGCATATAATTTTTCATAGTATTCCCTGATAATTGCTTGTATCTCTGAGGGATTGGTTGTAATAATTCCATTTTCGTTCATGATTTTATCTATTTGGGTCATCTCCCTTTTCTTTTCTAGAAGCCTGGCTAGAGGTTTATCAATCTTGTTTATCTTTTCAAAAAACCAACTCTTGGTTTCATTGATCTGCTCTACAGTTTTTTTTAGATTCTATATTGTTTATTTCTGCTCTGATCTTTAATATTTCTCTTCTTCTGCTGGGTTTAGGCTGCCTTTGCTGTTCTGCTTCTATTTCCTTTAGGTGTGCTGTTAGATTTTGTATTTGGGATTTTTCTTGTTTCTTGAGATAGGCCTGGATTGCAATGTATTTTCCTCTCAGGACTGCCTTTGCTGCATCTCAAAGCGTTTGGATTGTTGTATTTTCATTTTCCTTTGTTTCCATATATTTTTTAATTTCTTCTCTAATTGCCTGGTTGACCCATTCATTCTTTAGTAGGGTGTTCTTTAACCTCCATGCTTTTGGAGGTTTTCCAGACTTTTTCCTGTGGTTGATTTCAAGCTTCATAGCATTGTGGTCTGAAAGTATGCATGGTATGATTTCAATTCTTGTATACTTATGAAGGGCTATTTTGTGACTCCATCCCCTCACTCTCAATCTGAAGGTGTCCTCAGGTCTAAAATGAGTCTTTTTTACAGCAAATAGATGGGTCTTGTTTTTTGATCCATTCTGATACCCTATGTCTTTTGGTTGGCACATTTAGTCCATTTACATTCAGTGTTATTATAGAAAGATATGGGTTTAGAGTCATTGTGATGTCTGTATGTTTTATGCTTGTAGTGATGTCTCTGGTACTTTGTCTCACAGGATACCCCTTAGGATCTCTTGTAGGGCTGGTTTAGTGGTGATGAATTCCTTCAGTTTTTGTTTGTTTGGGAAGATCTTTATCTCTCCTCCTATTCTAAATGACAGACTTGCTGGATAAAGGATTCTCGGCTGCATATTTTTTCTGTTTAGCACACTGAAGATATCGTGCCAATCCTTTCTGGCCTGCCAAGTTTCAAAAGAGAGATCAGTCACGAGTCTTATAGGTCTCCCTTTATATGTGAGGGCACGTTTATCCCTTGCTGCTTTCAGAATTTTCTCTTTATCCTTGTATTTTGCCACTTTCACTATGATATGTTGTGCAGAAGATTGATTCAAGTTACGTCTGAAGGGAGTTCTCTGTGCCTCTTGGATTTCAATGCCTTTTTCCTTCCTCAGATCAGGGAAGTTCTCAGCTATTATTTCTTCAAGTACCCCTTCAGCACCTTTCCCTCTCTCTTCCTCCTCTGGAATACCAATTATGCGTATATTATTTCTCTTTAGTGCATCTCTTATTTCTCTAATTTTCTCCTCATACTCCTGGATTTTTTTTATCTCTCTTTTTCTTAGCTTCTTCTTTTTCCATAATTTTCTCTTCTAGTTCACCTATTCTCTCCTCTGCCTCTTCAATCCGAGCCATAGTTGTCTCCATTTTATTTTGCAACTCATTGATAGCATTTTTTAGCTCCTCCTGACTGTTTTTTAGTCCCTTGATCTCTGTGGCAAGAGATTCTCTGCTGTCCTTTATACTGTTTTCAAGCCCAGCAATTAATTTTATGACTATTATTCTAAATTCACTTTCTGTTATATTGTTTAAATCATTTTTGATCAGTTCATTAGCTGTTGTTATTTCCTGGACGTTTTTCTGAGGGGAATTCTTCCGTTTCCTTATTTTGGATAGTCCCTGGAGTGGTGTAGGACTTCGGGGCACTTCCCTTGTGCTGTCTTGAATAACTTGCATTGGTGGACGGGGTCGAAGTCAGACCTGATGTCTGCCCCCAGCCCACCGCTGGGGCCACAGTCAGACTGGTGTGTGCCTTCTCTTCCCCTCTCCTAGGGGGCGGGATTCACTGTCGGGTGGTGTGGCCCATCCTGGCTACTTGCACACTGCCAGGCTTGTGGTGCTGGGGATCTGGCATATTAGCTGGGGTGGATCGGCCAGGTGCACAGGGGTGGGAGGGGCAGGCTCAGCTCGCTTTTTCTTCAGAGATCCACTTTGGGAGGGGCCCCTCTTCCGTGAGCCTCTTGTCTGCGCTTGGCTCCGGAGACTCCATTCTGCTAGTCTTCTGGCGGTTTTCTGGGTTATTTAGACAGGTGTAGGTGGAATCTAAGTGATCAGCAGGATGCGCGGTGAGCCCAGTGTCCTCCTACACCGCCATCTTCCCAGGATGAGCTCAAAATTCTTAAACTATGCATCATGTTTTCATTAGCTTGAAATATTTTACTCCTTAAATCAAAATACTTTCAAGATCTTTTCAACAAAGATTTACATAATCCTAATTTCATGTTGCAGGCTCTAGCATTTCAGAATCCAACAAAACAGGTATAATCCAATATTATTAAAAACAGAATAAAAGATTTTGGGCACATGGGTGGCTCAGTTGGTTAAGCATCTGACTTCAGCCCGGGTCATGATCTCACAGTTTGAGTTCCAGCCCCACATCAGGTGAGTTTGAACTGCACTTGATGAGCTCGAGTCCTGCTTCGGGTGAACATGAGTCCTCCTTCAGGTGACCCCTGCTTCTCTCTCTCTCCCTTTTTCTCTGCCCCTCATGGGATTCTCTCTCTCTCCCTCTCTCTGCCCCTTGCTCACTTGTGCCCTCTCTCTCTCAAAAACAAAAGAAAATAAATAAAATAAAAAAGTAAAAAGTAAAAATAATAGATTAAAATATCTTTCCTATCCAAGAAATTACTGGCAATCCTCATTCACCAGTCACAGAACCATTGCTGATAAATAGCTTCAATGACTAGGAGTGAAACAGATCTCCTTAGAAACATATAAATAGATACCAAATTTATAGCTTTAGCAGCTCACAAACAGAATACACATGCTAAATATTAAATAAATAAATAAATAAATACATACATACATAAATATTTGTATAAATAGTTTACCAATTTTATACTTTGCACAAATTTCAGTTACCAGATTTAGTTATGTAATATCAGTCCTCTCAAGAACATGGTTAAAATTTCAGTTACTAAGCCATATTAACTGCAATGTACTGGTGAAGTGTGAAGAAAGAGTGGGTGTTCTAGAGTCCTGTCATGGTCTCAGTGTAAGTGAGCATATGCCTCTGGCCTGTGAACTTCATAAGTGTTTTTCCTTTTTTTTATTTATTTTATTTTTTTTAATTTTTTAATTTTTAATTTTTTTAATTTTTTTTTTTACTACCCCCTTAGATGGGCCAGGATGGCTAGAGTGGGTTAGAGTGGGATACTTCCCTTCTCCTACTTGGAAATGCTATATGGGGCTGGACTTGGCTATACGCTTCCCCTAGGACAGTTGGACTCTGATAGTACTCTGTCTGATTAGGCTCTGGCCAATTTCCTCTGAGGGCAGGCCTTGCTAAGAAGAACAGTCTTTGATACATTTCAAAATGGTCCCTTTTCCCCTCTCCCTGCCAGGGCATGAGGGGTTGTTCCTCCAATAATTAATGTGGTAACACGGTCAAATTCCTGGAGATAAATCTGATGATACTGTGGGGGACCCAAGCATAAAGGGAGTCTTTAACTTCCAGTCATGTCCAGTCTGGGCCTCCAGCAATTCATCTACTACAGCTCAGGTTTTCCTACCTCGACACTAGTTCCAACAGAGGTTTTGCATGTGAGCCTTTGCTCAGGTATTTGCTTTTCTATCTTACCAAGCTTCGGGGCAGTGCATCCTCCCCTCTCTTACAGACCCAAGAAAAGTTGTTGATTTTTCAGTCTGTGCACCATTTTACTTGTTAGGATGGAGTAGCAAGTTCCAAACACCCTACATACAGAACCAGAAACCAGAAGTCCCATGATGCTTATTTTCTATAAAAAAGTTAATTTTTTAACATTTCTAATGTTTCAAATTATACTGTATTCAATATTAGTTTTACTAATTTTTAATTTCCTTACGTATATGTAACTGAAAGTAAGAGTTTTAAATTTTTTGACAGAAATTTTTAAAGGTCACAGAAAATTTGTCATTTTTCTCATTGATTATTAAGATGACTTTGCAGTTTCAACTTGCATGGTCAATATGATGTTCCCCTAATACTTTCCAAAGTGAGAATTGCTTGTATGTCAAATATCACAACCTAATTGCCTAAGTTTGGTAATAAATAGATACTTTTCTCTGAGACATTTGCACACTATTTTGCTAGTTGGCACATATAGACCATTCTATTCACCAAATATAACTAATGTATTACTCACCCATAAAAAGGAATGAAATGTTGCCATTCACAATGATATGGATAGAGCTAGAATGTATTATGCTAAGTGAAATAATTCAGTCGGAGAAAGACAATTACCATATGATTTCACTCATCTGTGGAATTTAAGAAACAAAACAAGCAAGCAAAAGGAAAAGAGAGGCAAACTAAGAAACAGTCTCTTAATTGTAAAGAACATTACCAGAGAGGTGGTGAGTGGGGGGTTGGGTTAAATAGGTCATGGCGATTAAGGAGTGCACTTGTGACGAGCACCAAGTGTTGTATGGAAGTGTTGTGTCACTATATTGTACACATGAGACTAATATTACTCTGCATGTTAACTAATAGAATTTAAATGCAAACTTTAAAAAAGTACCTTTGTCAGAGATACAAATTATATAGCTTTGCAAGGGAAATGGGAGAAAGGAAACATCTGCAAGGAAAGACAACCCAGACAAATAAGAACAGCTGAATACCAGAAACTATGTATATATGATGTCAAAATAAAGCCAGTGATCCTCTAAATAGATTTTGAAATGCATGCAAGATAACTCAATACACATTCCTAATACAATTTTTGGTGAATTACAATATATGATATTTTCTTAACATGATAACCAAATATTTATCCCCAAACACAGTATGTCAGAATTACATGAAATAAACTTTACACACACACACACACACATACACACACACACGCTTGAAAACAGAAGATATATAGTAAAAAATAACTAAATAGTAATAATATATCTATTGTTTTAAGGCTCAATGTAATTCTAGTAAAACCACAGTGGAAGTTGAATAGAATCTAAAATAGTCTACGAAAAAATTTTTGAGAAGGAGTTGCTTAGATTAATCAAGAAATGTTTGTTAATAATAAAAATAATAAAGGAAATTGCCAATAAGAATGAGAAAATACTATAAATTATAATAAAAGAGAAAATTTGGAACTTGAACAAGAACCAAGGAGGGTTGACAGTATATATAATGAAATTCCTAGACATGTAAGATTATACAAAGAAAATACCAGTAGGCAATAAAAAAAGCATAATTAGTAAAAAAATAAGAAATTCAGAATTTATCTAATTAGGAAAAAACAAGTTAGAGCCTCAGTTTACACTATGTGCTAATATAAATATCAGATAGACTAAATATTTAAAATATAACAATTAAACCATGAAGAAAAAACAAAATATTATCATTAAATAATCTTAGCTAGGAAAAAATTCCTAAGCAATAGGGCAGCAGAAGAATATAGAGAAAGATATCAGTTGATTTGACTGTAAGAAACTGTGTAACCAAATCATTATACAGTTTAACCACAAAATCAAAAGCATAATTAAATAGCAAGCAAACTGCTTTCATTATTTTCAATATAAGTGAGAGACACAGGGTTAATAACTTTAACTTATAATGAACTCCTATAAATCAATAAGATAATATTAATGCAAAATGCAAAACATGAAAATTTTTAAAAATAAAACTATTACATAAATAAAAGAAAAATATTTATCTTTACAATAATGAAATAAATGCACATACACCTAAAAATATTTTATATTAATACAGTGCTAAAGAAAGAAGCAGATAGAAATAGAAATCAGAACAACCTTTCAAGAAATCAATTTGGTAATGTATATACTGAAATTGCTGATTACTTTAAACACAATTTTACCTCTAGGTATCTATCCATAAAAACTAAAGTTGCAAAGAATGATTCATTGTTTGTAATTTTTTTCACATTATAATAGGTCAGAAATAGACTTTCTTATGCATGTTTTAGGCTATTATATGGTGATTAAGAATAGTGTTTTGAAAATATTTATATTCAAAGAGCATGCAATAAAATGTTAATTAAAGAGAATGTAGGTAATTATTTAAATAAATAAAAAATAATTATATAATGATATATGAATAAATACACATATACAAAAATAAAATTGCAAAAAGGAAATGAGAAATGAACCAGGATATATAGCAATGTTGTCTTTCAGTAGGAGGATTGTGGGGAATTTTCTTCGCATACCCTAGGATCTGGGGAAAAACTGTAACTTTCTCTAAAGCAGGATAAGATTATTTTTCCAGAATTTCATTTTGTAGTGAGAACTGAATGTTCATATGCTTTCTCATTACTCTGTTATTTTGTTGATTTATTCCATAGAAGCCTGGACAATGGTTCTGCCTTTGCTATAACCAGTTCCTTAGAACTCATCCTGAGTTTCTTTACATGTACCTGTTTCTGCAAATCTCTGGAGTTATATAAAAGAGGATATCTAATGACCCTTTGTACAGTATTTCCCATTTGTGTGCTATTTGGATACAGTTCAACTATTTGATTTGTTAATTTTCAGGGAAAAACACTCTGATAGGTTGTTTAAAAAAAATCCTACAAGCACCACATATATAAAGATTCAAAATAAATGGAGATGGAGAAAATTGTTGACATTGTCTGATATGATGAACTTTCCTCTGTAGTTTTATGAAGTTCATTAATCATCTTCAAATCTTCCTCATCTTTACTAGGTGTTGTTACAGTCATTGTTTTGTTTTCTGTCCTATCAGCTACTGAGAGAAGTATGTGATAGTCCAACTATGAGAATGTATTTTTCATTTTAGTTCTGTCCATTTTGCTCTGCATATTTTATAGCAATGTCAATACAATTCTAGGATTTGTTATGCTTTCCTGTTAAATATATCTTTTTATCATTATTAAATGTCCATTCTTCTATTTAGTATCACTTCATGCCTTAAAGTCTAATGTTTGTGATACTTACACAGCCAATCTTTTCTGGGGGAGTTAATGTTTACATGATAACCTCCACCGTGCAAATGTTTTTATACCAAGAATATCTAATATTATTAGAAATCACAAATTTGATTTCAGTGATGTGTGGGAATCTAAGTTCCAACTATATAACTTCATTTCATTTCAAAATTCACATGCAGTAAAACTGATTTTAATTGATATGCAAATGTAGGACTTTTAATGCACGTATAGATTCCTTTAACAGCCACCACAAACAGAACACAAAACAATTTTTCCCCTCATGCTATACCTTTGTATTCATACCTCTCCCTGGCCTAAGTTCCTGTAATCACTGATTTATCATCCACCACTGTAGTTTGGTCATAATCATATAATATATATGCTTTGACACTGGATACTTTCACTACCATCTCTGAGATTTATCTAAGTTTTTGAGTGCTTCAAAAGCCTGGTCCTTTTTATTGCTGAGGATATTGCATTGTGTGGATGTACCAAAGTTTGTTCATCCCCCCTGGGAAAATATTTGGGTTGTTTCTAGTTTTGAGCAATTGTGAATATAGCTGCTACAAACACCCATGCACAGAATTACGTATGAACAAAAGCTTTCATTTCTCTAGGGTAAATAACAAAGAGTGAGATTGCTGTACCCTATCATAAAGGTATAAAGTTGTGCTATCGCCTCATTCCTGTTAGAACGGCTGTCATCAAAAACACAAGAAATAACAAGTGTTGGTGAGGATGTAGAGAAAAGGGAACCCTTGTGCACTGTTGGTGAACAGCCACTATAGAAAACAGTATGGAAATGTCTCAAAAAATTAAAAATAGGACTCCCATATGATCCAGCAATTCCATTTCTGGGTATTTACCCAAAGAAAACAAAAACACCAATATGAAAAAAATGTACCTTTATGTTCGTTGCAGCATTATTTATAATAGCCAAGATATGAAAGTAACCTGTATGTCCATCAGTAGATGAATGGATAAAGAAGATGTGGTATATGCATACAATGGTATATTACTCAGCTGTAAAAAAAAAAAAAAAAAGGAAAAGGAAAAAAAAAGAATGGAAACATACCATTTGTGACAACATGGATGGACCTAGAGGGTATTATGCTATGTGAAATAGTCAAACAGAGAAAGACAAATATCATATTACTTCACTTATATGTGGAATCTAAAAGATAAAACAAACAAAACAGAAACAGACTCATAAATAGAGAACAAACTGGTGGTTGCCAAAGGGGAGGTGGGTGGGTGGATGAGCGAGACAGATGAAGGGGATTAAGATGTACAAACTTCCAGTTGTAAAATAAATAAGTTATGAGGATGTAAAGCACAGTATAGGAAATACAGTCAATAATACTATAATAACGTTGTATGGTGACAGATAGTAACTACCCTCATCTTGGTAAGCATTTTGCAATGTATATAAATGTGAAATCACTGTGACGTACACCTGAAATTAATATAATATTGTATGTCAACTATACTTCAGTGAAAAAGAGAAACAAACTATGAAACTGTCTTCCACAGTGGCTGTACCATTTTGTATTCATACCAGCAGTATATGAGAGTTCTACTTATTGCAGATCTTCATCAGCAATTGATGCTGTCAAAATTTTTGTTTTGATTTTAGCAATTCTAGTGTGTGTACAGTTGTATCCCAGTGTGGTTTGAATTCACATTTCATTAATGGATAATTATGTTGGACATCTTCATGTGCTTCTCACTAATATTTATTTCTTCATTGGTGAAGTTCAAACCATTTGCCCATTTTTCAATTGGATTGTTTTCTTATAGTTGAGATACTATTTTTAATAGCCTTATTGAATCATAATTTACATTCCATAAAATACAGTCATTTAAGTACATAATTCAATAATTATTCATAAGTTTTTAGTTATATAACCATTAACACAATCTAATTTTAGAACATTTTCATTACCCCAAAGAAAAACCTCACTGTAACTGTAGTCACTGCCTGATCCACACCCATACCTAAACAACTACTATGCTATTTTCTCCTGCTATAGATTTTCTTTTCTGGAATTCGGTATAAACGGAATCATACAATATCTAGTTTTTTGTGTATACTTCAAATTGTTTTCTCTGTTTTTATTTTTTAAGTTTTATTTATTTATTTGTTTGTTTAGAGAGAAAGCAGGGGAGGGGCAGCGAGAGGGAGACAGACAGAGAGAATCCCAAGTATGTTCTACACTGTCAGTGCAGAGCCCGGCGCGGGGCTCAAACTCACCAACCATGAGATCACCACCCAAGCTGAAATCAAGAGTGAGACAATTAACCAACTGAGCCACCAGGGCGCCCCTGTTTTCTCTGTTTTTAAATTGGGTTATATGTCTTCTTATTAAATTGTAAGAGTATTGGTGTATTTTGGATACAAGTCCTTAATTGGACATATTATTCACACATATTTTCTCCCTGTCTTTGGCTTGTCTTTTCCCTTACTTCATGGTGTATTTGAAGAGCAAAAATTTTTAATTTTGCTGAAGTACAGTATATCATTTTTCCCTTCATTGTGCTTTTGTGGTCAATTCTAAGAAATCGTTAGTTACTTCAAGATAGTGAAGATTCAGTTCTATGTGTTTTCTTGATAGTTTTATAGTTTTAAATCTTACGTTTGTATATGATATCTATTCGGAGATGATTTTTGCATATAGTGTGAGATAACAGGACAAATCATCTTTTCTTATGTGAATATCCAATTGTCCCAGTACTGTTTGTTGAAAAGACTAGAGTTCCCCCCATTGAGTTGCTTTAGCACATGTGTCAAAAATCAAGCAATAAATGTAAGTGTTTATTTCTGGACGCTTGGTATTTCTAGTTCATTGATCTATATGTCTATTTTTCCGCCAGTACTATACTATCTTGATTACTGTAGCCTTGTAATAGGTTTTAGAATATGGAAGTGTAAGTCCTTCAACTTTGTCCTTATTTTTCAAAATTGTTTTGACTATTCTAGGAGATTTGCATTTCCAAAATTTTTTAAGATCGGCTTTTTATTTATTTTAATTTTATTTAAATCCAAGTTAGTTAACATATAATGTAATAATGGTTTCATTTTTGGTGCTACTGAATGGAATTTTTCAGTTCATTTTCAGATTGTGCATAGCTAGTATGTAGAAATCCAATTGATTGAACTTGTATCCTGTGACCTTGCTGCACTTATCGATTAATTCTAATGAGTTTTGTTTTTTGTGGATTCCTGAGGATTTTCACCATGGAAGATCATGCCATCTGCTAATAAAGACATTACTTTCTCCTTTTCAATATGGGTGACTTTTATTTCCTTTTTTTCTTTTATTTTTTCTTTTATTTTTGTTTGTTTGGCTTCTGCCTGATTGATTACCCTGGTTAGAACCTCCAGTACAACTTTTAATGGAACTGAAGAAATGGGACATCCTTGTCTTTTTCCAGATTATAGGGAGAAAGAATTAAATTTTTAACAATTAAGTATTATGTTAATTGTAGATTTTTTCATCAATGCATTTTATCAAGTTGAAGAAGTTTCTTTATATTCCCCGTATGTGGAGAGTTGTTATTCTGAAAAGATTTGGGATTTTGGTAAATTCTTTTCTGCATCTGTTGTCCTGATCATGTGGTCATTGTTCTTTATCCTATTACTATAGTATATTACATTAATCAATTTTCAGATCAAACTTGAATTTCCAAAATAATACCCACTTTTCCACGATGGATAATACTTTTCGTATGTTTCTGAAATAACTGACATATAACCTTATATTAGTTTTGAGTATACAATATAACAATTTGACATTTGTATAAATTATAAAATTATAAAGTATACAATATTTATAATATTGTATAAAATATAAAATTTTATTGCATAAAATTATATTAACTATAGTCTAGTTAACATCCACACAGTTAAAATAGTTTTCTTGTGATGAGTACTTTTAATATCTATTCCGTTAGCAAATTTCAACTATGTAAACAGTATAAACTATAGAAGCCATGCTATACGCTACATCCTCATGACTTATTTTATAACTAGAAGTTTGTACCTTTATGCACCCTTTGGTTCTGGTATCATGGTAATACTAACCTTACATAATGAGAGGGGGAAGTGTTTCCTCCTCTGTTTACTGGAAGAGTTTTGAGTATACAGTCTTTTGTTTCCTTTTAAGAATTCTTCAATTTGGGGGCACCTGGGTGGCTCAGTCAGTTAAGTGTCCGACTTTGGCTCAGGAATGATCTTGCTGTTCCCGAGTTCGAGCCCCACGTTGAGCTTTGTGCTGATAGCTCAGAGCCTGGAGCCTGTTTCCGATTCTGTGTCTCCCTCTTTCTCTCTACCCCTCCCCTGCTTGTGTTCTGTCTCTGTCTCTCTCTCTCAAAAATAAATAAACATTAAAAAATAAAATTAAAAAAAGAATTCTTCAATATTACCTAAGTTTCCTAATTTGTTGGCATATTGTTGTTCAGGAAGACTTGTTACAGTTATGGCCCACAAGGAAGAAAGACTATTAAGATAAAATTATATTTACAGGTGCATTGTAAGAGGAGAAAGAAGCAACTCTTACAAAAAAGTGAATAACTACGTTTTCATTTTCTCAGTGTATCTCATGTGTGAACTGAGTGATCACCATCTAAAGAGTAGCCTCATGTTACTTTCTATCCACGTTTTCTAATTTATTTTCCTTCACAATGTTTACTACTATTTTGTTTCCTACTATATTCATAGCATCTAGGATACTGACTACATATAGTTGGCACTCTACATATTTCTTGTATGACTGGCTGAATGGATGAACAGAAGACATTTTTAAATTGCTCTCCTATCACTTCCTACCATTGAATAATGTGGGCACAATTTACCTTAATGAGATATAATGAAAATATAATTAAAAAGAAAAATAAGATATGAAAAAGCCTTCATTTTCCATCTTTATTACCCAAGTTTAAAGGTTATCCATTGCCTGTTTTTCTTCCATTTGCACAGTTAAATAAGCCTTTACATCATCACAATGTAAATACTCACAGATTTGGAAATCCTCCTGCTTGATGAGTGTCATCATCCCTATGATTTTAAGGATAATCTAGTGGAGCTGCTACATGCCAGTATTTACTTCAGAAAGCAGTCTGATGTGGTGTAGATCCACATTAGACAAAACTGGTGGGAATTAATTCCTAGTACACACAAAGAAATTTAACAATCTCCAAGTGTAACACTGAATGTTTCCATTTAATCATTGAATCATTGAGCAGGAGTTGTTCTTATTGAAGTTGCATAGAAAATTGCATTACTCTCTGTATAGAAATTTGTTTCAGATGGAGATTTAGAAAAGAAATAACTGATATACTGTACCACCCTGATGGGATAGGTTTGTATTAGAGAGCTAGGGACAATATCAAAAGATTTTCCAATCTTTAGATTAGAATTTTGGCATAAACTTATTTTTCTTTCCATGCCAATCATGAGTTTTAAGAACCACGTTCATTTTTTTTGTTTGTTTTTATCTCAAACTTACCTCTTTACCTGGTTTTTTATTTTTGTTTTTGTCCTAAGTGTTAATTTCATTTTATTCAACATAGTTTGGGATGATTTAGATTGAGTGTCTACTGTGCCTGACATTATCTACATCTCTTTGTATATACTGTGTTATTTAATGACATTATAACCTCATGATCATACTCTATTATTCCCACTTAGTAAAGTTAAGGAAACTCTTCCTTTAAAAAAAATGCATACATGCTGAAGTCTCCTTTTGTAAACAGTTATTTACTCTACCCAAATATTCAACAACCGTAGAAGTAGTCAAATGTTCAACTGTCCAAATATGCAATAGCCATTTGCAGTCAGTATTCAGCTCTCATTTGACTCCTATAGATACTTTGTTAGGTGCTACAGAACACAGAGATGAACAAATCAGAATCTCCAATGAGTTCAGATCAAATTATGAGCATAATACTGTTGGAGCACTGAGAAGGTTAAAAACTAACTCTGGACAGAGGGAAGGGAAGAAATCCACAGTGATCATTCTGTAATCTGAGTGGAAACTGAAGGATGCCTAGAAGTTTAGCAGTCGTAGAACTTTACAATAATGTATGTATGAGCGAGAGGGAAATCATTCCAGCAAAGAAACTACCATGTGAGAAACATTAAATTGTCAAAGGATATGTAAGCTGGACAATTTCTATTTTTCAAGTCAGATCTTCTCTCTACTTATTCTATTCTTTTTTCTGTCCCCTCCTCCCAGGCTGAATATTTCTGTGGACTATATGCATCGAAAGGGTCCCTTGCTCTCTGGCCTCTTCTTTGGCTTTGCCTAGTGGGAGATACTTGAAGGAGATGGGAGGAAGAGAGGAGAGCGACTTTGGAATGTATCCACTCTCCTTCCATTCAGGATTGCTGCAAATTGGCTAAGCCCAAAACAATATCCATATCTCTTGTCAAGTGCTACTCCCCCAAGTGTTCATCTCCTCAGTTCAGATTATAGCATCCTTTCATCCTTGAGACCTGGTCAGGAGGACACCCATGCCTCCCAACTCCTTGCTGTTGCTAGTCCCAGGAATATTCATTTCAAGTTGATTTCCTTTAACAACTTTGTAAAATGGGGTTTGTAAATGGCTTATTTATTTAATTTTGTAAATGACCTCTTTATTAAACTCTCTTCAGTTTTCCCACTTGAGTGTGCCATTGTTTTTCCCGGAGCTCTGACTTATACAACATAGCAAGTTTGAGCAAAAGTTAAGATATTTAGTGCCAGTTAAGATATTTAGTGCCACTGTAGTAAAGTGTGTGCAGAATTGCAGCTAATCCTGTCAAAAGTGAAGAAACAGTGAAATTATTTAGAAAGATAACTTGAAAGACATTGTGAAGAAAGCTAAGAGTAGCATCCAGGAAACCCATTATGGTGATGTTGCAATAATCCAGGCATTGAGAGTTGGAAGAGAGGAACAGAACAGATTTGGTGATGTCAGAAGGTGGACTGATAAGATTTATGATTGTGCAAAGGAAATGAGAAAAAGAAGAGGTTCAGAGTAACTCATACATATATACAAATAATATTTATAATGAGTATACTCAAAAAAGTATTCATTTTCCAAAAATGAAAAACCTATTATTGAAACATAAACTTTTTTTTCATATATGCATAGTAATATTCATGTTTTTTCTGAAGATATTCACACTGTAAAAGGGTATATATAAAATCATTTCCATCCATTCTCATAAAGCTCTTAATGTCACTGTTGGTTAAAAAAAAATGTCTGCCAGGGGGGCCTGGGTGGCTCAGTTGGTTAAGCATTAGACTTCGGCTCAGGTCACGATCTCGCAGTCTGTGAGTTTGAGCCTCATGCTGGGCTCTGTGCTGACAGCTCAGATTCTGGAGCCTGCTTCAGATCTGTGTCTCCCTCTCTTTCTGTCCCTCCCCTGTTCATGCTTTGTCTCTCTCTGTCTCTCAAAAATAAATAAATGTTAAAAAATTTTTTAAAAAAAGAAAACTGTCTGCCAGAACTATGGACTTGCAGTACCAGTTATAATATGTGGCTTTACTTAATCACATGTATATAAAAGACATATAAAAGGAAAGCCAAGTAATTTTAAGGGGAAGCTAATAGATGGAAGGAAATTTTGGCTCAATACTATTTGATATATAAGTCATACTGTAGTACTCTGCAAATTACACAAACCAAGTTACTTCACTCAGTTGTCCCAACAATCTACTCCCTGTCATAATTCTGATTATAAGGGCCTGGAACCATAATTAGTTTTCAGACAACCTCCCTCTGATTAAAATTATAATCTCAAAGTTATGCGGGAGACTACTTTCATCTATTTCAACAATTCACCTGAAGTTTATAATCCCTTAACTCACTCAATAAGTGGTGATTCATTCTATTCCTGATTCTTCAGTGCCTTCAACAACAGAGGGAAAAAAAAAGTATTACCACTGGAGACAGTCCATTGTGCCCTACAGAGTTGTGATTCATCTTTCTCCAGAAAATGCGGTCTGAGCTCTACCTCCTGTAGCAATCTAAAACTGCTCTACTATCTACACTATAGCTCTTCATTTATGTGTATTAATACTTATTTTATATTTATATTAATATAAATTAATATAAATATATAAACACATATATATTAATATGTGTATTAATATCTATTTTATATTTATGTATTTTAATAATTATATACTTATATAATATATAACATATTTTATGTATTATATATTGTATATATTCTTTTTGAGAGAGAGAAAGAGAGAGGTAGCGGGAAAGGGAGAGAGAGGCTCTTAAGCAGGCTCCATGCCCAACGTGGAGGCCAACTTGGGGCTCAATATCACAACGAGATCATGACCTAAGCTGAAATCAGGAGTCACATGTTTAACCGACTGAGCCACCCAGGTGCCCCAACAGTTGACCAAAGCTTGCAAGTGTCTCAAGTCTTTTCTGGTTAAGAAATTTCATTTCCTTTACCCATTGACTATAATATGACCTGTCTATTGCCCTTACCTAGGAGTTTCTTTAGCTCTTATTCTAACTCCTCCATTTTGGGGCAAACTTTTGAATTCTCTCTTCATCTAAAAACTCTTTTCCTTATAGAATGAAATAATATTGGATTGAATTTTTTTTTTTCTTATTGACCTGAAAAAGGGCTTTGGATGCATTTTAGGAAGCGTATTACCTTATAGTATAAATAGAATATCATGTATAATTATACTATACACAATTACATCTAGTGTTTTGTGTTATCTGTATAAAATATTGAATACTAAAAATATAAGTCCTTTTCAGCTTCAAATATATTTTAATGAAAGCATTGCTTTCAAGAAAATAATCTGCCAAGAGTTCAAAACTATTTTCATGGGGAATTAGTTTCTATACATATTATATATATAATTTATTTAATGTTTATTTTTTAAGAGACAGAAAGAAAGAGAGAGCATTAGTGGGGGAGGGGCAGAGAGAGAGAAGGAGGCACAGGATCCGAAACGGGCTCCACACTGTCAGCAGAGAGCGCGGTGTAGGGTTGGAACTCATAAACTGTGAAGTTATGACCTAGCTGAAGTCAGATGCTTAACCAACTGAGCCACCCAGGCACCCCAGGAACTAGTTTCTTAACAAAGTTAACTTTTCAATATATGATTGATAACATAAAGATGACTTTGTGAAAGCAGCACTTTCAAAGTGATATATAGAAGTGGTTATATATGTTCCCATTAATTTTCTGAGACAATATAGAGATGACACAAAATATTAGTAAATTGGACTTTAAAAAAAGGGTTTATAGTTTTACAGTATTTATGGTATTTCATAGATGAAATAACCTATTATTTTCTGATTTTTAAATTATTTATCATCAGAGATAATATAAATAGCATAAAATAATTTTCAACAGTAAATTTTATATTGTTAATATAGAAAACTACTTCTAAATTGAGGTCTGAAATTTTGAGGAGAAATTGTTTTATGTGGTACTCACTAATGAGGTAGCATTTTATTATAAATCACTTTGTAATTATTATAAATAATTAGAATTTAAAGATTACCTGATTTATATATAAAGCTCTTAGAATAGAGTCTGGTACAGGTGTTAGCAATTATTGCTTTTATTGTTAAAAAAGAAAACCTAAATATATATTGGATATATATCAGTGAAGTCATGATTAATACCTCTCCAGCTTTATTTGACATCTTTGCCTTTCCCTCCTCTGTGCTGTAGAGAATCTGGCCTTTCTAGTTTCTCAAATACCTCTTGCTTCCTCCAACCTCAGTACTTGCTGTTCCACTTTTTCTTCAAATCCCAATTCTAATTAACTCCTATTTATTGTTCTAAACCAATGTTGCTTCCTCGGAGAAGCCTACTAATATCTCTACCATCATTTCAACCCACACCCCAGACTAGGTCAAATTGCCTATTTTACGCTTTATGATTACTAGTACATGTCTTCTTAACACTGTGTACACAGTGGAGATAATTTTGCAGACTTCCTAAAGGATCGGGCTAGATAAACTAGCCTACTAACAGAAATGCAAAACTGGGCTAAACTTGTCAAGGGGTTGCAAATGACAGGGTCACCCACGGTACATGTAGAGTTCTTTAAAAATTGCAGAATATAAAATGAGTATAACGAAGAGAAGAAAAGTCAAGTTTAGAATCATAGGATAAAAAGTGGTGGTGTATTCTCCCCTCCCCTAAATTCCTAAATCCAATAAAATTTTGAAATCTGAAATGCTTTATATAATTGGATTTGTTGTGGAAATCATATGACAGTACAAGTTTGCATTCAGGTTCATAATGGGTGACATGAAAGTATTTTATACAGATTCAAGAATAAAAACAGAGGGTACCAAATAGGTTAGATTGTATTTCACTTAGAAATCATGGGGGAAGGTGCTGAACTCACACAGGCCATTACAGTAAAGCTCCATGGAAAGTTTAACCAAATATCCAAGAGGCGATGTTTCCCAAAGAACATTTAGGTAGTAATTTCGTACATATTTTGTGATTATTTGAATAATGTCTTTCTTCTGTGTTAGACTCTGAATTCTACAAGAGCAGGAACCATATCTATCTTATTTATCAATATGGTCAAAGAATGTAATAAAATCTTGGGAAAAAAGCATTCAAGAAATAATTGAAAACAAATAGCTGATATTCAATTAATAAATGAATAGGTAAATCTAATTGCTGAATTTAAACCAAAAGTATATAAAATGAAAGTCAAGTACTTTCACTATTCTGAAACTTTATTTTTATTTTTTAAATTTTTTTAAGTTTTATTTATTTATTTTGAGAGAGAGGGAGTGAGTGAGCACACATGCATGCATTCAAGCGGGGGAGGAGCAGAGAGGGAGGGAGAGAGAGAATCCCAAGTAGGCTCTGCACTGTCAGCATGGAGCCCAAGGCAGGGCTTAATCTCAGGAAACCTGAAATCATGACCTGAGCCAAAATCAGGCATTCGACACTTAACCAACTGACCCAGGCACCCCTGAAACTTTATTTTTTAAATCTAATTTTCCTCAAGTGCCAGTCTATAAATTTTACTTATAAAAATCAAAAAATCTGGGTAAATAAGCAAGTTATTTTTCTTGCTTGATAATATTTTGAAGTTCCTATTATATGTGTACATATATTTGAATGTATGGATATACAAGCTTATTTTAATAAATATTTGTTCCCTTCAAAATTCACTAAGACAGTAGTTATGACAAATTAATTAACTGGCTCACTCTTATTTAAAATACTTATGAAAAAGCATAAATGAAATTTGTCTGCAAAATGCCATTTCAGAAAAGATTATATTTCTCTCTAGTGATTTTTTAAAGCAGAAAATGCCTTAGCACCAAAGGCCAGAAGTTGAAACAGTATGGGTCATGAACAGCTGTTACAACGAATCTTTATTTTGTACAGACAATAGGCAGACAACATTATATATATGGGCTTTACAGCCTAAAACATTGCCTACTGTGACTGGAAGCAAATTGGAAAACAGCAAAATCCACATCATTTGAGGCAAATATTCTTTGCATTGTTAATCAAGTGCATATCTGAAGGCTGTACACTGCCTTTCATACCAAAATTTTAAAATGTGTAGAGGCATATAAAAATCCAGAAACAGAGCTTACTAAAAATGCTAACAAAAGGAAGAATCATACCAGATATCAAGAACAATCGCAAATGGAAAAGGCTTGCTTATTGAAAGTAAGTAACGGTATGTCGAAATAATCTGTTTAGATATCAAAGAACCAGAAAAGACCCTTCAATTATATCAGAAAAGTAAGTGGTAAAAGAATGTGGCCTTGTCTTAGAATGGAAAGGAAAATTGATAAAAGATGGCATTTAAAATAGGAGCTTTCAGTGGATGCTTCTGAGAATTACAGACTCTATAAAAAATAATAAGACATAATTTTAAACTTGTTTGAGTGATATGCTAATTGAAAGAGTGAAGAATCCAATCTTAGCGATTACATATCAAATGATCATACTAAGGGCACTAATGTATTTGAGAATCTGTTTAATAAAGGTAAGAATGGTAGTGAGAAGCTCAGACAAAAACCTGGGAAAAGCTAACGTGATCATATCAAAGATACATATTTCTTTAAAGGAGAAATAAAGTGCTAACAATCATTTGAGTGATATTATATCGCAGATTGGATTATTTCTTCTCAAGGTCCAGAGGATATTTATTTGGATGAGCCTAAGGATCCATTTTTTTCATGCCTACTTTTGAGCAAATTATTATTGCTGGAGAGAGCCACAGAACAGGAAATATTGATGCCCCAATGAATTCCTAATTACCAGTTTCAAATTAATCTTGTCAGCAGTGCCTGGCAACTGTACCTACTTCTATGGCCAACTGGCTCTCCATTTCTACAATGTTTTAACATTCCTTTATTTTCCTCAAACCATTACCATAATTCAATCTCCCTGGTAACACCTCATTTCAAGCAGCAATCATCTCTCACCCAAAACAAAACAATAGCCAGTTTACTTATTCCCACTGCTTGCATTATTTTCCTTCCTTCAATTAATACTAAAATCTCACTAAAGTCTGATTATTCTCTTCCTTTGACTGATCACCTTGATTTTTCGCCATAGGACAAAAAATCTACGACCTGCTCTACAACTCTATCTCAGACCACTTCCTCCTTCACACTCTGTTTCCATTACAGTAGTCTTTATTCAAGTGCACAATGCTTTCCCCATCCTTACCCTTCGCTTTGGTTTCCTGGGCCTCTTGTACCAAAGTGCCACAGAGTGACTTGAAACAAGAGGATTTTACTGTCTTAACAGCTCTGGAAGCTGGAAGTCTGAAATCAAGGGATTGACAAGGGCCATGCTCCCTCAGAAAGCTGTAAGAAAATCCTTCCTTGCCTCCTCGTAGCTTTCTGTGGTTTGCTGGAAGTCTTTGGCATTCCTTGGCTTTTAGATGCATCAGTCAAACCTCCATCTTCATGTGGCATTCTCCATATGTTTCTCTCTATTCCCAAATTTCTTTTAAATCAGTCATATTGGGTTAGGGCCCACCCTAATGACCTCATTTTAACTCACTTGCCTATATAAAAACCCCATTTACAACTAAAGTCACATTCTGTGGTATTGGGGTTTAGGACTTAAACATACCTTTTTTAGAGGGACACAATTCAACCAATAAAAACTCACCATTTACGCAGGAGTTTTTCACATGTCATTTGTTCTTCCAGAAATCTTCCTGGCAACCCTTACTCTTCTGCCACCTTGCCTAGTTACTTTTCCAAATTTCAACCCAGAATGACTTGTCTTAGGAGAGACTGAGTCACAACCTAAATATGTTTTTCCCAGTAAATACATTCACATGGCTATATATTCCTTGCCTTTTAACACTTATCATATTTGTAATTTTGTTTATTTTACATTCCTTGGTTATTATCTGTCTACTTCACTAGACTGTGAGCTCTGTGAAGGTCATTTCTCCTTACTATTGTTTCATATACCACAGTAGGCATTCAGTAAATGTTTGGTTGAATGAATAACAGATCACACCAAAAATGACAAAAATGTCAGCTTGAAGTTCCTAAATTTCTGCCTTCACTGAAGTGTTAGTTAATGAGAACATAAATTGACTGTTTTCATATAATTCCAACAAAACAATATTCTACCTGTTTGGAAATAATTTCTGTAATATAGAGTAACTTAGCAACAAAATCAAGAAGCAACTTGTACTATTTTGAATTATCTGTGCTGTAATAGTAATACAGGACTTTAACCCTGCACATGCCAGTCAAATTCTCTTTTCAGTCTCAAAAAAATCAACTCTCTAAACATCCAAATTGCATTCATAAACTTCCAGGCAAGCAAAAAAGCAAAATATCATGATAGAGTTGAGGAATATTCAGTTCAGTACAACAAAATTTATTGATAAGTGCTGTGCTTGACTCTAGACACTCCTTAAGCAACCAGCTAATATAATGAGAGAAATGCTGTGGTGAATCATAACCAACAGCAGTGGAAACAGAAATAACCAACTATAATTATTCCCTTTCTATGCTTGACTCTTGTCTTTAATATTGCACATAAACGCTTTCAGATTCAGAGGCAAAATAGGATTCTTTGGACGGCATCTACCTTGAATATTTTTCTCTCTCTTCCACAATTCCTTATATGAACTGCCATATTCAAAGTCTTCATCTGTATCCATATGGACTTTGGAGACTGGCAGAACTGTTTTAGAATTCCAGCTCTTACCATCTGGGTCATTTTGACCAATCTACTTAATGTATTTAAGCTTCAGTTTCTTTTTCTGTAAAATAGAAATAATATTATCTGGTTGATTAGACTGTTTTGGATGTTAAATATATATAATGTGTATAATAAATTGCCTGCTTATGATTGGCAGTCACGAAATGTTGCTACTATTCACCAACATAAGCATAAAAGGTAAATTATAAAACAATTTTCAATTTCAAACATAGGCATTTTCAAAGCATAAGAGACTCTTAAAAACTGAGAACAAACTGAAGGTTGATGGGGGTGGGAGGGAGGGGAGGGTGGGTGATGGGTATTGAGGAGGGCACCTTTTGGGATGAGCACTGGGTGTTGTATGGAAACCAATTTGACAATAAATTTCATATATTGGAAAAAAAACAAACAAACATAGGCATTTTATTTTCATTGTGTGGTTCACTTTATTTCCAAAACTATGGTACTGTTTTTATGATTTTTTACCTAACATTCATTTTTACCTATTAGCTGTCATACATAATAAATTAAGGATATTTCCTTTAAGTAAATTTCAACTAAAGTTAATATGATGAGTAGTACATAGGTAAGTTCCAATATATCTATTAAAGGTCCAATTCTGCCTAATAGCCATAAAACAAAGGGCAATAAGCAAATTAAAAAAAAATTATTCTTATCTTGAAATATTTATTCTTAAAATTAAAATGTTTTGGACTTAAGTAATAGTCATTCTTTGATTATATTGTTGCCTTTGAAAAATTTACAGAAATCAAAATATATTTGAGAAACACATAATTGTCAATAGCAAAAACAATTGCAACAATGTTTTGTTGATAGAAATGTAAAAATATAATTAATTTTGTGTATAATTTCAAATTAATTTTCTACTCTATTAGCCAGAATTTGGCAATTAGGCATATTATCCAATTTGAAGCTGTCAATTGTTTCTCCCAGACATATCATTAATATTTTAACAAGTGAATAAAACTTGATTTTTGTTACCATATTCAAAGTTTCCAATTTCCCAAAACTTTGCTCTCTAAAAATCATATGTGTGTTTTTGAGAGTCTCAAATATATTTTTCTATAACTATTATGTTATACATAGTTACACAGGCACTATGAAAATTTTCATGGTAAACCATGAATTCAATTTTAGAGGTAACAGCAAGGGATAGCCTCAGTCAAACTTGACTTATTTATTATTATCTGAATCCTGATCTTGTCTCGATATTTTTAGATGGAGTTGTTGATGACATCCTTTATAAAGGATTCCTCATTTTTGTCAGATAGGTTTATCTATATTAGTTCTCCAGAATTTTCTTCTAAAAAGTTAAACATACAGAAGAAAAATGGAGGTCTTGAGGTACAGAACTCATATTTTTAAGCACTTACTATGCACTTTTCCAGTTCCATTCAACAGACATTTATGAATTCTGATAATGTGCAAGGCACAGCACAAATAATCAATACCTTTCACTTACTTTATTTCTATTGATCTTGACTTCACCCCTATGAGGTGAATGTTCTTGTTTCTATTTTTAAAATAAAAAAGCTGAGGTTCAAAAAGTTTGAATAAGTGACAGAATAGGATTTGAACCTCAGTATGCCTGATTCCTAAGACTATGCCATGATTATCATTCCATGCTGCCTCTACAAAGCAAAATCCTTATTAACTTGCTTACCAGAGACAGATAACTCCTTTGAAACTCCATTTTTAACTCTGCTAGCAAGAGAACCAACAAAATGGTTTTGTTTGTTTTTGTATAGGTATATGGCCATTATTGATCCCTTGAAACCCAGACTATCTGCCACAGCAACCAAGATCGTCATTGGAAGTATTTGGATTCTAGCATTTCTACTTGCCTTCCCTCAGTGTCTTTACTCCAAAATTAAAGTCATGCCAGGCCGTACTCTTTGCTACGTGCAATGGCCAGAGGGTCCTAAACAACATTTCACGTAAGTTAATTCTCTACTGTGGTTTTCAATTCAATTTATTGAACACTTAAAGAACTATAGGTTGGGAGCAACAATTAAGCAAATGAAACATAAACATTTCCCTCAAGGGTCCATATGTTATTTGGGAAAACAGACACATTGAAGTACTAGAATACATGGGTGCCTGGTTGGCTTAGTTGGTAGAGTAACTCTTGACCTCGGAGTTGTGAGTTTGAGCCCCACAGTGGGTGTAGAGATCACTTAAAATCTTTAAAAAAAAAAAAGTTTAAAATACTACAATATGGTATGGTCAATAAGTTTTATAAATTACAAAGGTTACTAACATGAAAAATGAGATGAATTTTATATGGGGTAACTCTAGAGAGTTTCCTGAAGGAAGTGATAAAATCCCTGGAGATGAAAGCAATGCACAAAGGAAAGCAGGGTTGTTATTAATTGAGAAAAGAATGGGAAAGGAAGAACTGAAGCCCAAAGGTGCTGATTGTCCTTTTAAAGTCCTGGTTAGGGAAAGGCAGTTCTGGTAGGTTCTTGGTTGTGCTCCTTTGTTTTAGCATTAAAGAAACATAAACACTAGGTTGGAAAATAATTATGAATGTTATACAATAGAATTTGGTATTTCATATTTTGGACACATCTTAAGAAAAGCAAAAGGAAAAAAAGTAATTGGGCAACTGTTTGCATTTTTTATTCCGATAATTTAAATTTTAATTCAATAAAATCTAATGCAGTGTCCTATTTTTTTCTTTAAAAAATAACAAATGATGCAAATACAATGGTAATCTTTTATAATTTTTTTAATGTTTATTTATTTTTGAGAGAGAGACAGAGCACAAGCAGGGGAGGGGCAGAGAGAGAGGGAGACAGAATCCAAAGCAAGCTCCAGGCTCTGAGTTGTCAGCACAAAGCTGGACATGGAGCTTGAACTCGCAAACCACAAGATCATGACATGAGCTGAAATAGGATGTTTAATATAACGGTCATTTTTTAAAGCAGTCACTTTATCAAACTTCTCTACCCAAAGTCCAGATTTGTTTTTAAGTTTTTATTATAATTCCAGTTAGTTAAGATACATTGTTATATTAGTTTCAGGTGTACAATATAATGATTCAACAATTCCATACATCATCTGGTGCTCACCATGAGAAGTGCACTGCTTAATCCCCATCACCTTTTTAACCCACCCCTTCTCACCCACCTCCCTTCCAATAGCCATCAGTTTGGTTTTTTTTAATTAAGAGTCTGTTTTTTAATTTCTCTCTCTCTCTTTTCCCCTTTGCTCATTTGGTTTTTTCTTAAATTCTACATATGAGTAAAATCATATGGTATTTGTTTTTCTCTGACTTCCCAGAGTCCAGATTTTTAAAGAAAAATATTAGGAAGTATTTAATTGAAGGAAAAGCAGGAAATAGTTATTAAACTGAATACTGTTATTCTATCTGATATTAATAAATCTTAGCTGTATAACAAAATAAAAGTAATCATAATAATAAAATTAAGTTATTTGTTGACTGAATCGCTTCCCACTGACTGTAACTCAATACTTAAAAAGCTATCAGGAAACAGGAAGGCAAGGAGGTTTAAGATTCCCTTTACAAAGAAACAGGTATTGAGAAGACTAGTATACCGAATTCTTTAATTTCCTTAAAGCCTTCCGAAGACAGCGGAAACTACACAAAACTTTATACAAATTTTAATTGTGTGGTTATATTATCAGTTGCCCTTCTATTCCTCCCCAACTGCATCCTTATCAATTTTTTTAAATATTTATTTATTACTTTTGAGAGACAGGGAGAGACGGGGGAGGGACAGAGAGAGAGGGAGACAGAGGATCCGAAGTGGGCTCTGTGTTGACCATGAGATCGTGACCTAAGCAAAAGTCAGATGCTTGGCTGACTGAGCCAGCCAGGTGCCCCTACATCCTTATCATTTTGACTTAAATCTATAAAAACGTAGAATTTAGTTTGCTAATTTATAGTATCTTGACACTAACAGATGTCACTAACAGATGTGACTAACAGACCCGAATGTTATTTACCAAATTAATAATGCTATCAAATATGTCATGACATTAGAAATGCATGTAAATGTCTTTACCTGATTTTTTAAATTATAGTCATATATCTTGTGGATCCAGTGTGGTTTAGAATATCTAGTTACATTTTTTTCTTTGGATAAAAACAATTTATTTCAAATATTACTGATGTTGCAAGGGTATATAGAATAATTTTGCATATGAGAAAATACCTGTCAGTTGATTTGTTTATTCTGTCTCATCTTTTCGTCTCTAATGATAAATTTAATTAGGTTAGCTCAACAATTACCAAGCAGAGAAATGGCATTCGTCCAGAACCTCTAGGCAAGGAGAGCATGGGCAGTTTAAATAGCACTGCAATGCAGCTATACTTTTTGTATATGAATCAAAGATTGGCAAGGATCAGCTGGTAGCATTTGGACAAATATAGTAGACAAGAGCATGATATTTTGATAAATTTGTGAAATGAGGACTCGGAGAAAATGTGGAAATCATCCTTTGGAATTTTCAGTTATGATTTAAAAGAAAATGAATTCAAAGTTCCCCACATATTGCATCTCAATATGATCTTCAGCTTGCGTTTGTTTGTTTTTATTTCTTGCAGCTACCATATTATTGTCATTGTACTGGTGTACTGTTTTCCATTGCTCGTCATGGGTGTCACATACACCATTGTTGGAATTACTCTTTGGGGAGGAGAGATCCCAGGAGACACCTGCGACAAGTACCATGAGCAGCTAAAGGCTAAAAGAAAGGTACTGTTCATATAATTTTACCCAGCATTTGTGTAAGCGGCTCATCAGAGGGGAAAAACCTAGTTATGACATTTTAATATAATATGATTTAATGCTTTCCTCCTATTTTTTTGTCTTGTTTTCTTTCTTTTTATCAACTCTTTCTTTTAATTTCTTTTTGTCTTCTAGAAGCACTATCCATGTACAGAATCGGTCTGGAATAGTCACTTTCTTACAGGACTTTTATTTACCTTTTATAGAGTATTCTCAATTACTCCACCTGCAACTTATGAAATTTCACTTTAAGCCCAGTGATTATATTTCTGCAGCTGTAGCTATCTTTGTCCTTTATTGAACAGAATGCCTCGGATGCCCTCTAATCATCCAGCAGTTTCCTTTATCCCCAGGATCTCTCTTAGTATGTGCTATAGTTTCCTAATATCCATCTTTCTATCCCTCTCCCACGCCTCCTGCCCCTCCCCTACCTCCAACCCGCCCCTCCCCTCCCTCATCCCCATCTGTACACAGCCATCATGTATGTCTGATTAAGAGATGAGAGCCGCATTAATATTCTTCTACAACTTATTGGGTGCATGAAAAAGCTTACTTTTGAACAATTCACATGAAACAAAAAGCTTCTAAAGATTATTATATTGACATTTTACTAGGATTATTTTTTTCATTAAGATGTTTTTACTATCATGTGACTCAATATGTGAAATTTTAAACAAATGTGTGGAGTTAAAAAGAATCTTACAGTCATCTATTCCATCTTTCTCTCTTCAGTCGATGTATTCCTAATGCAAATCAGAAATGCTTTCCCAAAGATAAGAGTC
The DNA here is from genome assembly GCF_018350195.1 of Panthera tigris. Classification (NCBI taxonomy): domain Eukaryota; kingdom Metazoa; phylum Chordata; class Mammalia; order Carnivora; family Felidae; genus Panthera; species Panthera tigris. Next base: position 118,009,788 of record NC_056663.1, read on the forward strand.
ATACTGATTATGCCAATTATTATTTATTCCATTTACGATTCACTTATTTATGTAGAACTACTACCTACTACATGGACACTTCCCTTAAAAAACACTCAACAATTTAAAAACCACTTACCTACAAACACTCACTTAACAAAGATCAATCAGGTTTTAAAATCTAATGTAGAAATTTGATTCTATTTTAGTACTGATATGTTTTTCCTCTGTTATCGGTAAATAGTAGAACATAAGACTTATGTTCAGTTAACATTTCACCATGGTCTCTAGTATTTGGAAACAAAAGAGTAAGCGTGAAGTTCACATTAATTTAGTCATTTCAGCCTATAATATTATGTATTTATTTCTCTTTCAAAAAATTACCTTAAAAATGAAGTACACAAACAACTAAATCATGCCTTTAGCATCTAAAAAAATTAAAATTTAAAATTTAAAAAAAGCCTCTAAAACTAGAAGAATTTCAACAACATGGTGACCTTAAATGAATAGTTTCTCTTTCTACTTTGTAATTTCAACCCTCACTTGCTAACATCTTGCTCATATTGCAAGATACTCTTTGCAGGTACTATTTTCTTATAGCTATACGTCAGGTTCATCACATTAAATAACTGATACGGGTTTCAGAATAATGTCTGTCTTTGTACTACTCGCCTAGTTTCTCATCTTTCATTTCCTTCTTATGGCTTAGGCATCTTTTTTTTTTTCTTTTTTAACATTTTTTTCCCTGTTTACTCCTAAACAAATTAAAATAAGCCCAGTATTTGTTGATTATAGTTCTCTTTTTCTCATATACATGTGATATCTTCTAGCAAGAAATGAAAAGTTAATCTAAGTGTTCCTCTTTATTTTTTATTTGAGTCCCAGGGACAGGAAAAGCAAGAAAGAATATTTTTGTCTTTGGCCTTATATACCTGATGAAAGTAAGGCATAAATATTTAATTTTTATTTCATTACTCTTCAATTTCAAAGTATGAATATCAACTCAAACTGAGAGAGTGACCCTTCTAGAACATTTTAAGAAAGTCAGACATTTAAAAGCTCCAGTGCATATTTCTCTGAGATTGTGTTCTGGGCTAAAATAATACAAAATGACATTCATGCCATGAACTTCTCATAATAAATCAACTTGTCCTTGGATTTCGTTCACAGGCATTTATCAGTATGGTCATCAGTATCTCAGAAGTAATACTCATTTTGTCTAAAAATTTAAAATTTCAAAATTGAGCTGGCTTTCCTCTTAATTTCTTTATTTGTACCCAAAATTAAAATATTGTCTGATATGGCTTGGAATATAGTTTTTTATCTAGTAATCATATATTTTTTTTAATGTATGTTTATTTTTGAGAGAGAGAAAGACACAACATGAGCAGGGGAGGGGCAGAGAGAGAGGGATACAGAATCCAAAGCAGGCTCCAGGCTCTGAGCTGTCAGCGTAGAGCCTGATGTTGGGCTGAAACCCACAAACCATGATCATGACCAGAGCGAAAGTCAGATGCTCAATCGAATGAGCTACCCAGGTGCCCCATATGATTTTTTTTTAATTTTTTTTTAACATTTATTTATTTTTGACAGAGAGAGACAGAGCATGAGTGGGGGAGGGGCAGAGAGAGGGAGACACAAAATCTGAAGCAGGCTCCAGGCTCTGAGCTGTCAGCATAGAGCCCAACGTGGGGCTGGAACTCACAGACCACGAGATCATGACCTGAGCAGAAGGCGGACGCTCAACCGACTGAGCCACCCAGGCGCCCCGCCCCATATGATTTTTATATTTTAATATGAGAACTTAGGCCAAAAATATAAACCCTGCTCTGGATGAGCATTTTTAATTATATGCTATCTTCTGGAGAATAAATCTTTGATAATATAGATTGGATTTCAGAGATTAAACAAGAGAGTATTGGTTATAACAGTGCAAATTCATCATGACCATGGGGGGAAACAACTCCATAAGAAACTCTCAGCCAGCCTCCTGGTAATAAATAAGTAGTGGAACCCCCAAATACATGAATAAATGAAAGCTTAAGAAATTTTAGTCAAATCACTGAAATCTTTGCAACTGTTGAGAAACATTGCTTTCATTTCTCTTTCTCCCTCAATCTGCAGAAATTGTGCTCAATTTCAAACATTGATTAAATTCTCTGAAGAACAGTCAGTAAAATAAATTACTATGTCTATGTTAAAGAGAATGTATCAATCCAAACATTAAACTAATATGAAACTTTCAGATAATTGAAGATTAACTTCCCTGTTCAATCTTTACATATGTCCTACCTAAGTGTATATATATATATATATATATATATATATATATATATATAGTTTGAAAATAGTACTACTAGTTCTAGCCAACACCAGGTAAAAAGACTAAATATTAGTCCTAAGAAATAAGTTAATACTTCTGGAAATATTTCCTCATTAAAACTGGAGTGCTGAAAATGAAAATCACTATTAAAATCCAATGACTCTACAAAGCTCACTAAACGCTAGAAGGATTGTCTGACATTTGAGTCACATATATAGAACTAGTCTTCCAAAAAAACGGTAACAATCACACTAACAAACTCTTTCTTATATAAGTGTATTTTACAACTTCAAAGCACATTGTATACCTCATTGCACAACCAGATATCCTTAATTTATAGTAAATGTTCTAGATTTTAAATTATTGTATGTTATATACCTATTGGCTTTCAATATAAGACTATTTAAATATGCATATTGAAATAATAATGTACCTTTAATGTAATAAAGTGATTAACTTAAGAATTCTGGCACTTTATTTTTTTAATTTTTAATTTTATTTAAATCCAAGATAGTTAACATATAGTATAGTAATGATTTTAGGGGTAGAATTTAGTGATTTATTTACCTGTAACACCCAGTGCTGATCCCAACAAGAGCCCTCCTTAATGCCCATCACCCAGGTAGCCCATCCCCCCACCCAATACCCCTCCAGCAACCCTCAGTTTCTTCTCTATGGTTAAGAGTCTCCTATGGTTTGCCTTCCTCTCTCTTTTGCTTCTTATTTTTCCTTCCCTTCCACTATGTTCACCTGTTTTGTTTCTTAAATTCCACATTATGAGTGACATCATATGATATTTATCTTTCTCTGACTTACTTCACTCAGCATTATACACTCTAGTTCCATCTTCATTGTTGCAAATGGCAAGATTTCATTCTGTTTGATCGCCAAGTAATATTCCATTATATATATATATATATATATATATATATACGCGTATATATACGCGTATATATACATATATATATGTATGTATATACATATATATATGTATATATACGCGTATATATACGCGTATATATATATATATATACGTATATATATGTGTGTATATATATATATATATATATATATATATATACCACACCATTATACACACACCATTATATATATATCTTCTTTATCCATTCGTCAGTCAACGAACATTCAGGCTCTTTCCATAATCTGGCTACTGTTAGTGCTGCGATAAACATTGGGGTGCATGTGCCCCTTTGAATCAGCATTTTTGTATCCTTTGAGAATCTCGGCACTTCAAACGAGTATTTTCAAATAGTAGCAAATTATAAAGTATTGATTAAAACCACACAATCCCAAAAGTCTTGGCTCTCATTAGTTTTATTATTTTTGTAGTAATTGGTTAATATTCTTGCCAAAGCTCTCCTTCAGGAAATGTGTACTATTTCATACATTACGTTGCTATAATATTCAAATTGAAAATTGAATTTGAAATATTTTTACAAAGTTTTAAGACAGAATGTTTTTCTAACATTATCCTGTTTACTGAACTTGTTATACTAATGCTTACATTCCAGTGTGAGAATAATTTAGTTTCTAGAAGAAAAAACTGACCCTGGTCTACTTTATTCTACTTACAGGTGGATATAGCCACAGATTTTGGCTACCTTTAAAACCCTGGCTAAGATACCATGTATGAAAGTAATCTACTTGAAGTCATAACAATTATACACCAAAATCTGAAACTGCATCTCTTTATGTTGGAATATAAAAAGTCAGATTTTAAATATCTAGTGCAGGGGCACCTGGGTGGCTCAGTCAGTTAAGCATCTGACTTTGGCTGAGGTCATGATCTCACGGCTCATGTGTTCGAGTCCCATGTTGGTCTCGATGATGACAGCTCAGAGCCTGGAGCCTGGTACAGATTCTATCTCCAACTTTCTGTCCCTCCCCTGCTTGCGCACACTCTCTCTCTATATATAAATAATCATTAAAAATTTTTTAAATATCAAATGCATAACTCACAAGCTGATTTAAAATACATTTGCAGTTTAAAAAATCTATACTAGAATGATAGCTCTGATCATAAGCTAAAATTTAATGAATCCCTTTCTTACTGCTATTCTAGATTAAAATCAAATGCAGTATAAGGAGGAAATGAGTAGGGGGTGCTAACATCTCATATTTAGGATGTTTTGGTGAAAGAAATCAAACATACTTTGACTTTTTTCAGCTTTGTCCATATTGTTCCATTTCCTTCAGTTTCTAGGAGTCAGAAAACTAGAGATACTGTCTCATAAACCATTGTAATGCTTATTTGAGTTAGGATCTTATCTACAACTAAATCTACACAGCTACGATTTGAACTCATTCACTTTAGAAACAGAGAAGACTTGCTATCCATCTCTCTCACATAGTATTCTCATAAATTGACTACTTTTGGCAATGTGACATTCCCCTATAAATGATACTAAATTCTTTGCAATGACAAAGCATCTTGGAGTAACCATGTACAACTTAAATTCCAGAAGCTCAGTGATCAGCAAGGTGGAAAAAATAAATTATACTTATTAATAGATATATGCGGTAGACATAAAAAATAGCTTAATACTTTAATTATAATTATTAAATGTATCTATAAGAAAAATAATTGTGGCTAGATAGAGAATGAAAACCAATGATAAGAATTATATCTGATCAACTTTAATTCATTCATCAAAGGTGATTTATTAAAAGTTCCCATTGTGGAAAGACCATTGATAAAGTTGGTCTGATATCAGAAAAAAAAAAAAAAAAAGCTGTCTTGTGATATTCTTTTTTTTGTCTTGTGATATTCTTATAAATCAGGTAAAGAAAAATGGCCCTGTTGCAAATCGCATTAATATTGATTGAATTTGGATGCTCCATGTGTGCTGATGAAAAGAATGAAGTCAGTCTAAATGGAGGCTTTGAGGCGCATGCCACAGAGATCTACTCTTAGTACTAGCTCATTCAGAATTGATAAATAACATGAATATCAATTCTGTGGCCATGATAAATAAGTCTACAGATAGAGACAGAATATTAGATGACTGAATTAATAACTAGGAAGGCCAAGAACACAGTGTCATATGCATGATAAGTTGTCCACACTTGTATGGTCTTGATCCCATGGCTGACCAGAAAGAGCAGGGTTTGGATGTCAGTGACCTCTATTCTAGTTATTGCGCTATCAACATGTGATCTTAGACACATCTCTTTAACTTTATTAGGCCCTGTTTACTGAAGACTGTGGAGGTTTAAAGAAGGCCCCTTTGGGATTAAAATTCTTTGATTCTAATGCCTAGCACCATGCCTTTTACCTAGCAAGCACTTGATTCTTATTGGTATTTCCCTCTTCTCATGCCATTTTCTATCATTTTCAATATGGAGAACCTAAAACTGAATGCAGAATTCAATTCTGGACATTTACACCCAACTCTCATTTTACTCCTTTTAATAAATCAGTGATTTGCATTTAAGATGGCTGTAGATTTTATCAAGACTTAGAGTTGAAATACATTAACTATAAAATCAGTTTTCAAGAAGCCTAGAGCTGCTTGTTTTTTCCTATATATTAATTTAACAAAAAATATAAGTGGAAAATTTCCTGTGATGACATTTAACCAAAGTACAACAACAGCTCAACCACAGGGAGAAAAAGAGTTAGTTTCAGCTTTTCAAATTCACCCTATAAACCCCTTATTCCTAGAAAATTTCCATTAAAATAAGGTGAATCAATCATTTAATAGCACATTTCCTTCTCTGTGTTTTAATATTTACATCAAATTTTATGCTATTAATCTGAACTTCTTCCTAAAAATTGTCTTCCTTTAGCTACCCAGCTGGAGCAAATAAAGTAATACAACATGTGCACATTTTTCTAAAAGAGAACTCGCTGTGCAATGTCAGCAGTGGCAAATGTTCAGATTAACTGAAAATCTGCTGAAATGTTGGCTTTGTGAATAAACTAGAAGTTTGTGTCTGAACTCTTTCTCCATAAGCAATTGTTTAATCCTTATGTTTTTGTTGCAATAAAAACACTTGATATAATTTAGACTTCAAATATTAATACATTATGTAGATGTACAAGCTTGTATATAATGCAGTGTGATTTTCCTATCTTTGTGTTCCTCCTTCATTTCTCTGCCTCTATGACACATTTACATGTATTTCCATGCATCTTTCCCCAATAACTTGGCACAATATTATTATTCATATGATTAATCATAAAACCATATATCCCTTTTCAAATATCTCCATTTTTAAGAAATATACATCTTCTCATGTGTTCTTTCTTTTCAAATGTATATTATCATCCAGGTACAAAACCAGTATTATAATAGCAGGATTTTCTAGGGAAATGAAATCAAGAACTATAAAATATATTTTTAAGTTTCCATCATGTATCACAAAATATCTCCTCCATAAAGAAAAATATTTTAAGCACTTTTATATAGAAGTTCTCGATAATTTATCAACAATTTTTCATTCAGGCACTTTGAGAAAAGTTTGTGCTTTGGCTGGTGGATCAATGAGAATCATTAGAACATATCTGCTTTTTTAACTTTGAAAATTATCTAAATATTTTAGTCCATCAGGACACGATGAATATTTATATGATTGGGTCTTTAAAAACCTTACTGTCTTCAAGAAAAAGAACAAAGACCAAAACAAAGTAAAAAAATACTTGAAATTTAGGGTAGATAGGAAGAATATTACCATGAAGTACTTCTAATTGAAACAGTGAAGCTTAAAGAAAATGAATACCTGTTCAGTCCACTAACTTTTACCTCACCTGGGGCTATAACCCGCAATCAGAAGTGCCCCCTGCACCTGAGCTTTGCATTGACTGCAAATGCCACTTGGTTTAAAACCTTTGATTAAATCTTCTCCCTGTTCTCTATGGGTGGCAGTGGATAGGAATCATTTTTAAAAGCCTAGAAAGTTTCTATATATTTATTTCTGCTTTTCCAGTAATACTCAAGAAGAGTAATTGTTTACTCCTTTTTGAAAAGATGGCACTTTAGGAGGAAATATCTACAGCCCTTCAGTGCTTGGCAATCACTAGAAAAGATTTCTCTATGGATTACCCATTAATATTTCTCATTCTGCAATCACAGGTGCAGGGAAGATTGGGACCAGGTTCAGAAATCATGGATTTCTCACAGGAAAATTAAGTTTAGTGTGTGAAATCTATAACAAGTGCTACAAAATCAATCTGCAGGAATCTGTTGCATTTCTATACACTGATAACAAACTATCAGAAACAAAAATAAAGAAAATCCCACTTGCAATTGTATCAAAAGAAAGAAAATACCTAGGAACAAATTTAACCAAGGAGGTAAAAGACCTGTACACTGAAACGATAAGGAATTGATGAAAGAAATTAAAGGTAACACAAATAAGTGAAAGTCCAGGCTCAGGGATTAGAAGAATTAATATGTTAAAATGTCCATACTACCCAAAGCAATCTACAGACTCAATGCAATTCCTATCAAAACTCCAATAGGATTTTTTTTTACAGAAATAGAACAAACGATCCTAAAATATGAATGGAACCACACACACACACACACACACACACACACACACACACACAAACACAAAACCCTGAATAGCCAGCTAAAGCAAACTTGGAGGTATCATAAATGGAGGTATTATGATCCTTAATTTCAAACTATATTACAAATGTATAGTAATTAAAATATTATGGCATTAGCATTAAAGCAGACACATCAATCAATGGAACAGAACTGAAAGCCTAGAATTAACTCACACATATATGGTTGATTATTTTACAACAAAAGAGCCAAGAATGTAAAAATAAGAAAAGGAGAGCATGCTCAATAAATGATATTGGGAAAACTAGACAGATACATACAAAAAAAATGAAACTGGACCACTGTCTTACAATTCTCAATACTTCAGGACACACAAACACATAAATGTACACATGAGCATAGTATCAATTATTATAGGTTTTACAAAATCACTCTCTATATGGACAGATGAGATTGAATAAAACTCGTCTACTGATGTGTGTTATCTAAAACTTAGATCCAGCTCAAGTTTATTTATATGAGTTGTGGATTGAGATTCCAGTTTTATTTTCTGGATGCTTCTCTGTTGTATCCACCACTATTTATTGCATAACCCATCGTTTCCAACACTAACTTAAGATGTCACAATTATCATATTCTAAATTCCTCAAATGTGTTTGAGACTCAGTCAACTTTCTATTCTGTTCTATGGAGCTGTTCATGCTCATCACCACATTGGTTAAATTAATGAAACTTTATAATGTATTTTAATATCTAACAGGGCAACTCTCCACTGGATTTGTCTTTTTTCTTTCCAGAATCTTCCTAGCTATTTTTACTTGTTTACTTTTACATAAAAATTTTATAAAAACATTTTGTCTATTTAAAAATGATTTTTGTTTTTGGAATTAGATGGTAACATTTATTAACTTTGGGAGAACTGGACCATAAATATTTAGTAAGGAGAAACAGAAAGGGTTAATGAGTGGATAAACCAATGGCATTCTTTTATGTTACTTGAGACAATTGAATGTAATGACTGGGAGCAGAGATTCTTAGTGTGCCAAGTTCAAATGCTGACTCTGGGGCATATCTTGGGTAGTACAAACTACCTGAGCCCCAGAGAGGCTACAACCCCTATAAAATGAAGTGAAAATAATAATAATGCATGGATATCCATATGGTTGTATAGACATTAAATGAAGCAATACATGTTAAGTCTCCAAAAAGTACCTAGCTCATAGCACTGTTCTCAGTGGGGCACCTGGGTGGCTCAGTCAGTTAAGCGTGCGACTTCGGCTCAGGTCATGATCTTGCGGTTCGTGAGTTCGAGCCCCGCATCGGGCTCTGTGCTGACAGCTTGAAGCCTGGAGCCTGTTTCAGATTCTGTGTCTCCCTCTCTCTCTGACCCTCCCCCATTCATGCTCTGTCTCTCTCTGTCTCAAAAATAAATAAACGTTAAAAAAAAATTTAAAAAAAAGAACTGTTCTCAGTAATTGATATCTGTTACTTTAGGCACTTTACCATGAATATACATGCCAGTATTGTAGAGATCAGAAAGCATCATGTGGTAGCAAATTAAAGAGGTATAAAGTTGGCCATTTGTCTTTTTAAACATAATATTGACCTACATTGTGTCTGTGCTCTTAATCCCCTTCATTTATATCATCCATCCGTCCACCTGCCTACACTGACTTCCCTCCACATACATATTATTTAATTCTCATAATAGCTATATGAATTTTTCTTGCTTTACAGAAAAAATGAAACCAAGTCTCAAACTTATAAAACTAGTAAGTGGCAGAACTTGGACTTGAATCCTGGTCACAAGTTTTTAGGGCTGTGTTCTTTTAGAGAACTAGTTGAAAGACCCAGGTTTCAGAATGATACCTTATGTCTGTTACTTGTATTATACAAGGTACATTCCTATATCTTGTCTGTACTGACCTTCATAATTTCCACAGTAAGTAGGCCTCATGGAAGGTATTTCCTTCCATTCAACAAATGAGGGAATTAAAGCTGTAGGAAGGTGAACGTTGCCCAAACTTAAACAGCTGGTAGTTGTACACATGGAACCCATTTAGTGCTATGGAATGCAAGATAACCATTCCTTCCATTACGTTCAACGCAAAGAATTGGCAGCTACACTTAACCAATATTTTGCTCATTAAAGTTTTCTGCCTGGTCATTCTGTTACACATCCGAACTTACTCTAGAATAGTGCTGTCCAATGGAAAGTTCTGTAATGAAGGAAAGGTTCCATATCTGCCATGTCCAATGTGGTAGTCATTAGCCACATGTATCCAATGAATTAACATCAAGTACAGCTACTATAACAAGAAATGAAAATTATTTTATTTTTTTTATTTATTTATTATTTATTAAAATAAAATTTAAATCATCACATCTGGGTAGTAACTGCCATATTCTTATCAGTGATGCTCTAAAAAGGCATAAGAACAATAAACCAACTAATTATTATACAACCAGTGTTTACTCTCACTTACTGTGATAATATAGTAAGAATTGAAGAAAATTAGCAATTCTACCATTAAATTCTTAGAAAAAATAAGATTCTTTTAACATTTTGCTTATAGGATTCTGGTATTTGAAATATTTTTTCTCTATTCTTGATTCTTAATACGTGTCTTGTGTATTTCAACTGTATTGTGTCACATATATACTTATTTTTGCTAAGTTTCTTAAGCCATAAGTAAAGATTTCTTTGTAACAAAAGGGCCATCATGACTTCGTTGCATTTCTGACATCATACCTAAAACAAACACATGTAACATATTTGTGCAGGGTTAATGGGAAAAACAAAACAAAACATGAACTGTGGAGTCACATCGGCTGGTTTGATTCCTGGATTGTCAGCTACTGGTTCTCTGACTCTTAATCTCTCACCCTCCATTTCTTATTCATAAAATACCAAAATACTTTTTCTTTTCTAAAAACTTTTTGATGAGGGATAATCAAGATAATGTATGTATTAAAGTGTCTGGTACCTAATGCTCATGAATATGCGATTCCAGTCTGCTCTCACTTTCATCTATTCGTGAGACAAAAATAAACCTAATTATGATCACCAATAAAAAGTATAATGCTTATGGTAGCTTTATAAAAGCAACAAGCATTTGTTGTGCTTGTTCTGTGCCAGACACTTGATTTCAGTACTTTAAATAGATTAGCCAATTTAATTCTGACCACCACATGGGGAAGGAACTATTATTATTTCATTTTACAGATGAAGAAGCAGTCAATAGATAGGTTAAGGAACAGCCTCATCTATTGAATAATAAAGATTTGAAGTCAGCAAATCTTATTCTAGAGAATGTGTTCTTAACCTATTACACTGATCATTTCTGTATGTTGCTCAAGGGGGAAATAAATAAGATAAAGTAGTTCTTTACTTATTTTTTGATTTGTTTAATTACCAATAATACAATTGAATTACATTATTATAATATTTACTGACATTCTTTTTTTTTAAGTTTTACTTATTTAATAATACACCCAACATGGGGCTTGAACTCACAACCCTGAGATCAACAGTCACACCCTCCTCCAACTGAGCCAGCCAGGTGCCCCATTTTTATTGACATATTCTGAGTTAAAAGGCATTTGAAGATTAAACTAACCAAAATATATAACAATGTTTTGGAAAAATAATTATTTCCCAGTACCAGCAGCCAATTTAAAATTTATTTCTAGTACCAGCAATCAACTTAAAAATTAATTCTTAATAAACAATTCATCAGTAAACTTCTTAGTTAACTGCGTGCAGTTACCAAACTGAAGAGGCGTCTTCTTTAGATATGTAAAAATGTGCACTAAAAATGTGTTTCTGATCATTACAAATCATAAAAATTCTCCAAATTTTCATAAGAAGAACATTATATCACATCCTCTGAAGGATAATAATAGTGAATATAGGCACAACCACCTACTGAGCATCGTGAGCACAAATTCCTCTGCTCATCTCTCTTGCTCCTTCCTTCCATTCTCCACACCAACAACCTACTGAAGCCCAAGTCAGAGGTGCAGAGAAAACTCCTTCTGCCAGAACTACCTGCTCCGATTTACATTTATTTTATTTCAACTTTTTATTATTTCCAATTCATTTTTAAAAACCTTTCAACCAATGCAGAAAATTCCATTGATAGCATTGTTCCTCTTTACTAGAGGTAACTACTTAATAACAGGTTAGTAAAACATTCTTTGAAAGAGATGAATTGCCGAGTGATCATTTATGCAGCTATTTTTGTGCTTCCAAAAGGAAGAGAGTGAATATCACCTGTTTTCTTCTATTCCTATTTAATTTTGCATCATTGTCATACAGGCCGTGTTAATAGTCATGTGTAGTCTTCAGCTTCTGACACTTTGTCAGCAGGGGATGATTCTAGCTGTTTATTCAGCATGGTGACAGATTGATTGGTACTGACTCATATTTATATACTTTCTCCAGCTTCCATTTCAAAAGACCCCATTTGTTGGAACAAGAGCTAACTTGGGATACCTGTGGTAAAAAAAATTAAAGCAAATACAGCTAACCTAAACCCTAAGAAAATGAGCTCATAAAACCAGATGGCCATTTTTTTAAGCAATTCAAATGAAGACAGAAATCCTCTCATTCAAATTCATAGTAAATAAGCTAGCATGGACCTCTGTTACTTTATTCATTTTTGAAATAAATGGCCATTAGGATTATAAAATCTAGATTTGATAACATCGATACTCAATGTTTCTTTAGTTAACTATTTTTAATTATAATAAGATCAGAAGCTTAAGCACTGATGGGTGGATGGATGGATGGATGGATGGATGAAAGAATAAGGTTTTGAATCAGCTACCTACTCATGAGTCACGTATATGATCTCATTTAATAGTCTAACTCTGAGGTTCTACTGTACTATCTAACAGATGATGTAACCAAGGTTTAGAGAGTTTAACTTGCTTAAAATTATGTATTAAGTGAGTAGAAGAATCTTATTTGGATCCTAAACTAACACTAAAGCCAAGGAAATAACCCACTGCTATCCTAGTTCCCTTTATACAGTTAGAGTACATTATGCATAATGTCAGTAAAAGAGATTTTAAAAAGGAGGGAAATAATCCATGTTACCATTCTAACACTGTTTAGCTTTTTATACAAGGAATACTCAATACATAAATGTTAAAAAAACAAATTCCTTCCATAAGTTAAATCAGTCTTATTCTATTGTCCATGTAACTCACAGTACATCTCACCTGGATTCATGGATTCATGGATTCATTATCCATGAATGTTCCATTCATAATGGAATTTTATGTTAGATTTTTTTTTTAATTTAGTGCTGACATAATCTTCCATCTTTCTACATGGAATCTCTTATCTGGAAACAGACTGGTCTTTGTTCTTTAATGTATAATTTTCTTCTTCATTCATGACTTTTCATTCCACTTTCAGTACATACAGCTTTGAGGCTGACAAGATTCTTGTTAGAATTTATTTCAATCTTTTCTACCTCTTATCTGATAAAGTAAATCTCTATAAACATTAATGTCTCTTCCCCCTCCCAAGACTAACGTCCATCTCTAAATGCTATACATGTCCTCCTATTTCACATGCTTGAGTAGTTTTTAATGTAAACTTAAAAACTTTTCGCCAGGCTATGTGTGCATACATGAAATATCCACTTTTGTCAACAATGACATATTATTTAATAACCACTTACAATATTTAATTTTAGAATTAAGCTGTATTTAAGTTTGAGTACTTTTAGAGTATTCTAAAAAGTAGAGAATGAAAGAATAAGGTAGATTAAAAAGGCAAATGATCTATATGATCTGAAGAGAAAACAGAGTATTGAAAGAATAAAGTAGATTAAAATTAATTTAAACTTATGCTTGTAGTGTTCCTAAGAAATGTGGGTCATTCTAACACAGGTAAAGCTTCTGATCTATTGTAGAATACTGAGTAGGAGATATGCCTTACTCACCATTGTATCCTCGGTGCTTAGCATAATGCCTCTGGATGAATGGATGGATGGATGAAAGAAAAAGGTTTTGAATCAGCTACCTACTGATTATATAGATTATAAAATGTGAAGTCACCTGATGTGACTTGTTAAAAGTCAAAATCATTGAAGGGAAGAATGAGGTCTGGAATTTAGACTTCCTGAGCTCCACCCTGCTATTCTGCCCCTCATCCCAGCACACACAGGAAAGATTTTAGTCTAAATCTGCAGAATAAGGGCCAGTGTCTTCAGAACTATGTTAATATCCTCAGCACTAAAAATGAAGTCTACTTATCTATTGCTGAATGAGTTAAACTGCTCTTAAAAAGTTTTCATATTTCATTAAATAAAAGTATTTTTCAGCCCAGCCACAAGTAAAATATGGTATAGGACTTTCCCTATTGTACAGATTCTTGATACAGTATTCCAGTAGGCTAAGAAGTCTAGTCAGTAAAAAGACTTTATATCATGCATATAATACTCATTATACAATTCTAAATCCCTTTAGTATCAAACTATGCTAGAAAAAAAAATGCCTCTTTTCATAAAGGAGAAAAACACATCCCTGCACCTTATTCAGCTTTTTAAAGACCCTGTTTCTAAATTCAGCCCCATTCTGGGGTACTGGGGATTAGAACTCTAACACACGAATTTGGGAGGGGGACACAATTCAGCCCTTATCAATATCAAATATAAATTGCCTGGCCATGTAAAATAATTAATCAAGAGGTTCAGTTAACAGAATGATGGGTAGCAGGGGTATACTTTTATGCTTAAGTTTTTCGTAAATCCATAGCAGACTTGCTAGCCTAGCAAACATTTCCACAAACTTCCCATTCTGCCCCATGCCCTCAGCTGGTAACTTCAGCTATAAGTCTTTTTCCTAAAAAAAGAAAAAAGAAAAAAGAAAAAAAAAAGAAGAAAGAAAACTCCCTTCCAAAAACCCAAAGAATACATTGAAGAACAAGCTTTTTTTTCTTAGTGCCCCTTTGGTTGACAACTAGGACACAGGGGTTGACAGAATCAAGGGCTCTCTCTCTCTGCTGGAGGCAACCAGTACAAGATATCAGATTAAATTAGCCACTTCAGCCACTGGAGGAGCAGCTATGTGAATTCCACATGTGTAAGTATAGAGCTCACCGTGGATCTACCTTGGTTAGGTAACAGAATATGCATATCAGTTATATTTCAAAATAACTGCCAGATATGATTTAGGAGTGTTGAGGTGATGTGGTGGAGAAAGGTGCAAGGAAAATGTATGAGTTCGATAGAGAAGCCATAATTAAGAACCACAGACTAAGTGACTTAAAAACAGAAATTTATTTTCCCGAGACCCTGCAGCCTCAGAAGATCAAGGTGTCGGTAGGGTTTGGTTTCTTTAAGGTCTCTTTCCCTGGCTTATAGATGGCCATCTTCCTCTAGAATCTTCCGGTGAGTTCCCTCAGTATCTAAGTAAGGACAGGAGTCATATTAACTTAGGATCCACCCATATGACCTTCACTGCACCTTATTTAGCTTTTTAAAGACCCTGTTTCTAAATTCAGTCCCATTCTGAGGTACTGGGGGTTAGAACTTTAACACATGAATTTGGGAGGCGGGCACGATTCGGCCCTTAACAAAGAAGTTATTCATAACTTTTAGAAAGAAATCCTCTGATTAAGTCATTTCAGGGTTCTGGAACTTGCTGGCATCAAGGAGTATTTCTATTTCTGCTGTTACAAAGATGTAAGTTCCTTAACAAGTTGAGAGTGGCTAGGTTAGCGCTCCCCTCCACTTCATTCAATAGGCTTATTGTCAACCGAAAAAGTCGAAACCATTTTTGTGTTTGTTTGACTTGAACATTTTACTCTTTTTCATCTTTATTTGGCAGTTTGCTTTTGAGAGCCCTTTCACCACCGTTATCCTCCAGCCCTTTTTTTTTTCATCCCTACCCTCAATGGAACAGTTCCTTTTAAAACTATTTCACCTTCCCATCTTTACACAATCTTTGCAGTGATTCCAAGTGCCCGGCATGATACCTGCACCCCCCCAACCCAGTGATCTATGACTCTTACTCCCCCCTCCCACACATGGTTAATGAGAGCCAGTTCCCAGTAATCTCCCATTTTCATTGACCATTAGTTATGTGACCTGGTTTTTAACTAACTTCATGTATATCACTTTTTCTCGTGTGTCCTGAATGAAAAATGTAAATTTTCCCAAGGACTGTAGATTAGTGGAAAGGGAGAATTTGTCTCTCAAAACATAAAACTCCTTTGGCATGTCTTCCCAAGTCAGCAACCAGGTAATTATGTACATCTCTCTCTCCCTCTTTATCTTCTCTTTCTCCACCTTTCCTTCTTGCAGCCCCTGCTTGATCCATTTCTCTGCTCCAGAAAGACCAATGCACCCACAATTTTTAAAGACAAATTTAGCACTGTCCCAAATTTAGTTCAAACTGTAGCACTGTTCCTATAATTCAAATAAGTCCAAGCTGGCAAATTCCCATCTATGTTTATTACCCTTCTCAGCAAACAATATATCCTTCTTTATACTCAATTTTGCTCCCCTCCAAGACAGGAGATGGTTACAAATAGAAAGATAATGTTGTTGTTGTTGTTGTAGGCATTGTTTCCTGTCACAGTACGTTGCATAACCCCTTTATGTATGTGATTCTAATTGTTTGCTCTATGACTTTTTCAGATGTCTTTCTGCTCCTTTTTTATTTTCATTTCATCTCTGAAAAGATTTCAGAGAGACTTTACTCCTTTGTGTAGATGGCTAATGCTAAAGGACCATGATTCTCTGTACTTCTATATGCTTTCCTCAGTGTATCTCCGAATTTATGTATTTTTTAATACATAATACATAAATACACTTATATTCCTTCCAAAGCTCTCTTTAATCTGTTTTTATTTGGAAATATTTAGAACTGGTGAAGTCGTACATTGTGAATTTTTCTTATGTTTTCATTCTCAGGTATTATCCTCAGATTATTTCTGCCTCATTATTTTATCATTCTCCAACATGATCTGGCAGCATTATACAAATCTCTGAAATAGGAATTTCTAAAGCCTTTTGCCACAGCCATCTAAGCCCAGCTGAGAAGAATGATTTTCACATCGACACCTTAAAGGAACACATACATGTTTCACATATTAGTTCTGTATAGGAAAAGAGCATCTTAAAAGAACTGAAAACAATGAATAGAATAGCAGTTGCATACCAAAAGAGAACAGGAATTCCAGTACTAATTAGAATAAACAACTGGTCCTTCAATGCTATCCATACTGAATAAAAGGCGGAAGATCAAGCATGAGATAGTAATTTCCTTTATATTAACAGCACCTCACTGGAAATTGAAAACTGATGATTGATGGTCATAAGCTTATATACCACAGTTAATCCAGCTTGAATCCCACAGACTGGTTTATTTTCAAACAAGGTTTCATGGACAACTAGAAGACACTGCTTCGTTCACTTGACTGAGAAAATAAACCAGGTCCTATCATCATAATCCCAGGCTACATTCTAGCCATAAGATTTCATAGGACATCTCACAGAACATTTCATCACCAGACCAAGGATTTTTACTAGGAAGGACTCTGTACAGGGAGCTCTAATTCCACTGCTGGGAGACAATTAATAAATCAACTTGCATTTACTTGGAGATCACCTGTAATACACTGAGTGGGAAACCATAGACCTTATAACTCAGTTTCTATTGATCTCCTGTCTTCCTATAAGACATTTTAGAATTTAGGCAACTTTGAGAAAATGATTCAGATGTGAAGGTTTCTACCCACACCTTCCTCAAGTCCCATAGTCCTAAAAGGAAGCATAGTTCAGGAATGTTTTGCTATAGTGATTTCATTTCTTAATACATATGTGATACACAAATGGCTGTTTGATTATATCCATTATATAACAAACCAAAAAATATTTTGCCATAAGCAAAAGGAACTGTTTTCCAGCATGTGAAGTTGTTAATATTTTTTAAAGGTTTTGGAAAAAAGTCACAGAATCCCTGTCTTTGGGTGATTGAACAACACAGATCAGATTCTCATCTCTCTTCAATATGTTGCCTCACACACAATCATCTTTTTTCATCCAACTAAAGTACCAGGTTATATTAGTTGGATGAAAAAAAAAAAAAAGCTTCTAGGTTTTTTTTTTTTAGCTTCTAGTTTTGTTTATATTAATTTTAAGAAGAAAAGGATGCATCTATTCATTTTGAATTCTCTTTTATTTAATTTTTCAGAGAGAGAGAGAGTACACACATGTAGGAGAGGTGCGGTGAGAGAGAGAGAGTAAGCAGGGGAAGGGCAGAGAGTGGGAAAGAGACAGAATCCCAAGCAGGCTCCACACTGTCAGCACAGAGCCTGATGGAAGGGTCAGTCTCACTGACCATGAGACCATGACCTCAGCCGAAATCAAGAGTTGGATAATTAACTGACTGAACTACCCAAGTGCCCCCTTGAATCCTTTTCCTAAGAGTGTTGTAGCTATACTCCAATTTGAGGATGGGTAGATCCAGCAAATGACCTTAAAGCATTTCTACTGGTTTTTGTCTTCCAATTCATTCTGATTCAAACTTCAATATGCATTTCATTTTAATTTTAGGAAGTATGGCTCCTTAAAGCTGGTAAATGCCATTCCCTTAAGGCCTTAACAATGGTCACTTCTGGGTCTGATTGCTCCTTGATCTTAGCTCCACAGCAACACAGCTCTTCTGCAGTACTGAACAATTCCCGGAATTCTATTTGGATTCACTTCAGGGTGGAGCTTATTACTCACAAGGCTCATCGTCTACACACTTCATCACGCTTCTGAGATCTTCCTCTGGCCACAGTGTTCTCATGTTCTTTATCCACGCATTACTTGGGCTCTGATCTTTGCACTTTCCTCTCGAGAGCAGTCTTCCATCAGTTAAACCATCCTTCACTTTACTATGACTCCCCTCAAAATTCAAGCATGCTCATATCTCTTCCATCTCTTGTTTACATCCACTTTCTCCTCTTGTTAACCAATCTTTCACTCCTCTCATTAAAGCTTTGTGGCTTCCAACACACTATTCTGCTGAAACTATTCTTGCCAAAGTTACTTTTGCCATGTTTGTTGCTAAATTCATTGGATATATTCAGTCCTTGACCAGATGGAAGCAATAGATATCTCTGATCACTTCCCACTTGCCATGTCTCTCCTGTGTTATTTGTCTCTTTTCTTGCCTCAGGCCATTCCTCTTCAGTGTCTTTATCTGGCTTTTCTTCCTCTAGCCACCTCTAAATGCTACCCTTTACCCCAGAGGCCCATCCTTCTTATTTTTATAGCTTTTGTATAGCTTTTGTCTTATTGGGATCATTTCATCTACATCAACAACCTTGAAAATTACTTCAAATCTATATCTACATTATGCCCATATCTAGACTTTTCTTCTGAGGTCCAGGCTGTAAGCTCCAGACTAAAATTCTATTAATCATCTCTCACCCCAGTCCTATGTGTAATATAATAAATGTTTCAAAATAAGCTGGTCAAAATGAAATAATCATCTTTATTTCTGAATTCTTCTTCCCCAGTTCATAGAATATTACTAATAGCTGTAGAATGGCCCAGACAAAACAGAACAAAAAACAAAACAACCAACAACAACAACAACAAAACCTGGAAATAATCTGTAACATCTCCCTTTTATCAACCGAAATAGAATCAATAACAAGGTCAAATTAACTCTGAAAGCACTCAGATTAACTTCTTTCATAAGCTCCAGCTCTACTCTTATTTAGATATACACAATTTCTCCCCAGGTTATATACTTGCCTATGAAAGAACCTCCTGCCTCCATTAAGTCTCACTCAGATAAAATCCATTCCAGTGTCTTCAAAGTGATCTCTCTAAGATCTGAATTTTTTAATGTCCTCCATAAAATCCTTTAATGGCTTCTCTGGCCTATAAACTGCATGTTGCCCCTCCCTAATCTCATTTCCATCTACTCCTCCCAACTTCGTCATCAGCACGTCTTATATTATACACTACATGCAAGTGGGTCAAACCATTTGTACTACTAGAGTAAGGCATAAATTTTGCATATTTTATTTTCTGTGACCAGGACACTCTTCTCCCCTACTCTTTCACCCCTCCTTTTCTGCTCCCCTCACTTGGCTATTTCCTTTCTGTCTTTTGATTATACCACAACCACTTCTTGTAGGAAGCCTCTTTGATACCTCCACCCCAATTTGCATTCAGACACTCACAACATCATATGGAAAAGTCTAGCATGCGACTTACACTACATTATATAGAAAACATCCATTTGCTTAACTATCTCCTCCAACAAACTCTACAAAGCTGAAGAGCAACGTTCATGTGTTATTCATCTTTAGATATTCAACAATTTAGAGAGTGTCTAGCATAATTCAGGAACTCTTATAAATGCTTTTAAAATGAACTAATGAAGCTGTTTCCTTGGATTTTTTTTCTGATGACCAAATGCCCTTGAAAGAAGATTGAAAAACAGTGAGAATTTGATACTTCTAAATTCATAGACATTGAACTTTCAATATTTTGCATAATTTTCACTCCTCATTTTTCTTCTCTACCTATAAGCTTCATGGGGTCTCAAGGTGTATTTTCTTTAATAATTGCCATTCCTCCTGGATGCCTGATGAACATAATGCTCTCAAAGTGGGGACAGATGATAGCTTAATTCTGCCACTCCTTTATTCAAGTGAGTCATTACTTTAAAAATAATTGTTATCATATGTGAAAGTTTATACATAATGTGAAGAATAGAATATTTCAAATGAATCAAAGGTTGCTCTATGTTGCTTGCTTATGTGTCTTAAGCCATTACTCAAGTGAATCATGGTCTCCTAATATTATGACTCAAATATTAAAAGATCATGACTCATTTTGGCTCTCCAAATCTGGTTTTAATTTTTGATAAGACATTGTACACTAATTTTCATGTTTTATAAGTTGCTAACAAGAATAGACTCCAGTCAAAAATAGCAACAATTAATGGGAACTCAACACTTCAATGATTTTGCTAGTTTAAAGGTTCTAAGAAAATTATTCTTCTCTTCTAGTAGTGATAGAAAAAAATTGTATTATAGGAGTATAATTTTGGAAAGTGATATGAAATACTGACAAAATGAATCAAGTGTTATCAAGTAATTATCAGTATTCACATAATCATAATTGAAATGATATCTAATACCTTGTATTGATTTCAGGTATTGTTATAACATTTTCATTTGTAACAGTTTTGATATATCTCCTGAGAGCCTACATCTTTTAATTCATTATAATCACCTTTTCCTATAACTATTTTAACATATTTATCATAGTTATTTACAGGCCTTATATGCGAACTGCAGAACCTATCGACTCCTCCTTTCCTTGATTATGGATCACATTTTTTATATGTGCTTATATAATAATTTTTGGTTTTATACTGGATATCATGAGATAGGATGTTAAGAGACTCTGTATGCTACTATCTTCATCTGAAAACTGCTGTGCTTTCTTCTAGTGGTCAAATTACTGGTGCATCATTCAAATTTGTGGAAATTGGTTTTATATTTTGTTAGGGTAAATCTATTTTAGTTTTGCCCTTAGTTTTAGGGTTAATCTCTTAACTGTGGGTATAGTATTTACTCTTAAAGCCTAGCTCTTCTGGAAAAACCCAAGATGTTTACTGAGACCGTCTAATTTGGTGAGACTCAAACTCTAAAATTCTGTCTCCCCCTTTAGAAGTGGCTGCTAAAATCTCTCCACTCTTGCATCCTTTTAGCTATTGTTTACCTCCCAAATTGCTCATAGCCTTGGTCCTGCACATGTGAGTGCAGGACGGCCAAGGACTTAGGAAAAGTTTGTATACATGTTCACTCTCCTTTTGATCACTCTCCAGTGTTACGAAACGGTTTTGCTGTTGTTACTGTTGTTTATATTTTTTTAAGAATTTATAACTATTTGGGGGAAAAATGAATTATGTGTGTACACACATATACATATGTGTACCTGTGTGTATACATATACAAGCTACTGTCTATGTACTGTATGCAATACAGTATACCCTCTATACATACTTGTATACATTATATACAAGTTACATAATATATTAGTAGGGGTTTTTTTGGAAACATCTTTATATATGTCCTGTCCTTTATCTTTGGTTGTACCTTTTGTGCTGTGTAGTGACCCACGAACTTGGACTAATGTTTCATTTCATATTCTCCAATATCCCAGCTAGGAGTTTCCTCTAACACAAGTCATTAGTTTCTGACATTACTGATCTAATTGAACCCCAAAAATTTAATTTTCTAGATCACTTCCAATTTTCCTGACACATGATGAGGAAGACTTAAATTTTCTATTTTAGAATATATTTCTGGAATCATTAGAGCAGAGAATATCACTTTTTCCCAGAAGTTACTCATGCATCTAAAGGAGTAGATACATAGGTTATGTTCTTTTTTCTCAGATAAACTTCACAAACCAACTGAAAACTCAAATAGCAATAGGAAAAAATCCTGAGATTATATGCCTTGAATTGATTTTATGTTCTATGTATTATGGTTAACAGTTAAATGGTCATTACAGTCAAAATGTTTTTTAACTTTTTAAAAATTTTATGATCTTTTTATTGTTCAATTAATAGTTTATTAAGTAAGTTTCACTTTACTAATTTTCCAGTGGTAAAGCTAAAACAAGTATCAACAACAGGACATTTATTAATCTTTTTCTTCCTGGTAATATAATAGTGTTTAATATAGGATAGCTTTTCAAGGGATACGTTTTATCCTGTTATTTTATAGAAATATGTTATACTGGAGAAATGACAAAGCCACTGTTAAGTATAAAATAGTTAGGCTTGTTATTTTCTTTCACTGTAATGGAAAACATAGATTTGATGCCACTTCTCACTTTTTTATTCTCTCTCTTAATATCTCTGTCTCTATCATTCACAATCTCACACACACACACACACACACACACACATACATGAATAACAGGGACTATAATGAAAAAAGAGTTGTTTTTTAAACTCCTATTGTCTGCACATTTTCTGTTATAAAATTTGACAAAATTTCTTGGCTCTCTAGTACTCAGTCTGCATTTTACCCATTATCCCCCTGTTGCCACCATAGCCTCTCTTCGCCTTTAAAAAAGGCATGTTCATAGTCAATTTAGGCCAGTGTATCAATGACTTAAAACACACATATAAATTAGTCAGATTTGGGAATAAAATAAAAATGAATATCTCAGCATGCCCAGAGTATCTTATGAGCCCGGCATCCACATTTCCATTTAAACATCACAACCCCCTGCATGATGAGTGTTCTTGTCTTTTCCCTCCTAGTAACACTATTTATATGAAGAAAGATTAAGTAATTTTCTGAAGGCCACATAGCTGTTTCTGAACAAGGCCTAGATTTAACTCAAGTCTTAGAGTCTAGTGTTCTTGACACCATATATATTTCTGTGCAATGAAGTCTTCAAGGTTTCCTTGTAACTATTCCAGAGAGTCTGTGCTTAAACATACACCACTGATTAGCCATTTGATGAATGATTAAAATTTTTTGGTCTCAACTCTAAATAGAACCAACTTAATAAATCCTTAAAATATCAGGGAAAGAATTCCTCTCTGCAGCTCCTTAAATAAATTCTGTGTTTTGGGTCTCTCCAAATTTGGAAATCATTCTTCCTAGGCCAAACAATGAATTGTGATATATTAATATAAATATTAAAACTAACATCAAAAGAAAAACATTACTTTCTAGAAAATATCAATAGATAATTAACAACTCAAAGGAAAAGTCTAGAAAATAAAAGAACTAAACACATCCATAAATGAGCAATTGAAAATATAATATCTTACATTTATTATTGCTAAGGACCAAATTGTGTCCCCCGGACCCCCAAAAATTCACATTTTGAAGCTCCATCCCTAATATGATTGTATTTGAAGATAGGGCCAATAGGGAGATAATTAAGGTTAAATGAGGTCATAAGGATGGATGGGGCCTTGATTCAATAAGGTTAATGTCCTAATAAGAAGACACACCAGAGAGCTCACTCTCTTTCTTTGTGAACATACAAAGAAGAAATCCTGTGGGACCACAGTAAGATGGTAGCTGCCTACAATTTGGAAGTGGACTCTCATCAGAAACTGACTTTACTGGTACCCTGATCTTGGGCTC
Organism: Panthera tigris; assembly: GCF_018350195.1. Taxonomy (NCBI): domain Eukaryota; kingdom Metazoa; phylum Chordata; class Mammalia; order Carnivora; family Felidae; genus Panthera; species Panthera tigris. The sequence continues at coordinate 118,033,786 of NC_056663.1, forward strand.
GTAGCTTCTAGAACTATGAGAAAATGAACGTCTGCGATTTGAGCCATATAGTCTACAATATTTTATTATAGCAGCGTGAGCTAACACAATTATTTTATTATCAGCTATTAAAATATCATAGTAGTTTTGACAGTTTTCCCCCATGGAATCTTTAAAAGCATTATTTTAAATAATCTTCATCACAATCCTACGAGAAAGCTGAAGTTTAGGGAGATTAAATAACTTGCACAAGATCACACAGATAATTTGCTAGTGATGCTGTGTGACTAGAATTCTTATCTCCTGGCTCTGCATCCATTCTTCTATTTCCATACCCATGTCGTGAGACTAAATAATGACCGCTTTGCATATGTGAAGACTCATTAGCATTAGCACCATCTATCACTGTTAAAAATATGACAATGTTAAAGACTATTTTTGCACAGTGCAAAATTATCCATATAATATTAATTAGTTCTGCAATATAGAGAGAATCCAAGGAGAAACTTTATAATGCTCTCTCTCTATGAAGATAAAGGTATATTTTATTCAGACTGCCACAGCCTTGGACTATGTATAAGAATGCCAATTATTTCATTTTTTTAAAAAATTCTAAAATATAAATGTTATACTTTATATTTTATTTTATTTTATATTTTATTTTATTTTATATATTAAATACTATTCCATTCACATATAGATTTATTTATTTATCTGAAAAAGCGTAATCGTGTCTTGTATGTATTATTGTTCTAAATTCCAGAGATATAGGGATAAACAAAACTAAAATGTTCAAGACCCTCATGGGATTTGCATTCAAGCAGAGCAGAGAGACCCCCTAGATAAACAAAATAATGAAAAGATATACTGGTAGTAATACCTGGAACAGGAGATTGACGTGTTTAAGGATGAGAAAGACGAGTGCTGGAGCATAAAGAACCAAGGAGAATATGTAATGGGTAAGACTAGAGAACAGGGCAGAAGCAAAATGCGGTAGAAATTTTAAGCAACAGTAAGAAGATTTGGTTTTATTTATTCCAGATATGATGAGGAAATCATTTTAACTAGAGAGTAAATCTATTTCATTTTTTTTTAAGTCACTCTAGCTATGGAAGTAAAGACCAGTGTAGGTGATTATTACATTCAACCAGGAGAAAGATAATGGTAACTTTTGCAGAAGCTATAGCAGTAGAGATGAAAAGCCATGAAGAGATTTAAAACATATTTTGGTGACTTGGCCAACAGGATTTGCCTCGGCAATGAATGCAGCAGTAAAAATGAGGGGTACAAAGAAACAAGCATGTCTTCTGAGTGTCTGGCTTCCAGTGCTAGATGGGCGGTGGTGTCACTTACTGAGATAGGGACATTCACAGGAGAACCAGCTTTGAAGAAGGGAAGAGAATGGAAGCTTTTTTTATACATAAAATTTTGAGATGTCTCTAAGACATCCCAATGAATCATCTATCCGGGGGAAGATGGTGGCCTGAAGCTCTACCTTCTCATCTACAACTTGCTAATTTTCCTGAGTGAAGCAGCAACTGAGATAGGACAGTGGGCAGAGCTCAGAGGGGTGTGTGAAATACACCTCATCATTGCTGAGACCGTGAGAATGTTAAAGCTCCCATTATGTACACGTGGGGCAGACTACCCTCTGCATCTTCCAAGAACACATAAGCAGATTTGCTGCTTGAAGAGAACACTTCCAGTTTATCTTCACAGGCAAGGATGAACAGAGCCTGGAGTTGGAAAAAAGAAATAAAAGCAAGGGTGCCTGGCTGGCTCAGTTGGTACAATATGTTTGTGACTCTTGATCTCAGGGTTGTGAGTTCGAGCCCCATGGTAAGTGTAGAGATTACTTTAAATTTTTTTAAATCTTTAAGAATTAAAAAAAGAAATAAAAACAAACCATAGGGAACCCAGCTGCTTAGAAACAAGAAGCAGAATACCAACAATAAGCTATACTTCATGAACTAAAACACAAAAGATCATTTAATTATGATATGAGACTAAATATATGATTTTTAAATGTAAAACTCCAACTTTTAAAAAAGATGTCACCATTGAGAAGTGAAGAAATATATCAAAATACAAATATACAAAACATCTAAGGATTATGAGGGGAAAAAAAACAAGTTAGAGGAGAGGTCTAGGTTAGCGATATGAATTCATTCACTTGAATAACCAAGAACTTACTGTATACAAGAATGTTTTATTGGGGTGCCTGGGGTCTGTCAGTTGAGTGTCATACTCTTGGTTTCGGCTCAGGTCATGTTCTCATGGTTCATGAGTTCAAGTCCCGCGTTGAGCTCTGCACTGAAAGTGTGGAACCTGCTTGGGATTCTCTCTCTTTCTCTCTCTGTCCCTCCCCCACTCTCTCTCTCTCAAAATAAATAAACTTAAAAAAAAAAAAAAAAAGAATGTTTTATTTATCTTTATCTCCAGAATCAGCTTCTTCTACTTCTTGACAATACTCCCTGTTAGAGAAGAAATGCATATCTACTTGACATTTAACTGTAATTAAAACACTGCCAGGCACCTCCCATATGTACCAATTGGCATTAGTGAAACTGAAGTAACTCACACAGTGCATGTAGCGTAGGCTTTTCAGTTAACAATTTCTCAACAAATTTTAGTTTCCCTTCAACTTAGGAGACAACTGTTTGTCCTTTACTTTTATCTTTTGAGATATGTATGTATATATGTACTTATGTATGTATGTATGTATGTATGTATTATCCTCTTTCCTAAACTGTCTTATAAAACCAAAAGTACAACATGTTGTTACATTTTTGAGTTAATTACTTACAAAGGAAAGTCATTTCTTTTTTCTTTTCTTTCCTTTTCTTTTTTCTTTTCTTTTCTTTCTTTTTTTTTTTTTTTTTTTTTTTACCATTGCTGCTATTAAAGAACAAAAGCACAAGCTTCTATTGACTTATATTTGCCTTAGGGTGTAAATAAATCTATCCTGACACAAGATCACATTCTACAAAAATAAGTTCGTGTGTGGAAATAGTTTCTGTAGCCACCATTGAAATAAAATGCAGTGAACAACACAGACATGTATCTAACTTACTCTATTTGTGGCATATCAAAGTCAAATCCAAGAGCATATGAAGGCTATGCTACTGTAATGGTCAATTTAATGCATCAACTTGACAGGGCCACAGGATGCCCAGAGATCTACTTAAACATATCTGGGTGTGTCTCTGAGGGTGTTTCTGGAATAAATTAGCATTTGAATTGGTGGACTGAGTAAAGCAGATGGCCCACCCCAGTGTAGGTGAATATCCAATCTGTTGAGAGTCTGGAAAAAACAAAAACAAAAAACAGAGGATAGTTGAATTTTTCTCTGCCTGACCACCTGAGACATCAGTTTTCTCCACCAGCTTTCCTGGGTCTCCAGCCTGCACATGGCAATCATGGCATTACTCAGCCTTCCTCACTGTGTGAACCAAGACCACACATATAAAGTGTTCAATATATTTGCAGAAATAATTAATTAAATATGAAGCAACGCCATAATGCCATTAGCTAAACTGATTACAAATGGTTGGATAATCAGGAAAAAAAATGTATTCTCTCTTAGATCAAATACATTTTTATATGAAAATGCTTAGAAGTTGGCTGCTTCTAGGAAAGCCAAAAATATGGAAATATGTAGTATATACTAGGGAGCTGTGCAGCACAGTGGATGTCATGGTTCTCCAGAGAAACAGAACCAACAGGAAATATATATATTTACATATATATTTACACACATATATAATTAATTCATATATATGAATATGTTTAATATATATAATTCATTCATTCTTATATTCCTATATTCATTCCTATGTTCATTCATTCCCATGACATTAAATATCACCTATAGATCACTGACTCTGAAGTGCATATTATAAATCAATACTACTTCTATGAACTCTAAGTTTATGTGATCAGTTACATACTTGATGTCCTTGCTTTGAGTATTTCTCAGGTATTTAAAAATATAAGATACACAACTGATCTCTGAGTCTCCATGTCTGACTTTTCCAAATACCAGTGCATGACACCTCCATTTACCCAGATACTAATTCCTAAGAAGAGTGATTCTTAAACTGCCCCCCTCCTTGCTCTCTCGCCCTCACCTGATCCACTACTAAATCCTAATGGTTTTCCTCCCTAAGATATCTCCGATCTCTGTACTTTTCTCTGTGTCCATCGAAATAATTCTCCAAGATTCTATCATGGCCAACAAGTCTACCACAGCAGTCTCTCCCACTCACTTCTGCAGGTCTGCATTTGTTCACACCAAATTCATTCTTCACTCAGCAGCCACAATGAGTTTTTAATGAGATATAATTTACATATAACGTTCTATTAGTTTCAAGTGTACAGCATAATGATTTGGCATTTGTATGTATTACAAAATGATCACTACATTAAGTGTGGTTATCATCTATCACCACATATAGTTAAAAGTTCTTTTCCTGTAAAAAAATACTTTATTTTCTTGTGATTACTTTTAAAACCTACTCCTTTAGCATCTTTTAGTATACAATACAGTGTTAGTAACTATAGCCACTATGTTGTATATTACAAATGGTGTTTTTAAAATATAAATCAACTCAGCTCCAAGCTGTACGTGTGGAGCCTGCTTGAGATTCTCTCCTTCTTTCTCTCTCTACCCCTCCCCCACTCATGCAAGCCCCAGAGCACTGTCTCTCTCTCTCAAAATAAATAAATAAACATTAAAATGTAAATCAACTAACAATCAGCTTGCAATTTTTCAGTAGCTTCCCAATATTCTTTTTTTTTTCAACGTTTTTTTATTTTATTTTTTTTTATTTTTGGGACAGAGAGAGACAGAGCATGAACGGGGGAGGGGCAGGGAGAGAGGGAGACACAGAATCAGAAACAGGCTCCAGGCTCCAAGCCATCAGCCCAGAGCCTGACGCGGGGCTCGAACTCACGGACCGCGAGATCGTGACCTGGCTGAAGTCGGACGCTGAACCGACTGCGCCACCCAGGCGCCCCGCTTCCCAATATTCTTAAGAAAATAAAGGAAATTGCAAAAAATAAATAAAGGAAATCGCAAATCCTGAAAATAAGCTATACGGTCCTACATGACCTTGCTGTCACTTACTCTGCCAACCTTGTTCTGTACCACTTTGCCATCACACACCATGTTCCAGTCACACTGGCTCTTAGTTGTTTGAACACATCAAGCTTTCTACCATGTTTTGGTCTTTACAGTCTATTATCAGGGCCTAAAATGATGTGCCCTTTATTCATCTGTCTGTACATCCTCTGGGTTTCAGCTTAAATGGTGCTTCCTCAAGTAGACCTTCCATAGTATTCTACAAATCTAGACATGATTATTTTTTCTTTTTTTTTTTTAATTGTTTTAATGTTTGTTTATTTTTGAGAAAGAGAGAGAGAGAGAGCAAAAGCGTGCAAGCAGGGTAAGGACAGAGAGAGAGGGAGACACAGAATCTGAAATAGGCTCCAGGCTCTGAGCTGTCAGCACAGAGCCCAACGTGAGGCTCACATTCGAGAACAGCAAGACCATGACCTGAGCTAAGGTCAGACGTTTAACTGACTGAGCCACCCAGGTGCCCCTGATTGTTTTTTTTTTTTATAGAACTTATCATAATTTGTAATTTCACAGTATTTTTATATTTACTGTTTAATAAATGTCTTATTAATAGGATGTAAATGGTGGGGAAATAGATAACTTTTTTCTCTTTTTTTTTAATTATTTTATTTTTTTTATTTTTGAGACAGAGAGAGACAGAGCATCAGCAGTGGAGGGGCAGAGAGAGAGGGAGACACAGAATCCTAAGCAGGCTCCAGGCTCTAAACTGTCAGCACAGAGCCTGATGTGGGGCTCTAACTCACAGACTGTGAGATCATGACCTGAGCTGAAGTCCGATGCTTAACCGACTGAGCCACCCAGGCGCCCCACTTTTTTTTCTTTTTTAATTTAGCACTGTATCTCTAGAGTCTGGGGCCTTGGTTTCTTTAGAAAAATGGCATTGTTGTACAACATTCATAATCTAAGTGTACAATAAATTAGATAAGCAAAAATAATTGACTTCCTTCTGAAGGCTGTGCCATCACATGGTTCAAATAACTATTCTTTTCAAATATCTTGCTAAACACAAAAGTCAGGGGCAATAATAATTATTTTAATTTAGATATAAGATATTTAAATGCATTTTTGTTTTATTCACTTAAATAATATTTTTGAAGCAGAATTAGACCTATAATTACAAAGGACAAACCGATGGTTGTCAGAGGGGAGGGAAGGGGGAGATGGGCAACTGGGTTAAGGGGAGAGGGAGATACAGGCTTCCAGTTATGGAAAGCATAGGGCACGGGAATAAAAAGCACAGCATAAGGGGGAAAAAAGAAAATGAAATTGTTCCTTCCATGTTCAAAAATACATATTTTTGAAATCTTATTACATGCATAATAGGGCAAAACACTGGTAAAACAAAGATAAATGATGCTTCTTACAATTAAAGTGTTTATAAAATGAGTGGGAAAATCAGATAACTTCAGTCAACAGGTAATTATTCAATGTCAAGAACTATTCTAGGTTCTGGAGACACATAGAAGTATAATGCATATGCCCGTATCTGGACTGAAGGAAACAGAAGCATGCTTGACTGTAATATGTATCTGTGTTATAAGATATAAGCATGATATGCTAAGTCAATTAGACAGCATCTAACACTACTTGCATGAAGAAATAAGAGAAGCTACTGAGAGAGGTGAACTTGAGGTGACCTCCTAAAAAATGGATAGGAAAGTTTACATGGAAAGGTATCAGATCAGGGCACTCTAGGCAAAGTGATAAGCATGTGCAAATCACAAAGATTTATTTCAAGGTAACTACAGATAAGGATAATAACATTATTTATAAGCCATGCTTTCTTAGTTTATCATATATTATAGAGAAAAATATTAATTTTCAGTGGCTGATCTTATTTTCTACTAGATTTGATATTGGAAAGCATAATTTTAAATATTCTAGATTTATACGGTTTCAAAAAGCAATTAAAGTGTGCACACCTTCAAGATAAAAAGCCAACTGCAAAAGTATCTTAAAACACTGGCTGGATCAACATTTCAGACCACAATGTATTAATAACAGTGTTTTATTTGATTTTAATTTTTAAAAATGTTATTTATTTTTGAGAGAGACAGAGACAGAATACGAGCAGGTTAGGGGCAGAGAGGAGGGAGACACAGAATCCAAAGCAGGCTTCAGGCTCTAAGCTGTCAGTACAGAGCCCAACATGGGGCTCGAACTCATGAACTGCAAGATCATGACCTGAGGTGAAGTTGGATGCTTAACTGACTGACTCACCCAGGCACCCCTTAGTAACAGTGTGTTTTTAAAAGGACAAGTGATGTCAATATAGAGGAAGACAAAATCTCTCAGTCTGGCAAATGATGTCAGCCTAGCCTTTTTTCCTGGCCAGGCATGCTCCCAAGATACCAGATCTACCCCAGAAATTCCTGGCACAGAAAAGGAGTTGCCCTATGGCAACTGGTTGCACTTGTTTTTTTCTTTTACACTCACTTCCCTGGAAAGGTAACTGAGGAAAAAATTCTCTTCACTCTCTCCCCTTCTGTGAATGTCAAAGGGTCTTAAATCCTAACAGCAACTATTTATTTGGGACTAAAGTAGTCTTCTCAGTAGACCTACTTTATGGCTACGGGGTGTAAAGAATACAGCATTGTTAAGAACTTATACTTCTTTTCCATTTGTCTTTAAACACGCTCTACATAAATGAAATATATCGAAGTAAATGGTACCACATGAGCACATAAAATATTTGTAGTACTGAATCCTTATTTCATAGTTTTAGTGTACATAAATCTGTCCATATTCACATTGCATTAGACAAACCGAATTCTAACCTCTAGTTCCCGGCCCACTCCACCATTCCAACTTCTTTCTCACTCTTTCATCTTCTAGCTTTAGGAAAATATCTCATCTCACATTAAGTTCAAGTGGGTAGATCCTCAGCAAAATATGGATGTTTGACTATCCTTTACTTACACATCCTCTGAGCATGTAAATGCAGAAAGAAGCAAGGGCTATTTTTCTAAAGGTTTTGAGAAGCAGGATGTATGCAAAATGAGTCCTTAGCCAATGAAGAATTAAGAGACCAAGGAGTCCTAGCTCTGAACCTGTCTTTGTGATCTTGAGAAAACACTCCACCTCCTTGTTTTAAGTCTTTTATTCATAAAATAAAGAAACTATGTAGTCAAAGGTTTATCATGATAAGTTCATACATTTGAAAGGTTTTTTTTTTGTTTGTTTTTTTAATGAGTATAAAAAGCACTAAGCCTGTTACTAAGCCTGTAACACAACTCCACTGGGTCATCCATCAGTGTTACCCACAAATGCATCCGCTGGCCTTGCCTCTCTCAAAGACAATGTTGCTATCAGCACGGTTTTCCTTTGTTGAGTCTCAAAGTGAGTGTTAGAACTACCTGGCCGATGCATACTCTACAGCACTCCTGCTGGGCATTGCATTCTGTAGCACACAGTCTGTATCAACAGAAACTGGCGCAGGAAGGTAATAAGGGAATAGAAGTTTTGAAAGGTAGGATGAAAACGTCATTAAGCAGAGCACAAGTTTAGTTTGAAAATACTGGGGTATCTTCTAGAGTTTTATATAAGGGAGAAATTTGAAATGCAGAGCCAGGAACGAGCTCTTTACTGCACTCCAGTTAAAATGTTAACAACCCAGCCCCTCTTGGTAGGTAACAGCACGAGATACTGATCAAAGAATTTCAGACTCTATTCTCGTTATCAGACCACCTTCTCATAGTCCATTATGAATTAGTATTTTTGTGTTTTGTCCATATGTTGTGAACAGTATACTTTTATTACATTTTTGTAATATAATCATCTCTGCCCCTCCCCTGCTTGCACTCTCTCTCCCTCAAAAATAAACGTTAAAAAATTTTAAAAAAAAGCTTTTGTTAAAATTGCTCTTGATTATTTGGATACCCATGAAATGCTGGTAAAGAAATCTACTTCTACTGTTTTTTTAAACTATAGAAATTGTTTTCTGGCTATTATCTGTTTTAATTCTCTTCCTCTAACCTATAAGCCATAACGGCCCTGCTCCGTCAGAGGTGAACACCTAAGTGTGATAACAAAGGAGTTTTGCCTTAATCAATTGGATTTTGAATTGTATAAAAACCAAGAAAAATCTATCATCTCATTCAGCAAGCAAGCTTTCTATGTGCTTGACATTATTTCTGCTGCAAAGGAATTATCATGGAAAATAGTGCTCATGAGGAAGACCATCTACAACCTAAGAGAGGATCAACTGATGTAAATAGAGATCGTAGCCTATCTTGCTATATATGCTATATTGCTATAAGCAATATTGCTAAAAGGAATTCTATATTGCTAAAAGCAATTCTACAAGCAATCCAAACCTCTTTAGAAATCTCCATTTTCTGGGACCCTGAATAGTATTTTGCCTCCTATTTTGCTGGCATGAAGCCATATTACCTAGCAGCCTCAGCATTTCAAACACCATTATTGTCTTTTCAGGCCACCATAACAAAATACAATAGACTGGTGGCTTAAACAACAGAAATGCATTTTCTCACAGTTCTGGAGGTGAGCAGTCTGAGTTGAAGGTGTCGTCAAGGTTGGTTTCTTCTCAGGCTTCACTGCTTGGTTTGCAGACTGCTGCAAACCTCTGTCTTCCCATGGTCTTCCCTCTGTGTGTCAGTGTTCTAGTCACTTTTTTCAAGAACACCAGTCATACTGATTTAGCCCTCAACCTAATGAACTCATTTAACTTACTTAGCTCTTTAAACACTTTATCAACAAATATAGTCACATGCTGACATACTGGGGATTAGGACTTCAACAGGAATTTTGAAAAGTGACATCAGCAAGATAACCAAATAAGACATGTCTTGTCATATCCTTACTCAATAACAATTTGGCATCTATCCACAGGCAAAAGTGCCTTTTGGGGAGTTGAAGGATCCAAATAGGACACTCTTGATTATTCTGATGCAGTCCAAGAAAGAGGAGAATCATTTTGAGAAGGCAGGCCTGCATCCAGGAGGCTGAAATGAAGTCTCACCTAGAGACCCAGAAACATCTCTATACCCTTGAGAACTTGGCTATAGCTCCCTTGGCTGTAAGTTAAGAGAAATTTGCCTCTCCCTAAAAGTGACCCAGCCCAATGCCAACAGAGTCTTTCTCAGAGGTGATTCCTCCTGAGGGGGTATGAGAGCATGTGAGTGAGTGAGTATCTACTACCCCAGCTCTGCAGGTGCTGCCGAAAAGGCCCACGTCTCTCCCTCTCCATCCAGAGAACTGGGTCACGAGCTGCAGGACTAGGAAGCTGGTGAGTGATTGGAAAAACAGCAAGCAGGGTAAACGGAACCTATCATCAGAAGCACTTGGATTCTACTAACCCATTATGGATTCCACCGGAGGCCCATCCACAAGCAACTGGAAATGCCTCTCCTGCAGGTCTCCCACTGACCCAGTTACCAAATTAATATGTCCTGAGGATCTAATGTAAAGCATGGTGACTGTAGCTAACTATACTGGGTTATATATTTGCAAGTTGCTAGTAAATCTTAAATGTACTTACCAGGCACAAAAATACAAAAACAGTAACTACGTGTGAGGTGAGAGAACTTATTGTGGTAATCATCTCTCAATACATCAAATCATCACATTGTACATTTTAAACATACACAGTATATATCAATTATATCTCAATAAATAAATAAATAAATAAATAAATAAATAAATAAATAAATAAAAATCTTATAAATTTTTTTAAAATGGGGGATCACAGTTCGGTCCATAAGAAGCCTCCATTCATTTTCATCTCTAACCAGGATCCCATAACATCAGTCTTTATTCTTCTTGCTATAATGTACTTCCTTTTCTAATTTCATCTCATCTTCCCTTTTATGGCTGCATCATTTTCTTTGGCTTTAGATAGTCATAAGCCTAAAATCTTACAATGTTCTCAAAGTCTAAGTTTCCAATGGAAAAAATGAAAACACACTAAAAATGAAGCATGACCAATAACACGTAAAGAAGTAGAGTCCAAATACAATACCACACACATGCACACACATAGACAGAAATGTTTTCCATGTTTGTACACATACACACATAGTTCTCTTTTTCATTTGTTAGGCTTGACATAATTTCGTACTTTTTTAAGTTTATCTATTTTTGAAAGAGAGAGTGCATCCGCATGGGGAAGGGGCAGAGAAAGGGAGAGAGAAAATCCCAAGAGGCTCCACACTGTCAGCATAGAGCCCATCATGGCGCTCAATCTCACAAAATGGGAGATCATGACCTGGGCTGAAATCAAGAGTCTGATACTCAACTGACTGAGCCACCCAGGCACCCCTTGACATAATTTCTTTCTTTTTATTTTATTTTTTAATATAATTTATTGTCAAGTTAGCTAACATACATTGTATACAGTGTGCTCTTGGTTTCGGGAGTAGATTCCTATGATTCATCACTTACATACAACACCCAGTGCTCATTCCAACAAGTGCCCTTCTCAATGCCCATCACTCATTTTCCCCTCTCCCCTGCCTACCCCCCCCATTCAACCTTTAGTTTGTTCTCTGTATTTAAGAGTCTCTTATGGGTTTGCCACCCTCTCTGTTTGAAACTATTTTTTCCCCTTCCCTTCCTCCATGGTCTTCTGTTAAGTTTTTCAAGTTCCATATATGAGTGAAAACATGATATCTGTTTTTTTTCTGACTGACTTATTTCACTTAGCATAATACCCTCCAGTTCCATCCATGTTGTTGCAAATGGCAGGATTTCATTCTTTCTCATTGCCCAGTAGTATTACATTATGTATATAAACCACATCTTCTTTATCCATTCATCAGTTGATGGACATTTGGACTCTTTCCATGATTTGGCTATTGTTGAAAGCACTGCTATAAACACTGGGGTACAAGTGCCCCTATGAATCAGTGCTCCTGTATGCTTTGGATAAATTCCTAGTAGTGCTGTTGCTGGGTCGTATGGTAGTACTATTTATAATTTTTTGAGGAACCTCCACGCTGTTTTTCACAGCAGCTGCACCAGTTTGCATTCCCACCAACAGTGCAGGAAGGTTCCCATTTCTCCACATCCTCACCAACATCTGTTACTTCCTGAGTTCTTAATTATAGCAACTCTGACTGGTGTGAGGCAGTATCTCAAAATGGTTTTGATTTGTATTTCCCTGATGATGAGTCATGTTGAGCATCTTTTTATGTGTCTGTGGGCCATCTGGATGTCTTCTTTGGAAAAGTGCCTATTTATGTCTTCTGCCCATTTCTTCATTGGATTATTTGTTTTTTTGGTGTTGTGTTTGGTAAGTTCTTTATAGATTTTGGATACTAACCCTTTATTCAATATGTCATTTGCAAATATCTTCTCCCATTCTATTGGTTGCCTTTTAGTTTTATCAATTGTTTCCTTTGCAGGCCAGGAGTTTTTTATCTTGTTGAGGTCCCAATAGTTCATTTTTGCTTTTATTTCCCTTGCCTTTGGAGACGTGTCGAGTAAGAAGTTGCTGTGGCTGAGGTCAAAGAAGTTGTTGCCTGTTTTCTCCTCTAAGGTTTTGATGGTTTCCTGTCTCACATTTAGGTCTTTCATCCATTTTGAGTTTAGTTTTATGTTTGATGTAAGAAAGTGGTCTGGTTTCATTCTTCTGCATGTTCCTGTCCAGTTCTCCCAGAACCATTTGCTAAAGAGACTGTCTTTTTTCTATTGTATACTCTTTCCTGCTTTGTCAAAGATTAGTTGGCCATACATTTGTGAGTCCAATTCTGGGTTCTGTATTCTGTTCCATTGGTCTGTGTGTCTGTTTTTGTGCCAATACCGTACGGTCTTGATGATTACAGCTTTGTAGTAGAAGCTAAAGTCCGGGATTGTAATGCCTCCCACTGAGGTTTTCTTTTTCAATATTACTTTGGCTATTTGGGGTCTTTTGTGGTTCCATATAAATTTTAGGATTGTTTGTTCTATCTTTGAGAAGAATGCAAATTTAATTGGGTGCAATTTTAATTGGGATTGCATTGAATGTGTAGATTGCCTTGGGTAGTATTGACATTTTAACAATATTTATTCTTCCAATTCATGAGCATGGAATGTCTTTCCTTTGTGTGTGTGTGTCTTCTCCAATTTCTTTCATAAGTTTTCTATAGTTTTCAGTATACAGATTTTTGACATCTTTGGTTAGGTTTATTCCTAGGTATTTTATGGTTCTTGGTGCAATTGCAAATGGGACCAATTTCTTGATTTCTCTTTCTGTTGCTTCATTATTGGTGTATAGAAATGCAACCAATTTCTGTACATTGATTTTTGTATCCTGTGACTTGTTGAATTCATGTATCAGTTCTAGCAGATTTTTCGTGGAGTCTTTAGGGATTTCCATGTAGAGTATCAAGTCAGCCGCGAAAAGTGAAAGTTTGACTTTTTTGTCAAGTTGGATGCTTTTTATTTCATTTTGTTGTCTGATTGCTGAAGCTAGGACTCCCAATACTATGTTAAACAACACTGGTGAGAGTGGACATGTCTTTTGTGTTCCTGATCTCAGGGGGAAAGCTCTCAGTTTTTCCCCATTGAGGATGATATTAACTGTGGGCTTTTCATATGTGGCTTCTATTATGTTAAGATATGTTCCTTCGATCCCAACTTTCTTGAGGGATTTTATTAAGAAAGGATGCTGTATTTTGTCAAATGCCTTTTCTGCATCTATTGACAGGATCATATGTTTCTTATCCTTTCTTTTATTAATATGATGCATCCCATTGATCGATTTGCAAGTATTGAACCAGCCCTACAGTCCAGGAATGAATCCCACTTGATCATGGTGAATAATTCTTTTAACATACTGTTGAATTCAATTTGCTACTATCTTGTTGAGAATTTTTGCATCCATGTTCATCAGGGATATTGGCCTGTAATTCTCCTTTTTAGTGGAGTCTGGTTTGGGAATCAAGGTAATGCTAGCTTCATAGAATGAGTCCGGAAGCTTTCCTTCCATTTCTATTTTTTGGAACAGTTGAAGAAGGTTAGGTATTAACTCTGCTTTAAATGTCTTGTAGAATTCCCCTAGGAAGCCATCTGGCCCAGGACTTTTATTTGTTGGGAGATTTTTTTTTTAATTTTTTAAAATATTCATTTATTTTTGACAGAGAGAGAGATAGAGCATGAGAGGTGGCGGGACAAAGGGAGAGGGAGACACAGAATCTGAAGCAGGCTCCAGTCTCTGAGCTATCAGCACAGAGCCTGATGCAGGGCTTGAGCCTACAAACTATGAGATCATGACCTGAGCTGAAGTCAAACGCTTAACCAACCGAGGCACCCAGGTGCCCCTATTTGTTGGGAGATTTTTGATAACAAATTCTATTTCTTTGCTGGTTATGGGTTGTTTTCAAATTTTCTATTTCTTCCCATTTGTGTTTTGGTAGTGTGTGGGTGTCTAGGAATTTGTCCATTTCTTCCAGGTTGTCTAATTTGTTGGTATATAATTTTTCATAGTGTTCTCTAATAATTGTTTGTATTTCTGTGGTGTTGGTTGTGATCTCTCCACTTTCATTCATGATTTTTATCTATCTATTCTCCCTCTTTTCTTTTTGAGAGGTCTGGCTGGGGGTTTATCAATTTTGTTTAGTTTTTCAAAAGACCAGCTCTTAGATTCATTGATCTGTTCTACTGAGAGGGTTTTTGTTTGGTTGGTAGGTTGGTTTTGTTTTTGTTTTTGTTTCCTTTTTTGGGCGGGGTGGGGAGAATTCTATATTGTTTATTTCTACTCTAATCTTTATTATTTCTCTTCCTCTGCTGGATTTGGGGTTTCTTTGCTGTTCTGCTTCTAGTTCCTTGAGGCGTGCAGTTAGATTTTGCATTTGTGATTTTTCTTATTTATTGAGATAGGTCTGGATTGCAATATATTTTCCCCCTTAGGACTGCCTTTGCTACATCCCTAAGGGTTTGGACTGTCATGTTTTCATTTTTATTTGCTTCCATATATTTTTAAATTTATTCTTTAATTGCCTGGTTGACCCAATCATTTTTTTTAGTAGGGTGTTCTTTAACCTCCATGCATTTGGAGACTTTCCAAATTTTTTCTTGTGGTTGATTTCAAGTTTCATAGCATTGTGATCTGAAAATATGCATGGTATGATATCAATTCTTTTATATTTATTGAGGGCTGTTTTCTGACCCATCATATGATCTGTCTTGGAGAATGTTCCATGTGCACTTGAGAAGAATGTGTATTCTGCTGTTTTTGGATAAAAAGTTCTAAACATATCCCCTTGACATAATTTCTTATAGGCATTACTCTAAGTTAACGTTAATTGCATGCACATGTTACTTGGAGTTGGCACAAGTGTCACATTTCTTGGATGGCACTTACCCAGTATGCCCATATTCTCATCCATTCTCATGCTAGCAAAATTCAACTTGGCTTCTGGACCACCCTGCACTTTTTTCACAGCTATCATTGCTTAGTTCTTATTTTCTCACTTGAGACTGAACTTTTTAAGACTAGTCTTTGAAACAGAAGTAGCAAAAGCTCAGCCTAAGTAGCCCATGAAATGGTACCTTAAATTTTGATGCTGTTATTGAAATATTTTCCATGTCTTGCTCCTGAGAATATCATTTTAATTTGCTAATGTGTGGTTAGAATGAACAGGCCTGAAATTTTGACTTAAAGAAATATAATGGTCCATTTAAGAACATTTGCGCAGACAAAAGGCATGGGCCAGTGTTAGGGTGTGATCCATGGGATGGTCCTCCAGAATGCACGTTCTGAAGAGGTTCTAATCAAAACAAGAAGCTTGCTCTCACATGGAGTTGGTAATTTCCAGTTCGGACATTTATAAAGAATAAATCCTGCACTGAAGAATATGACTCCTAGATTTTTTTTACGGTTGGCAGTATTTTATTTCATTTCCTAGACTTACGTTTTTTCTTTTATGACCTAAACCTCAAAATCATCCACACTACACTAATTTAATATGAAAGATAAGAACAGCTGCAGGCATTCCAGTCTAACCTGTACAGGATACAAAAATCAAAGATTTTTTTTCCCCTTTGATACACTAAGAAAAGGTGCCCAAAGCTCATTTTCACTAACCAAGACATGCATTTCCATCCTGCCTATGTTTGCTTGTCACACCTCCCTTCTTCCTCCTGCTAGGAAATGTCTGTGCCAAGGACAGTGGTGGGTAGCCACAACTGTCCATGTTGCCATGGAAAACAAATCCCCTTGTCTCAGAGGCAGGCGCATGTCTCAGATTCATGAAATACTCAACATCAATCAATGTTTTTATCAAGTCACAACAAAATTTGTTAGGACATGATGAAAGATTTGAATCATCTAAATTTCAGTCTCTTTATCTTGCCTAAAAATTTCAGGATTTTTAGGAAGTCTACCAACTGAATGCCTTTCCCGCCTAGTATTTATGTGCTAGTGCCATTGTCCAGCCATGAGACACAGGGGAACTGCTCACAGCATGTGCACAGCTGTCACTGCTCATGGTTTGTGTTTCAAAGTGTTCTTTTCCTTAGCAATTTAAAGAGTAGGATTACAATTTCATGACTTTGGCACTTCACAAAGTAATGCAATTACTCCCACCCAAGACCCCACTTTTGCATTTACATTAAACCTGGGTCCTGAAAGTTTGATATCAGAAATAATTTCACAAGGTTTTGTGAGCAGAGACTGAAGCTAACAGTCAAAATGTATTTTATAGAAATAAATGAATGAAGTATATTATAGCCGTGTTTCACTGTGAAAGATCTTTTCTTTTAGGGTCTTTTAGATTTTTCCTAAACATTGTCAAATAAGTTTTGAAATGTTTTATATCAAGGTCCATAAGGCTCTATATATGTGAATTAGAAGTTATCTGAAACTTCTCTTCCAGAGGCATTTTCATTTAATTCTCCACTTACACTTTAATTTTCCCCCATTATGGACTTCTTCCACGTGGTTGGAAGTCATGTAAAAGACTCTGATAGCCTTTGTAGGTCTTTAACTATTATTGGAAAACAATTTCATGCATAGGGAGTTTGTGGTCAGCCTGCAAAAAAGCATTCAAAGAAGTGTTTATGCATATTTGTTCATACCATATTTAACATAGTAGACTGTACCTTGTTCACATTGTTACAGATTTTTTTTTGCCCTTAACACTTATTCAGAATAAAATTTAATGCTTTCATGCACCCCAAATAATATATTGGTTATATTGTTTGTATGCTCGTACTCTTGAATTTGTTTGCCTAGAAATATGAAACAGCAATAAAATGTCATGCTCATTTTATATATGCATGCCCATTTTAAACTTGGAGGACAAATGATACCAGTAATCAATGACTGAATAAAATTATGGACATCTCTTAACCAACTATATGTCCTTTAGTTTCTTTCATTTTGTATTCATTTTCATTCATTAATTTAAAAAAATTTTTGAGCTGATTATATGTGAAGTCCAGCCTATGCGCCTGAAATGCGTCAACAAACAAAGTAAGAAGAAAATTCTTGCCCTTTTATATTCTAGCATGAGGAGACAGAAAGTAAAGAATAAACATAAAAAACTGAAAAGAAAGAGCAAGCTAAGGGGTTGGGAACTGGAAAGGCAGGCTGCAATTTTATTTTATTTATTTTTTTTTAATTTTTTTTTTCAACGTTTTTTAATTTATTTTTGGGACAGAGAGAGACAGAGCATGAATGGGGGAGGGGCAGAGAGAGAGGGAGACACAGAATCGGAAACAGGCTCCAGGCTCCGAGCCATCAGCCCAGAGCCTGACGCGGGGCTCGAACTCACGGACCGCGAGATCGTGACCTGGCTGAAGTCGGACGCTTAACCGACTGCACCACCCAGGCGCCCCCAGACTGCAATTTTAAACAGGTCGGTCAGAAAAGGAGTAGCAGAGAAAGTGACAGCTGTACCAAGGCGTGAAGGAGATGAGGGTGTTACCAGCGGGAATAATCACGGGAAGAATGTTCTGGAGGGAGAATACTTTTGGGCAGGAGCTTGCCTCTCATGTTCAAGGAATAGTATGATGTTCATATGTTCAAGATAAAAAGGCAATAGAACTCGTTTCACTCCTCTTACATCCCCTGAGACTACAGTTACCATGCACTGCGTCATTCTTGCTTAAAATAAACTAGTAAGTTCTTATCAATATTATTTCAATTTTATATACATCTTTATATTCACATTTTCATGCATTTTTTTAATTTACATTTTTTTCATTATATTGTAAGCTTCTTCAAGATAAGGAATAGTCCTCTATTCATTATTTTTCTCTATACTGTTTTTGAGACCTACCAGACACTCAATAAATGTTAACTGTAGGCAAGGGGGAAAAAAGAATTAAAAATCTTAGTTTTAAAACTCTAGCCTAGGGGCACCTGGGAGTCTCAGTTGGTTGACTGAGTTGGTTGACTCTTGATTTCGGCTCAGGTCATGACCGCACAGTTCATGAGTTCGAGCCCAGCATCGGACTCTACGGTGACAGCACGGAGCCTGCTTGGGATTCTCCCCCTCCCTCTCTCTGCCCCTCCCATTCCCTCTCTTGAAGTAAAAAAATAAAAAATATATACTTAAAAAATTAAAAAATAAATAAAATCTAGCCTAGTTGCATGAACCACAGCAGTCAAAACTCTTGGTCTTTGCCTCAGTTTCTTAAAACACATTGAAAACCAACTAATAAGTTGTTAAATATGTGAAACATTGTATAAGTGTGAATTGTAATAAAATATAACTCTTAACTTGTATGCCACAAATCCATGAATGAGAAAGAGGAGAGATAAATGCATAAATCTGAACATAGCTTTCTGGCGGGGGCGGGGGCGGGGGCGGGGGTGGAAATGCAGTTTAAAGAGCACTGAGAAAAAAGGCTTTAGGTAGTGCAGCCAGTGATGACATTCTGTGAGCTATTGACCTGGATCTTCAGCTTTGATGACCAATGTCCATCAGATCAATGCTAGTCACATGGATGTTAGAGGGATGAGACCCTTAGGAAAGCTTTGCCTTCCACAGTGATCCACTTCATGATTTGCCTTGTTCTAGAATCTCTCCTGACTCTTAACTTTGCCAACATTTCATCTGAATCCCTAACTTGCAGAGAAATGACAAGCCCAGGTCATAAATAGTGTGTTTCCATAGTTCTAAGATGCCCCATAGGTCATTTATGTCAAGACTTTCTCTGATTTGTGTTCTGATCTGTTATGGGTAAGCTCCCAAGTTAGTTTATTTAGCATATATCATTCTAAACATTTTACTATTTCCATATTGCCAAAAGAAGTATGAACAAATTTAGTAGATAGATTGCTAATGAGAAATGTTAAATGAGGTCATCATAGGATAGTAGTATTATTTCCTTTTCCACACAAAGCCAAGCTACTTTGAGTTTACCTTTCTTATAGTCACAGACAATGCACAGATTTTATTTTATTTAGGGACACATAAAACATCCTCTCATTCAACCCACTATTGCAAATTGTACACTGTCATTCATTTTTCGTTCATTCTATATCTAATTGTTTATGTTCAGCTATATACTTGGGATTGCGCTAGATGCTGGGGATATTAAGATAATTAAGACATTCTCTTTGCCATTTAGGAACTTAAGGCCCAGAGGTAGAGAAATACAGCTTGATATTCTTCTGCGGCCAGGGCTTTCTAGAATATTTTGTTTCAGAGGTGTGGAAACCGAGGAAATGATTCATGCTTACCAAAAGACCTAATGAATGTATAAGCCAGATGATTGCCTATTTACAAATTTAAAGTTAATGATATTTCCTCAGACTAATGTGAATATTCATCATCACTATGCAGAGAAAGCTTCCCCAATATCAGATTATAAGAGAAACCATATTAATATTCAGAAGGTTGCCTCATGAGCATGGTATGAGAGTAAAGAAAACCAAATAGTCTTCACTATAGTCAGGCTATAATAAATACTGAGGAACCAGCCCAGCCCTAACAGCCTAAGTTATCCCCAGTGATGCAGCACTTTGTCTAGGTATAATATCTCTGCTATTTTACTGTGCAGGCTAGCACAGCTAAATCTTGCTCCTCTCTCCCCGAAGCTCTTTGGATTTTTGTGAACACTTATTGTCTTCATGCCAGTTAAGATACATTTGTTTCTGTTTGAGTTAGTGCCACCCATTCATGTGGGCTAGGTAAAGAAGGATTAGTGACATTAGCATGCTTTCTTGAGGCTTACCTTAGGCAGCTGTCCCTGTATTACCTCTTACTTTTCTAATACTAAGCCTTAAGCACGCCACGTATTTAACTATATTGGCAGAAAAATATGATTTGCAGTACATTTAATGACTTTTGAATTTTCCAAAACTGACCTCTTTACTTCTTTCCTTTTAGGTTGTAAAAATGATGATAATTGTCGTGGTGACATTTGCCATCTGCTGGCTGCCTTATCATATTTACTTCATCCTCACAGCAATCTATCAACAGCTGAACAGATGGAAATACATCCAGCAGGTCTACCTGGCTAGTTTTTGGCTGGCAATGAGCTCCACCATGTACAACCCCATCATCTACTGCTGTTTGAATAAAAGGTAAAAACAAAATTACTAAATGCAAGTTTCTTGTCACTCCTGGCTTAGCTGAAAGCATATAATGTTGTTCCCCCTTTTGCATTAAAAATGCAAAAGTAAGGGGTGCCGGGGTGGTTCAGTTGGTTAAGCATCTGACTTTGGCTCACATCATGATCTCACAGTTCGTGGGTTCAAGTCCTGCATCAGGCTCTGCACTAACAGTTCAGAGCCTGAAGCCTGCTTATGATTCTGTGTCTCCCTCTCTCTCTCTGCCCCTTCCCCATCTGTGCTCTGTGTCTCTCTCTCTCAAAAATAAAGAAATATTAAAAAGAATTTTTAATGCAAAAAGAAGGGAAAATTGAAAAATTCACTGACAGGAGTACAGAGCATGATTTTTTTTCTAGACTTCCTCCTACTTTATGAAGTATCCCACCTTAACCATTACATTCTCAAAACAATATGCTTACAAGTTCTAACTGGGAAATTTTTATTTCTGCCTCCAAACCCATCAGAATTTTGTCTGTGCAGGAAAAAAAAATGCCCAGTTCAAAGAAATGAAGATAATTCATAGAAATGTACGGATAATTTCTACAAGATGAAAGGATGATGGCATATGTGAGTGGACTCTATTAAGAAGGATGTTTTGTAAATACATTTCAAAATAGAAGATGTTGCTGCGAGGGTTCTAGAAGCAACAGTCAGGGCAAAGAGAATTCCAACCCTCCTTCCTATATAATGAGGTCAGTGAGTAAGAGAGGGTGCAGTCTCCATGGAAATGAGTTCTGAAGAAATTGAGGTGGCCAGGGAAAAGCTACTTTGAATTTTTTCTAAGAAGTTTATTTTGAAAGAGACAGAGAGAGCATGAGCAGGGGAGGGGCAGAGAGAGAGAGAGAAAGAGAGAGAATCCCAAGCAGGCTAGGCACTGCCAGCACAGAGCCCAATGCAGGGCTCAAACTCACAAAACTGTGAGATCATGACCTGAACCGAAACAGAGAGTTGGTCGCTTAACCTACTGAGCCACCCAGACGCTAAGGAAAATCTACTTAAAAAAAATATTTGTTTAACGTTTATTTATTTTTGAGAGAGAGAGACAGAGGCAGAGCATGAGTGGGGGAGGGGCAGAGAGAGAGGGAGACACAGAATCCGTAGCAGGCTCCAGGCTCTGAGCTGTCAGCACAGAGCCTGATGCGGGGCTCGAATCCACTGACTGTGAGATCATGACCTGAGCCGAAGTCGGACGCTCAACCGACTGAGCCACCCAGGCACCCCAGGAAAAGCTACTTGTAAAGTAAACTTTTTAAAAAGCAGTATTTGACTGTAGTCAGATTTAAGACTGGAAAGAATCATAAAATGTGGTTTCCAGATAAAATCATCTTGGTTGTAATGGTCAGAACGTGGAAGAGCATGGTTACATTTCAGAACATTGATAATTCCCTTAATAAACCAGTGTGTTCCGGGGCACCTGGGTGGCTCAGTCGGTTAAGCGTCTGACCTTGACTGGGGTCATAATCTCACAGTTCGCGGGTTTCAGCCCCGTGTCGGGCTCTGTACTGACAGCTCACAGCCTGAAGTCTGCTTCAGATTCTGTGTCTCCCTATCTCTGCCCCTCCCCTGCTTGTGTGCTCTCTCTTCCTCTGTCTCTCTCTCTCTCTCTCTTTTTCAAAAATAAATAAATAAACATTTAAAAATAAAAAAAAAAATAAACCAATGTGTTTTGAGCACAACTAGAAACAGAACTTCATGTAAGTAACTATAAGCTAAATCCTAGGCTCTCTTTCCAGTTGGCCTCCACTATGCAGTGCTTTACGTTTGTTAATTACTTAATTCTTCTTTTCTTTCATTAACTGCATAAACCATATATCAATTCAAGCCACCCCACAAGCAGTACATCTGTTTTTCATCAACTTCACTTAATGGTTTACAAAGCAAAGGATTTTGTATTTTCATATATGATTAGATAAAAACCATCAAGGTTAGTAATTAATTCTAACATTAAACGAGACTTCATAAATGTGTAATCATTTCTAAAACAAGCTATTTTGAAATGCATCATTTTTACGTGCCTTAACTGGCAAGCCTAATTCAAGTACACGTATGCAGATGTATAAAATTACTGAAGAAATGTACACTGTTTCTTTGCATTATGGATTACCTGATGCTGGACAACTTTACTATTCAATGACTTGCTTCTAACTGATAGGAAGTTACGACTCAATTCATGAAGAAAACTTAAAAGATTAGTACCAATAGTGCGGCATACATTTTAAGAGTTTGACTAGAAAATCAAATTCAAAAACTGATTGTGTTTAATTGCCTTAAATAGGGTTTTCTGTGACAATTGAAGGAAATTTCCACTTGAAAACATGGCTTTTTCTCTCTGTGGCCTGCTTCTTTCTCTTCAGATTTCGAGCTGGCTTCAAGAGAGCATTTCGCTGGTGCCCTTTCATTGAAGTTTCTAGCTATGATGAGCTGGAGCTCAAGACCACCAGGTTTCACCCGACTCGGCAAAGCAGCCTTTACACGGTGACCAGGATGGAGTCGGTGACAGTGGTGTTTGAGCCCAGCGACCCAGACAACTCCAAAGCCAGTCGAAAGAAGAGAGCAACCCCAAGAGACCCAAGCTTCAGTGGCTGTTCCCGCAGGAATTCCAAATCTGCCTCCACCACGTCAAGCTTCATAAGTTCACCCTATACCTCTGTGGATGAATATTCCTAAATCCATTTTCTGAAGTGCAAGACTAGCATTAGGGCATCATGGTGCCAGCATAAGCCCCCATTCTCCTGTTTAGCAGTCCTGTCTTACCTACTGTCTGGAAACAGAGGGCAATTTTGGAGCAGCTATGCTTCAATTGAGAAAGGTAGCAGAGAAATGTAACAAAGACACTATTAAGAGATTTACCCCCTCAAAAATAAAATGGGCTCTTAATTTATGCTTTGAAAATTCCAAATTATTACATGCAACAAACTTAACATAGATCTGAAAAATACTTCTAAAATGTTCCATTTTTCTCATTTAAAAGTTGCAATTACAGGGGTGCCTGGATGGCTCAGTCGGTTAAAGCATCAGACTCTTGATTTCCGCTCAGGTCATGATCTCACTGTTGGTGAGTTCAAGTCCCTAGTCAGGCCATGCATGGACAGTGAGGAGACTGTTTAGGATTCTCTCTCTCTCTCTCTCTCCCTCTCTGTCTGCTCCTCCCCCACTTGCACTCATGATTTTTTTTCTCTCTCTCTCAAAATAAACTTTTTTAAAAATAAAAGAAATTTTAAAGTTGCATATGTATTTGTGACACTAAAGTGACATGATTTTTCCAAAAGATTAAAGAAGCTTTGTGGTGAGTGACAACAAAATCTATATAAATTAAACATTTTCATCTAATAAAACAGAAAAAAGTTAAATGACTCATTTTTCTCATTAGAATGAAAGAAAATTAGCCTCAAAGAGTAGGAATTAATGAAAATCTTTACTCAAATGAACTCATTTGGAAGAATGAAAAATTTTAAAGATTTAAAGATTTTTCTCCATGAAATGTAACTGGAAAGGAAATCTCATAAAATTATTATACAACATACATGTCACTTTTTTTATTATTTTTTCTGAGAAAGTGGCATCAAAAGAAAAAAAAATCCTTTACTTTTTGACTGTTACATATTTTAAAATACCAAGCTAAGAAATAGTCAAATTTAGGATCTTAAAAGGACAAAGCAAATTCCTATGATCCTCTTTATTTTTCACAAATACTTAAAAATTTTTAGAAAATAGGCAGATTATAGGGGCGCCTGGGTGGCTCAGTCGGTTAAGCATCTGACTTCGGCTCAGGTCATGATCTCATGGTTTGTGAGTTTGAGCCCTGCATCAAGCTCTGTGCTGACAACTCAGAGCCTGGAGTCCACTTCAGATTTTGTGTCTCCCTCTCTCTCTCTCTCTCTCTCTCTCTCTCTCTCTACGCCTCTCCTGCTCTCGCTCTGTGTGTGTCTCTCTCTCAAAAATAAAGAAACATTAAAAAAAATTTTTTAAAGAAAATAGGCAGATTATAAAACACTAAAGATGCCTTCTAATGAAGGGGAGAATCCCAATTGTCTCTGAAACTGGGTTACCAATTTTTGTAGGCAAGAATTAAAGATAGAAACTCATAATTATTATGGCAGACAGGAATATCTACCAGCACCAAAGAAGTGTCTCTCCCCCAGAACTCAAAGAGAAACAAAGAAGTTGGACATTAACTTTATCAATTTTGGAGCATCCTTATCCTCTCTCTCCTCCCATTGAAAAATGTGTAAGGACTAGGGAAAAGTATCAGAAGATATACTCAAATGAAAATCCTTAGAAAAGAAAGTTTATGTGCTACCTGTATATACTAATAAACATATGTAGAAAGGTGAATCAACTGTTAGAATAGAAAGCAGGACAATATTTTGGATGTATGTGAACTAATAGTAGGCAAACAAGAGTATGATATACACCACTCCACAGAGAGGTGTATTTTGTCTATTTAAATAATTCAGAAGCCCCCTAGAAAGAAGTGAGCTAATGGTCCTGAGGAAGCATCTATTTACTATAACAAAAATTTACTGACATATTTCTGAGAGCCATAACAAAATAAGGTCTACTTTAAGTGTAGAATTTATCTTCCAGACCTCAGTGCTTATAAATCATCTTTCCTTGAATTAAAGATACTGTCAATCTTCCTCAAAAAAGCAGAAACCTTCTGAGAATGTGGATGTACCACACAAACTTTTCAGAAAGTCTAAAATATTCAGTTAGTCTTTTTTAAAGCTATCCAGCTAAAATAATTACCTGTAATGCTTTACTGGATTGTTATACCTCCATCAATATAGAATCAACTATTGTTTTGAAAAACAAGATAAAAGCAATTATTCAAGAGGAAATCACAGTCTGTTGCCACCGCTAAAGTAAATTTTCCAATCCTTTTTCCTATTTTGAACCCAAAGCCAGAAATATTTGATTATTACAAAGTGTTCAAAGTCTAAACAACTCCACCATGTATGTAAGCTGATTTCTTCTGATTACACCAATAAACAGACACACGTACATAAAGACACGAGTATGCAAATACAATCATCTCAATATATGTAACTTCAAAGAACTAAATTCAAACTTGAATGCTAAAATAGTCAATCATTATTACAGGGTTGCCACAAACAGTTCAATACACTATGAAGCTTGTGTGCATGCTTTGGATAAGCAAATTTATCGTTATTTAGTATCTCATTGTTGAATATAATGTTTTTAAATGTTCATCCCAAAACATGTAAATGCTTATCATACAATGTCAAAGTGTCAACAAAAGTCTAATATTTTAAAGCACACATTATCTCCTTAAACTTACAAATGATTATGAGACTAGCATTAATTAACATTCTAGATACACAGGACCATCTTTAGCTGCAGAATGTGGATGTGAAGTTTGGCCTTCAGTTTCACTGTAGTCAGCTACCACCAAATATAGGTTGAAAAACATAAGTCTTGGCCTTCACACATAGTAGGAGCACTTAGTATAATTTGCTAAAACATCTAAGGAAAAATAGTCCTTCAATCTGCTGTTTCATTTTGTTTGGTTTGGCTTTGGTTTTTTGGTCTTTTTCAGTAGATTTGGTGTTGCTGGGTGTAGCAAGTATCATCCTTTGAGTGTGACAGAAATACCTGAGGTCCAGATAGTACCTTTCTAACACTTTTAAGGGGAAACTGACATCATTCACTCACTGTTTGTGACTCTTAAATGAAAACTTATAAAGCGGAACTTTTTAAGGTCAAAAGTTTAAAAAATAATTATAAAACAAGAACAGTATGAAAGAGAGAAGATTTTAGCCCTTTTTTCTGAATTCTGACACTGACAATTATACAATAATACACATGGAAGTAATTTTCAGTAGAGGTCACTTTAAATAAAGCTATGTTGATATTTTCACATTTGTCAGGGCTTGGAATAATTTCTCTCCAAAATTCACCCTATCTTCTGAGGTTAAAATTCACTGCAAATCTTTTTCATTGTTTGAAGGTAAAAACTGGCTAGAAATACTAGGGAGATAGTTAAAATATCCTAGGATATTTTGGATTTATATCAGTGACAGAAAAATACAAAATATTTTGGGAAAAATCTGAGAGAATCAAGAAGCTTTGCATCATTTTAAATACTTATAAAAGACAAAAATAAATAAATAATGTTGTATTTTCATTATTTTGCATCTGGAAAAAGTGTTTTTGAAATTACTTGCATAGGAAAAAAATTAAAGCAACATGATTATTGTAGAATCCTATCTAACAGCTTTTATTTTTTTAGTAAGCTTAGTATGCTGCTGCATTATTCCATCTCGCAATTTCATGATGGTGACATTTCTGACCCAGCAGCCAAATCTGTATTCCTTTCCAGATCCTGCCAATCTCTTATCAGCAGAGATCCGACCAACTTCAAAGTGACCTCCACTCTTACAAAGCACATAGAAGAATGCCAGGGAGCTTAGTATCAAACCTCAGAAGCACACAATAAATGTGAGAAATCAGTGCTGGCCAGCTCTAATCTGAACTTGAATTTTGTTGATGCAGAATTTCATCAGAAAACCTCTGATTCGTGTCTGGTAAATGATTCCATCAAATGCAAACGCAGGAGAGTTACAACTTCTCACAGGTTTAACAGTAACAATTTGAGATCCCAATAGTGCCAATAGTTGCCAACAGTGTTCCAAAAGTTAAGGAAATGAAGCATGACACTGGTCATGTAGAATAATATTGTAATAATTTCCCTTAGGGCCAAGCAGGAATGAAAAATAAAGTACAACAGCTCTCTGTACAAGGTCAGTGATTGTGTGTTGTAAAATAGCTTGGTGAAAACTCTGTGTATATAAGAAATAAATGAATATAAAGTTTGTAACTAGTGAATAAAGTATTTTTAAGTTGTGGTAATTGTACTGAATAGGGTTTAATATATTCATACTCTTTGTGTATGTGGTAATATCTGACAGATTTGTTTTTGCTTTTTTTTCTGTAAAATATTAAAAATAGGATTAAAAATGAAAGCAGCCCTAATATTTTCCTACTGGCTAGCAAAACATATATTATGGAAGGTCCTGTCTTGTCTGAACACACTCACCCTCAGAACTATCCTTCCTTATCTTTTCTCATTAAAAATATCTAGCTTTCCTAAGTTAACTTGATGCAGGAAAAAAAAATCTATAGAAAGAAAAGTTATCAAAATGTAGAAAAATATTCGGTGTGGATATCAGGAGCAAGTGAATTGGAATGTGGAGCTGAAATAGTATGAAGTTGAGTATATAACATAGCATTGTAGAGCCATGACTTCAGGGCTCTAACAATCAACAGACAAGTTTAAAACCTAAGTCCCACCAGCTGATAGCTGAGAATGCAGAAAAATTTCTTTGTAGGCTTCCTGGGCAGCTCCACAGACTGCTCTCTCAACACCTTCGCCCATGTGCTTTGAGAAGAATGCCCAAAGATAATTCTGTGTCAGGAGTCAGCAATGACCCTCATTACCTACCCATTTCCAAGAGTTGCTGTGACCCATTCCTCTATCCCTGATCCATTCCTCTGTCCCACTCAGATAGAAACAAGTGTCCCCTACCTTATCTTACCAACTTGCCATAAACAGAAGAGAAAAAAAGAAACAGGATATTTTCACCTGACCACCACATATCCAAAGCATCAGGACATAAATTAAATGTGGAAATTAAATTACATTCTATTAAACAATCAAAAGATCAAAGAAGAAATCACAAGGGAAATTAGAAAATACTTGAGATGAATGAAAAGTAAAACATATTCCAAAACTTATGAGATGCAGTGAAGTAGTGTTTGGAGGGAAGTTTACAGGTGCAAATGGCTGCATTAAAAAAGAGGAGATATTTCAAATCAATTGCTCGACTTTACACACTTTCTAGTTAGAATAAGAACAAACTAAACCCTAAACTACTAAAGGGAAGGAGATAATAAAGATTAGAGCAGAGACAAAAGAAATAGAGAATAGAAACACAATAGAGAGAATCAACAAAACCACCAGTTGGTTCTTTGAAATGGTCAACAAATTTGACAAACTTTTAGCTAGACAGTCATAGAAAAAAGAGAGAGATATGCAAATAACTAAAACCAAAAATGAAAATGATAAAAGAATACTAGATTAGATTATCTAGTTAAAATGCAAATTCCTAGATATACACAAATTACCTAGGGTTAATCAAGAAGTAATAGAACATCTCAAATACCTATAACAAGTAAAAAGATGGAATTAGTAAAAAATAAATAAATAAATAAAAACAACAAGACTAAGAACAGGTGGCAAACATTTAAAGAAAAAATAACAGCAAGCCTTCTCAAATTCTTTCAAAAACCAGAAGAGGAAGATTTACTTTTACAGCTCATTCTATGAGGCCAGTATTAACCCGATAACAAAGCCAGATTAAAAAAATCACAAGAAAACAAAATTACAAATATCCCTTATGAATATAGTTACAAAAATCCTTGACAGAATCCTAGTAAACTGAATCCAACAGCATATTACTAAAGGGAGTGAAAACCTCATACACTGAAAACTACAACACATTGCCAAAAGAAGTTAAAAACAAACAAATAAATGAAAAGACATTCTATATTCATGGATCAAACAAATAATAAACTTAGTATTAAGACATCAATATTACCCAAAGCAATCTAAAGAGTCAATTCAACCCCTATTAAAATTATAAACAGCATTTTTTTGCAGAAATGGAAAAGTCAACCTTCAAATCCATATGAAATTGCAGGGTAGCCACACTGATGAAACAATCTTGAAAAAGAACAATAAAGTTGAAGGGCTCCAATCACACTTCTCAATTTCAAAACTTAGTACAAATTTACAGTAATAAAGACAGTGTAACAGTGGCACAAAAACAGACATATTCTTGGGCCAATGGAATAGAATTAAGAGTCCAGAAACAGACTTGTACATCTATGGCTAATTGATTTTTGACAAGAGTGCTAAGACCATTAAATGGGGAAAGAATAATCTCTTTAACAAATGGAATTAGGAGAACTGGATTCACAAAAAAGAAAAGAATAAGGATGCAAAGAATTACAATACAAAATACAAAACTGAATCCAAAATGCATCAGTAACCTAAAGATAAGCAGTAAAAGCATTAAATTCTTAGAAGAAAACATAGAGGTAAATTTTCATGACACTGGAATCAGCAATGGTTTCTTAGATATGACACCAAACACATGAGCAACAAAGAAAAAATAGATAAAATGGACTTTAGCAAAATTGAAAACTTTTGAGCATCAAAGGACATTCTCAAGAAGGTAAAAAGACAACCTACAGAATGGGAGTAAATATTTGCAAATCATATGTCTGATAAGGGTTTCATACTCAAAATATATAAAGAACTCCTACTACTCAACAACAAAAAGACAAAAAAACCCAGTTTAAAAATGGATGAAGGGTTTGTGGGGTGGCTGAGGTTGGTTGAGCATCCGACTTCAACTCAGGTCATGAATCCGTGGGTTCAAGCTCCACATCAGGCTCTGTGCTGACAGCTCAGTCTGGACCCTGCTTGGAATTCTGTGTCTCCCTCTCTCTCTGCCCCTCCCCTACTCACACTCTGTCTCTCTCTGTCCCTCAAAAAATAAAACAAAACGTTAAAAAAATTTTTAAACAAAATGGTTGAAGGGTTTGAATTGACATTTCTCCAAAGAAGATATAAAAATGTCCAAAAAAGCATATGAAAAATGTTCAACATTATTTGTCACTAGGGAAACCACAGTGAGATACCACTTCACATCCACTTAGGATGGCCATAATTAAAATTGAGACAATAGCACAGTTTGGCAAAGACGTGGATATACTGGAATTGAGTTGAGTGAAAGATGGTACAGCTGCTGTGGAAGGGCTTGGTAATTTTCCAAAACGTCAAACGTAGAGTTTCCATACGTTCCAGCCATTCCACTCCTAGGTATCTACCCAAGAGAAATGAAAACAGGTCCACGCAAAACTTGTACACAGACATTCATAGCAGAATTATTCAAATTCGCAAAAAGTGGAAATGATCCACATGCCTACTAGCTGACAAATGAATACAGAATACATGATATTTCAATAAAATGAAATATTTGGCAATCTATAAAAAGAAATGAAATAATAATGGTGCTACAAACATAGGTGAAACTCAAAATCATTATACTAAGTGAAAGAAGCCAGTCACAAAGGACCACAAACTGTATGATTCCACTTATATGAAATGAACAGAATAGATATATCTAGAAAGAAAGAAAGCAGATTTGCTGTTCCCTGGCTGTCTTGTGCTGGAGGGGAGAGAAAGGAGTGGAAAAGGGTAGTGCTTGCCAGTGGGTACAAGGTTTCTTTGGGGAATGATGAGAATGTTCTAAAGTTAGATTTTTGTGTTATCTACACAACTCTGTAAACAGGCTAAAAACCATTGGATTGTATGCTTTAACCAGGTATAAATTATACATCAATAAAACTGTTTGAACAAAAAGGAATAAGGATTTCAAGGAACAAATCTAATGGGAATATCAATATCTTATATCATTAAAAGAGCCCAAAGGGAAAAACCCATCAAATCAGCAAGAAAAACTGTTGGTTGAACAGAACTTAACAGGACCTTACAAACTAGTGGAAGGACTGGTTCTTCTTTTACGAATGCAACTGAATTTCTTATAATGTTTGCCCTTATTATGGCCATTATCCTATGAGGTATTGTGATTTATAATAAGAAATATATGTTTGGTCCTACATCCCATTGCTAGCACAAAGCTTATAAACCTCTTGGAATTTCCTAAATTCTGAGAGCAATAATGAGGTGTTATGTTAACGCAGTGACTTTGGGCTCCACCTAAGGATTAGGACTGGTTGCCGTGAGAACTAACCACATTATTAAACTTTCAGTCCCACCCTTTTACCTCCAGAGAGAGGAGAGGGAATGAAGTTGAATCAATTGCTGATGGCCAATGATTTAATCCATCATGCCTATGTAATGAAATCTCCATAAAAACACAAAAGCACTAGATTCAGGGAACTTCCAGGTTGGTGAACACAGTCTCCACTAGGTGAGTGGCCCACCTGCAGAGGGCATGGACACTCCACACACTTTCCTCACACCTTGCCCTATGCGTCTCTTCCATCTGGCTGTTCTTATATATCCTTTGTAAGTATATAATAAGCCAGTGATCTAGTAAGTGAAATATTTCTCTGAGTTTTGTGAGCTGCTCAAGCAAATTAATTGAACCCCAGGAGGAGGTAATGGGAACCTCTGCTCTACAGCCAGTTGGTCAGAAATATAGGTAACAACCAGGACTTGCAATTGACATCCTGCATTGGAGAGGGTTGTTGGAAACTCCAGTCTGTCACCAAAGGGTAAGAAACACAGGTAGCAACCTTGGCTTGAGACTGGCATATGAGGTGGAGCCAGTTGGGGAAGCAGTCAGTCTTATAGGACCGAGCCTCTAACCTGTGGATCCTGATGCTACCTCCAGGTAGACAGTGTCAGAATTGAGTTGAATTCTCAGACACTCCCTGCTAGTGTCTGAGAATTGCTTGGTGTTGTGTGGGAAGACCTCACTTGCGCGCGCGCACACACACACACACACACACACACACACACACACACATACATTGGAACTGGGTCCAGGAACCAAAAGACCCTGAAATTGAACTTAAGTATTTCCTTCAGAGAATCCCAGCCCATAGATAAAATTTACCCTAGACTCAGAAGCATGTTGCAATAGGTTTCCAATCATATAATAAGAAGTAATCCAGTGATTCAGTATTTTTAGTTACAAGCAATAGAAATGAACTCAAGGGCACCTGGGTGGCTCAGTCGGTTGAATGTCTGACTTTAGCTCAGGTCATGATCTCAAGGTTCATGAGTTCGAGCCCCTCATCGAGCTCTGTGCTGACAGCTCAGAGCCTGGAGCCTGCTTTGGATTCTGTGTCTGCCTCTCTCTCTTTGCCCCCACCTCCACCCCCGCTTGTGCTGTCTCTCTCTTTCTCAAAAACAAAGATTTAAAAAAATATTTTTTAATTAAGGAAAAAAAAGAAATGAATTCAGGTAATCTTAGTCAAAAAGAACTTTGTAAAACACATTAAGGTAGCTCACACACTCTCTTTGAGAGCTGGAACATCAGGCCTGGGGCAATGCAGTCACTGGCCATAGACAAAAGAACATCTCAGAGCCGTTAAAGTGGCAATACTGCCACCAGAACTGCTGGGCACAATCATTATCATTTGCAAAATTTTCATCACCAAAACCAGGAACCCAAGGCTGCTGCTAGTATTGCTGCTGCTTTAGCCTCTGTTAATCGCATGTCGGTGCCATCGCAGCCACACCTCCACTGGAATGGGTCCTCCTGCATCTCTGCTGCTTTGCTTCACTAGCTTTCAATCCAAAGCCCACAGTGGCTGCATCCAGTTGGTACAGCCTAGGCTGGGTGCTTGCCCTTAGCTCCAAGCCCAGTTGAAAAGGACTATTAGATTTTCTGTTTATAACATGGGAGACAGGCTCTGCCTTATAAGTGGAAATTCCCCAAACACACACGCTAGGTATTCAGTAAGAATGATAGATGTCTGTTACAGGTGCCTTGGGGAAAGAAAATGTATTTAAATGTTATGTAAATATCTTATTTACTACAAGCACAGTTTGCAATTTTCCTTTTATTTCGGTTATTTATTTTTATGGCTATTGTTAACCATATTTTACAAAATTTTCAAGAGCATTATTCTGAGGAAAAAGGTGAAGCTGTTTATTTTAATTGAATTCTCAGGAAATTTCTTCACTTTTTTCAAGGTTATTGCTACTGTGGCTAGCGAACATGAAGAACAATTGATACAGTTTTTAGAGGTTAGAATATTTGGCTACTGATTGGCAGATGACATCATCATTAGGGGAAATTAACATAGTTGCTGTCTAGATATAATGTCACCTTCACAAACATATGTTTAATTAAAATAGCTTCTATGACTCTGACAAGACAAACAAGGAATGAGGAATGACCCAAACTCCTCCTAATGAACTTGAAACCCTTCCCAGTCTGAGATTTCAGGAGGACTAGGTGAAGAACTCTTGATTAATTTATATTTTATTACCAATAAAATGCTATTTTCAGTTTATAACAAGACAACTGTAGTTCCTTTTAAAGTGTATTGGAAAAGCTACAGAAAAAGATCCTGTGTATAAATGAAAAGGCATCAGAATATGGTTCTGTGTGCTAAATCAGAACTCTCATTTGGACCAGAGATCTCAATTGCTGGGTCCCTTCTGCCTCCAACCTCCAAATGGCCCAAGAGTGGATCTGTGTGGGTGGCCTTAGGTGGCCTGAGAGGACAAATGGTATTTTAATGAATTTATCCCCTGAGCATATATGTTTATGCACCAGGCTAAGGAAAACACTAAAACATGTAAAGCTTCAACTTTGTGTTCCTAAAAGGCAGACCCCAAAAGTAAATGACTCTTTATTTAACATAGCACCATTAAGTCTTACATAAGTAAGCATAGTGGGTGGAGAGAGTTTGCAGGATGCACGGTTGAACTAATTGATATCAAAATATGCAATCATGACACCAACAGATTCTGAGCACCCAAGAAGCCACTGAGAACCTGAACTAAGCAAAGAGAAACCAAGTGAAACTGACCTAGTGGGGGCTCCAATGGAGACCCTGGATCAATGAAGAGTAGAATGAGGCTTTT
Source organism: Panthera tigris (assembly GCF_018350195.1). NCBI lineage: Eukaryota > Metazoa > Chordata > Mammalia > Carnivora > Felidae > Panthera > Panthera tigris. Next base: position 118,068,070 of record NC_056663.1, read on the forward strand.
AAGCAAGAGAAACTGACTTAAGAATGTTGGGTACTAGGAAAAGGACCCTGGCATCTCAAAGACAATTTGCATACCTTAAAATATATTTGTATATTCAAAGAATTCATGCTAAAATGACAATCTTGACAAATATGGCTAATTACTAAAAAATGAAAGGATTTGGCTGAAATTAAACTTTCTCTGCTTACATAATAAAGGCACAAGAGATCAAAAAGAGCATCAATTTCCTACACAACACTCTTTACCCTTTCATTCAAGGCCTTGTGAGTATAGGTCAGAATAACAGTGTTTGTTTACTTAAGTATAGTCATCCAGACTATTTGGTCCAAACAATTGTGAAACGTTACCTCCCTACTCACCAGGGTAGACCTTGCTGCTACACAGGAGTTCCATCTCTTCCTTTCCAGTTGCATCTCATCCATTCCCTCTGTCCCATACCACCCCTGGCCAAGTCAGTGCTCTGCCTTTTTCCTACACTTATGTTAGCCCAAGGTGGGGTCTGCAAATGCTTACAGTGGGAATGCTAAAGAGATAGTTGACTACAAACCGAAAAGCTTTAAGAGGAACCAGAGGGACAAATGATTTCTTAGTCCTCTACAACTTAAAGAACAAGATTATAGTATGGAAAACATAGGTCTATGATGAATTTACTAAAGTTGACAACTCAATAAAAAAAAAATGAAGAATAGTTTTAAAAATCAGATGCGGCATTCACTTACAGACAAAAGTTGAAAATAGTTCTACAAACATATAGTCAACTTAAAGCCATCAGAAAATAAAAGTTAAATAATTTTTCTTTTGATAATTTGACTTTTAAATACCAAATACATATTTGCATTAAGTAATGATCAATTAAATGTATGATGCCAAAAACTTTACCTTAAACAGTTTACTTTTCATATGAAGTCCAAAGATAGAACTCTTGCTTTTAGAGTATGTGGCTCTCAATGAACTAAGCTCTTTTCCTCTGCGGCTTTGGTATTTTCTAAACTCAGCTTCCAATGTGAGTGAGTTTTCTTGAATCAAGGTATGTGGGAAAGTTTAGGTACACCTCATTCCTAATTATATTCCACTGACAAGAACTAGACGCATGGTACCACCTAAAGCAAGAGAGCCAGAGAAATATAGACCTTGGTTAAGCAGCTGCTTCTTAGCAACAACCTTGCACTGTGGCAGGGCAGCATAATTCTTTGATGGAAATCTAGCTTCTGCCGCAGATTACCCCCCATTTGATCATCAAATATCTATGCGCAACATTAGTGCTGAACACAGAATATACCCCCACACACCCCACTGTAGACATCACAAAATGGCGTCCAGTGACTGTGTCCAGCTCAAAGACCAGGATATCCTGGTGGTGTGCAGTCCTCTCCACCTGATATGGATAGGGTTCCTCATGGTCCTGCAATCGACAGTCTAAAATGGCAAGCCTTCTGCCCCACTCCACATCCAGTATACAATGGTGGAGAAGGGACAGAATGAACATAATTACAAACTCAAATTCAGAAAAGGGAAGCATGGGAAGCACACAGCCAGCATTGGTCCTTAGCAGTGATGAAATTCCAGAGGATAAGTATTGGGTATACCTCTTCTCCTGGCAATGGACTCCTTTAGTATCCCATTGTAATGGCTGTCATATCTAAAAACACATGCACCTGGGGCACCTGGGTGGCCAGTTGGTTAAGCGTCCACTTTCAGCTCAGGTCATGATCTCACATTTCGTGGGTTTGAGCCCTGCATCAGGCTCTGTGCTGACAGCTCGGAGCCTGGAGCCTGCTTTCGGTTCTATGTCTCCCTCTCTCTCTGCCCCTCTCTTGCTTGTGCTCTGTCTCCCTGTATCTCTCAAAAATAAATGTTAAAAATTTTTTTAAATAAATAAATAAAATAAAAACACATGTACCACAAACATATGTATATACTCAAATGGAAAAATGAGATACCATTAGCTTCCTCTACTATTGACTATGGGTATTAAAACATAAAATAAGTAAAAGTGCTCCTTATATGCAAATAAACAGGCAAAATCATTTATCATTACACTAATTTTTCACTAATTACATGTAAGTTTTTCTTAATATTCTGGTCTGTAATTCAATCGCTTACTCTTAAATACTGAAAGGTGCTATATTTTCTTAGGTGATTAACAAATATTTTAACCAGTCTTATATGAACATTGAAGAATGGAACTCTTAATTTAGAAGATTTAAATATTTTAGGAAAAAATTGTTTTCAAGTTTTGTGAGTATGCATGCAAGAAAGATTTTATAGGAAGTATCCCTCTTTGTTCTTGGATTATGGGAAACCTTCTTTCAGACTTGGAGGTTCAAATTCTTAGTGAACCAAAATTAAGCAACCTCTTTGCAAGTTCTTTTGACCCTGAGTATGACAACTAAGGTCTACATGCTAGCTGCTCTTCTCAGGCTGAGAAACCTATTACCTTAAATTTAGATATGTCTGCTTCCTCTCCTGGCTTAGCCTCTCTCAGATTTCATCTCCTGATTTCTCTCAGAAATCAAAGGAACTTCTGCATCCATGAATCAGCTATTTCCTTTTTATGCCTGTCAGAGTCCATGGAGATCATGGTCCAATATAAAAGGTAGTCCCCACCTACCTCATATGATAACAGAAAAGCAGACTATGAAGGACAGCCCTTTATAGATAAAAGTGAAAGCAACTAAAAATATCTAAACATTACATAATTAGCAAAATATAATTACACGTTATGTAATAATAATTCAGTTTATTATTATGACCATCCTCAGAGAATATAGTGAGTATATAGACTATTAGGGTATAGACCATTCACAATAGTCCATAATATTTTACCGAGGCCACGAAGATTTCCTTTCAACGTAGACTTAGAGGATGCTCAATTTATTCCTCTTATTTTGTCTGTTTTGAACAGCAAATATTTGTGAGAAGGCAAGAGAAAAGCATGCCCAATTTAGTAGGAGATTTATTTTTAAGTTACTGTGTTTATTTCAGCAAATCAAGTTCATCACCAGCTTCAATCACCCTCACCCTCCTTATTACCAATTAGAACACTTAGTCTATATTTTTAATCATGAATAGCTTATTAATTTTTCACACTATCTTATAAAGTAATAAAGAAATTAAAGCAGAAATTTTAAACATCCTGCCCAAATCACAGCTTGCTACTGGTAAAACTTAACTTTGAACCCAGGCAGTCTGACTCCAAAAACTACCTATGACTTCGACTAGTAGAGTGAGATCCAGCCACATGACCTTGGTGAAGTAAAGGTTGTATATGTCTGTGTCTGATAATAATCTTAGGAAACAAACAACCCTGACACATTTTGACATTTTAATCTTTAAAGTGTGAATATTATGTGGCAGTTTTGAAGTAGATGAACTACTACTTCCAAACCTCTCAAAATATGTGGTGTTTCAGAGAAGATGCTGATCCATAAGATGCTGAGACATTGCACGAGGTCTAGTTATCCTGATGAATAAACTCCCGTTCTGGTTCTTATTCTAAGCTGAGGGTATCCCAGGGTTGATTCCAAATCAGGAGAGTTGTTTTAGCAAAACTCACAGGGAACTGGAGAAAATATCAGAATATTGGCTAAACGGCGCATTAATTTCCTCCATGGAAAAACAATTATTCAGGAAATTGAAGAACACAGAATCACAAAAAAGGCTATTATATAATGTCATTTTCTTTTATTGGCTTTCTCTATTTTTTCCTCAGACTGCAATTCTTATCTGCTACTAAGACACTGTTGATAAATGTAGCATCTATCTTGTTGAATCCTCAAAACGTTAAGCCCAGTCATTTATGAACAATAATTTCACTACAACAAAAAAAAATTATTAAAAAATATATGGTAAGGTGCCATGGGAACAGACTGAGGAGAGCACCTCTGCCTACCTGGAAGAATTACAAGGAAAGAAGAGATGGATAAAGAATAATTTTCACAGGTGATGCTGGAGGTAGATCCTGAAGGATAAATAGGCATTCTCAAAGAGAAGAAAAAGTCAAGCATAGAAATCAGAGTGCACAGAGGGAAAGAGGCCTAAACAATCCACAAGTTTTTTCCCACTAACTCTAAATTACTTTCAAAATTAAGAGTAAAGAAAGATAGGGGCCCCTGAGTAGTTCAGTCAGTTGAGTGTCCAACTTTGGCTCAGGTCATGATCTTAACGGTTTGTGGGTTCGAGCCCCGCGTCACGCTCTGTGCTGAGAGCTCAGAGCCTAGGGCCTGCTTCAGATTCTGTGTCTCCCTGTCTCTGCCCTTCCCCTATTCACTCTTCTCTCTCTCTCTCTCTCTCTCTCTCTCCCTCTCTCTCTCTCTCTCTTTCTCTCTCTCTCTCTCAAAAATAAACACTTTAAAATTTTTTTAAAAAAAGAGTAAAGATGATGGTACATCATTAGGCAACACTAAAATTGCGTTGAGGTTTGAATATGCCAAATAATAAATTACTCCTGCCAGATAGAGCCAGTTACCTTTTACAATATCAATTTAGATTCACACAACCAAAGAAGTGCTCAAATCTTCCTCACATTCTCCTTAGGTTCTTCCAGCCATTCATCAAAGTCATAGGAATGGACACTAATCTGATTACAAATGACCAAGGCCTTTCCTGTATATAATATTTCAGATCAAACTCAGTGTGAAGTGAATTTTCTGAATCATTACAAGCAATGAAATAGATTTTTTATTCTTCTACATTATTGGTATAAGCCGTTGGCTTTATTGGATACAAAACATTTTATTTTGACCCAGAAACATTAATGCAATAATTTATGTTTATTTCAGGAAGACTTTAATATGAAATATTTAGCTTTGTTTTATTACCATGGTATTTAAAACATATGTGTTCAGGGGCGCCTGGGTGGCTCAGTTGGTTAGGCATCCGACTTTGGCTCAGGTCATGATCTCACGGTCCGTGAGTTCGAGCCCTGCGTCGGGCTCTGTGCTGACAGCTCAGAGCCTGGAGCCCGTTTCGGATTCTGTGTCTCCCTCTCTCTCTGCCCCTCCCCTGTTCATGCTCTGTCTCTCTCTGTCTCAAAAATAAATAAAACGAAAAAAAAAATAAAAATAAAAAAATAAAACATGTGTTTGCTCGATGTCTGACACTAACCTCTTAACATCAGGGATGAGATGAAGGAAAAGAAAAGGATCAAGTTTGAGTGGAGAGATAAATGGCTTAAGGTGGAAGAAAGACACATAGAGAGATTGGAATGGAGTGACATCAAGTTCAGAATGAGTCAAAGCTGGAGTGAGGATCATGCATGAAGTAACTCTGAGGCATTATTCCATTACTAACAAAGCCTTCCCATAATTGTCATTTATTACTGTTTAAGAGACATATGCAATATTAAAATAATGATAGATAGATAGATAGATAGATAGATAGATAGATAGATAGATAGAATTATTTTGTTGCAGAATTTTATATTAATTAGGGTGGCCCTGTTTGGAATTATTATTATTATTATTAAGTTAATATGACAGTTCAAACTTTGAGTAGATTTTTATAAAGAGCAAAGTTGAATACACAATACTAATATTCTAAAAAAACTAGTCCAATATGTCATCCTAGGCATAGATAAAACAAAAAAAAAAAATTGAAATGGGCTTTGTTCTTATCCTTACTGTTAGATGAATCCTTTCCACTTCTACTTACGACTGAGAAAAGATCAAAACACGTACTGTTCATTCATGCTATGCTAGGCTTTGTGCCAAACACTACAAATATCATTAAGAACAAAATAGAGATCAGGACTTCCTAGAACTTATGGACAAGTGAAGAGATGGTACTCAAACAATTACCTGGGTATGCATTTAATTATGACCATTGAAGAGTTGTAAAGGGAAACAAATCACAATGAGAATGCTTAGGAAGGAAACATAACCTAATTTGAGAGGCCAGGGAGGTTTTCCCGAGAAACAGACATTTAAACAGAAACCTAGGATGATCCTGATTATCCAGAAGAAAATGGGAGATTATTTTTTCAGGCACAGATAAAAGTGTATCCAATTTTTTGAAGCAGGGACCTGTCTTGCTTGTGAAACCAAAAGGTGAGAAAGGCTCTGGCGTAGGTATTGAGGGAGTGTGACATGAGAGGAAGCAGGGCCATGTGGTGGTTGCTGTACCTCTGCCCTATTGCAATTTCTCATGTGATAAATACTCACCTCACAAATTCTTACAGTGGCCTCTGAAAGAGAGATAAGGCTAACTTCCCATGCAAAAAAAAATGAATGTTTATTTTCTATATGCATGTGGCTCAGATTCCATCGGGTATTTTTTGTTGTTGCTACTGTCAAAATGAAACAATAACAAAATGCTAGAGACCAGTAGACAACACTGGTTTCGCTGAACTATAAATGGGGACCAGCAAATAATGTCCAATTTTCTCCCCATTTCCCACAACTCCACAGATACTCTCTGCTCAAGATTATCAGGTTATAAATTCAACGATTACTTCTCTTACAAGACAACTCAGGAGCATTTGTCACATATGATCACTTCCTTCTTGGAGTGCTTCTCTTGGATTATGGTAATTCACCCTTCCGTTCTCCCTCTCCCTCTCTCTCCAGCTACTCTTCTTGGTCTTTTTGATACTCCTCTCAATGTGGAAATGTATCCAAAGCTAAATCCTGGGCCCTTTTATCTTCTCTGTCTATATACTCTCCCACCCAGACCTATCATTTAACATATCCCTATCTCCTAAATCATCACCTCCAATACTGATCTCTAGTTACATATCCTAAATCATTACCTCCAATTCTGACCTCTAGATACATATCTCTATCTCCTAAATCATTATCTCCAGTTCTAGTTGTGTTTATCCAACTTGACATTTCTACATGAACGGAATCTTCACACAGGCATCTCAAATATAATATCGTCAAAAGAACTCAATGCCCACCTGTATTATAAGAACTAACATTTCAAGTGCTATCTTGATGTCTTCAAGTCTCACAGGGTCTCAAAAGTCTAGCTGTGAGCTCCCCTGCTCTTTCCAGAAGTGCTCCTACCCAGTGGGAAAGGTTCCCCTAGTACTTCTCCGATCAGCTGGACCAAATGCACCCCTCCCACCTCGTCTTCAACCTAACAGATTCACCTCCCATCTGGCCCATGAAATTCCTCAAACAAGCTAATCATATCCTCTGCAGGAACCAATGGGCCCTGCACCCTCTTGTTACTACAAGGCCTGCCTTCTACAGCCCGTCTGGTTCAGCCAGCTCCCAAGTACAACACCTATATGGCCTAATCTAGCATGCAGTGCCCTCTTCCCCTGGGCTAAGAATACATGACTAATAAACTGCTGTCAATCTCATCCATCCAGTATCAGGACGTTTGACCATCTCCTAGATTTTGGGGATAGGATCCTTCCTTCACCAATGGGACCAATCGGAGGTGGTCATAACACCCCCAACTAACTCTTCCTCTGATCTACATCTCAATACATGATGCTACCATCCAACAAGTTGCTTAAGCCAGTAAGCTATCTTTGATTCTTTTCTTTCCCTCCTACCCAAACTAACCAGTTTAAAAGTCCTGTCAACTCTGTCTTAAAAACTGTTTCTTTCCATCTGCATTACTTCCTACATTTGGCTAACATTATCTCTCACCTATGTCACTACAGTGACCACGGAGCTGGATCCTTAGCCTTTACTCTGATCATAAACAATTCATCATTCACACAACAGTCAGTTTAAAGAAACTCCAGTGGTTTTTCATCACACTTAAAATATACAATATTTCCCTAGTTTACAAAGTCTTAAATGATTGTATTCTGCCTGCCTCCTTGATTCATCTTGCTTTATGCTTTACATCACCCACTCTGCTTCAACCATATTAACCTTCCTCTGTCCCTAGGACTAGATTTTTGCCTTTGGGCTTTTACATTAGTTGCTCTTTCTGCCTGGAAATAGTTCCTTCTGATCTTGTCATGGCTGGCTAATTACTGTCAATCAGATCTCAGTTACAATTGTATCTCCTCTTAGAAATATTCCCTGATCTCTCAATCTCTTATCATATCATCATCTTTTAATATCCTTCATACATTTATCACTATCTGATATCTTTCTTGTTTATTTATTTGCTCATTTCCTTTATATCTGTCTCCGCTACCAGACTGAAAGCTGATGAGAGCAAGAATCTTGGTTGGCTTATTTACCAATGCAGTCTCAGATCCAGAGCTATGACTGACATATAATGAAAAATTAATGGTTAAAAGAATAAATGAATTAAACAAAGGAATGCAATTGTTAAAGCATAAAGTTTGGATTCATACAGGCCATTGTTTAAATCCCAATGTATGATCTCTCTGAATCTTAGTTTTCTTCAGTACAATGGGAATGATAACGATTTCACAGGGGTTTTCTGGGAATTAAATTAGATATGGTGACTTTTATTTTTCTAAGAAATTCCTAGAATATAATAATAATTAATAATAATAATAATATCTGCTTCAGTCAGCTTCTAATAAAATTTGAGACAACACACAGAAATAAGTAAATCAGAATCACAAACTCCAATTCATTCAGATTACTCAATTGCTAGACAGTTTCTTTAAGAAGATTGAATAGAAGTTGTATAATTTCCTTGCCAGCTTCTAGTTATAATCCACCCTTCAAATAATAGCAAAATAAGTAAGCTATTAATAAGAAGTATTTATGAGAGAAAGTCTTCCCTTTACAGCTCATTTGACTGGATTATAATCTTATTATTTATATTAAATACTCTCTCAAACAATGCTTAAGCCTCAGGACAATTGTGTAGAAATATACAAAAGTCACAGTGCTACACTGTGCTACACATGCTACACTGAAAATTTATGTAGGTGCTTGGTATTAAAAGAGTGGAAAAATTATTACGCAGTTTTAAAAAGCTGAAACGCAATTCAACTTCCCTCATCCTTTTGAGCTACAAATGCTATACATTTTACATTATTGAGAAATGATCATGACATGTATCTAACAAACTTTCGTTGACAAGAGAAAGATTAATTTCATCATGAAACATGATTTTTCTATGAAATTGTGTACAACACTAAAACCAAACATTTATCAGAAACAGACATTGAACATTTTTCCCCAAATTATCTCCAACATACAACATAGGATCTATTATATGATGACAGACATTGTTCTATTCTTGTTCTAAGACTATGTCAAATCCATAGCGCACGACCAAAAATAAAATTCAACATTGGAAGCAAAACTTAAGTAACATTTGAAAGCAGTCACTGGGAACTTCTTTTACTGTATGAGATTTGAAAATTGGTATGTTAGATTAATGTGGTATAGTACTCCACTGTATGTAGTTATCATACTATATTGTATAGTTGAACACTGGGGTGTTTCCGGTATTGGGTCATTATGAACAGTGATGCCAAGTGGTATTCTTATATTTGTCTTTAGATGAATTGGTCATAGGGTTGTAGGGCATATGTATGTTCAGCTTTAGTAAATGCTGCCAAACAGGTTTTAAAAGTGGTTGCAGTAACTTATTCTCCTATTGTTTCTAGTTGCTCCACGCCCTCATCAACTTTTGGGTTATCTTTTTCACAATAGCTGACCTGGCCCTTGCCAGGACAAGTTATATTACTGTTTTAATTCTTTACTTAGGACCAGTGAAGTTGAGCACCTTTTTAAAAATGTATTGGCAATATTAATCTATTCTTTTATGAAGTGCTTACTTGAGACCCTTGCTCAATTTTTTATTGGATTGCTTGTTTCTTCTAATTGATTTGTAGGATAGCTATACATTTTAAGTATGAGTACCTTGTCAGTTATGTGCATTTAAATATATTCTTCTACTGTGTGACTTGAATTTTCTAAGATTTGATTAATATCTTTTGATGAATAAGAGTTCTTAATTTCAATATACTACTATTTACCAATCTTTCCCTTTATGGTTAGTGCTTTCTATGTCTTTAAAGAAATGGTTGTCTACCTCAAATTTATGAACATAATCTCCTTGGATTTCTTTTAGAATCTTTTTTGTTTTACTTTTGACATTTAGATCTGGAATCTGTATGGAATGATTTCTGTGTATGGTGTGAAGTATGTCAAGATTTTTTTTCTTACATATATCTAATTGCTTCAGCACCACTTATTAAAAAGACATCTTTCTCCTGCCTCATCACATTGAAATGCCACTTTCTGGCAGTATGAATATGTGTACATATTATTCTGGATTCTGTTCTATTCCATTGGTATATTTATCTGTGTTTCAAACTGTCTTAATACTATTGCTTTAGTAAGTATGTGTTAGGTGAAATCCCTCCAGCAGTCTTGGCTACTCTAGGTTCATTAAAGTTTGGCATTAGCCTGTCATTTTAACAGGAAAATTGTTCACCTTTAGTTGAGATTGCACTGAATATAAGAATAAATGAGAGGAAAATTGACACCTAAACAATATTGAGTTTTTAATTTATGAACATATATACTTCCATTCCTTTAAGTTTCTTTTGTTTTTCTCAATAATAATTTGTAAGTTTCTGTGTAGAAATCATTAGAATTATTCGTAAATACTAGGTATCTTAAGATACTATATTAATGGTATCAGTTTTTAATTTTATCTTATACCTATTTGTTTCTGGTACATAGGAATAAAATTGATATTTGTATGTTGATTTTGCATCTGGATAGCCTTGTTAATTCACTCATATGTTCTAAAAATATGTCTACAGATTCTTTTGTATATTCTACAAACAGCACCATATCACTTGCAAACCATAACAATTTTATTTTTTTTTCCTAGTTCTTTAACATTTATTTCTATTTCTAGCTTTTTTATACTTGGTAAGAACTCCAGTAAAATACTGAATAGAAGTAATGATAGTAGTCATACTTGTTTTGCTCCTATCACAGGGGGGAATCATGCTAATGTCTCTATCAAACATATTGTTTTTATGAGATTCTTATGATTACACTGGGCCCACTGAGTTAAACAATGAATAGATGAATAGATGGATGATGGATGGATTGACTACCATCCCAAGAAAAAGATTTTATAAGTTTCAGGCACAACTCAGAAAAGTTTTTAACTACAGAAAAATGTTGACACAATCAACAATTTCATCCAGAGAAAAAATACTTTTCATTTATTTATATGTAAAAGATGGTCAAATTCGAGAAGGCAAATGATTCATTTTACAACTGTGGTTAGCACCAGATCAGAGGGATATAAAAAACCCTTGTGTTGGTGGTAGAAGGAGAGACAGTTGGAAGAAAGAAAGCAAAGCAAACAGCTGTTGAAACTTTTATCACTACTTTGTTCAAACATACACTAGAACTGTTTTTGAAAGATGTTAATTTTCAATTTAAACCTGTAATGTTCCAGTCCTAGGTATATATCTTAAAAATGTTCCCATATGTGTACCACGAAATGCATTCAATAATACTTATACCAGGGTGCCTGGGTGGCTCAGTTGGTTAAGCGTCCAACTTTGGTTCAGGTCATGATCCCACAGTTTGTGAGTTTAAGCCCCATGTTGGGCTCTGTGCTGACAGCTGGGAACCTGGAGCCTGCTTCGGATTCTGCATCTCTCTTTCTCTGCCCCTGCCCCATTCACACTCTGTCTCTCTCTCTTTCAAATATAAATAAACATGAAAAAAAATTTTTTTAAGAATGCTTATTATACCAGAGCACCTGGGTGGCTCGTCAGTTAAGCATCCAACTTCAGCTCAGGTCACGATCTCCACTTTGTGAGTTTGAGCTCCACATCAGGCTCTATGCTGACAGCCCAAAGCCCTCTTCAGATCCTCTGTCGCCTTCTCTCTACCCCTCTCTCACTCACTCTCTCTCTCAAAAATAAACATTAAAAAAAAAAAGAATGCTTATACCAGTACTATTCATAATTGCCCCAAGCTAGAAACAACCCAAATGCTCATCAGCAGTAGAATGGATAAATAAATTGTGGTGTATTCATTCAAAAAAAGTAGAGCAACAGCAATTTTGCACACAGCAACAAAAATTAATGGGCTGTTGAGAGAGAGAGAGATGCCTGAGGACTCCCAGCTATTTCAGCCCTCAGCTATTTGAGTCTCCCCAGACTATGCCCCAAATACATCAGTGAAGATACCTTTGAGATGACTCTAGCCCTAGCCACTATCTGAACACAACAGCATGAGAAAACTTGAGTGAGAACAGCCTACCTGGGCTGACTCAAGACCCATATTCATAAACAAAATAAACTATTTTGACTATTTAAAAAAATGGGCAGGAGAGTACTAAGAAGGGGAGTACTGAGTGGATTGCTTGCTAGTCAAACATATTTCTTCCTGCCCTCAATTTGTAATAATGTCCATACTCTGTCCTGATCATAAGAATTAGTTACCTCTGCCAGGAGGAGGACAGAGGACACAAGTGGAATTATGGCTTATAATTCAATAACCCAGAGTTCTAGAAACGAGGCACCCAAATTTCTCCAACGTGGTCAATAGGAATGATGGCAAGTGACGGGTCCTGCTTAGACCCCCCTTGTTTCCCAGATCCATGTACTACCCTTTTTGAGGATCAAAACCATAGAAAAGTCTTTTACTTATGGTATATATTGAGATCTAGAGGATGACTCCCAATTCTACTAAAATGTTGTCTTTAAACAGAACTTCACCAGGCCTTCAGCTATCCATTACAACCCTCTACAAGGCAGCAGCTTCTGGGTGGTGCAAAATGTCATATGACCAGTGAATTCCATGTTCATGGGTGTATTTCCATATACTTTTGCTATAAATTGGGTCTCTTCATCCAATATGATGAAGAATTATGAGAATTCTATGACAGTGGATCAAACACTATACTCTCAGATAAAGGTGATGGCTGAGACCCTGCAGGCAAACCATTACCTGCAGTATGTATGAACCTCTCAAAAGAGCTTCAGAGTGAAAAGGCCCAATCTATTCAGCCATTCCAATATTTGGGGCTCAACATTGGTTTCGGTTGTTGGAAAGTTAGACATTCAACAGTAGCAAAGCTACATCCACCTAGATAAGTCAAGACGTATACTGTTAGGCCCAGACATACTTCCATCTCTCCCATCATGGTCACTTTGTACATGTTCCCATCAGTATGAATAAACATAGATATTAAAAAATAATTTTAAACCCTGTAATGTAATATCTAATAATTGTTAGAGAAAATAAAATATATGTGATTATACATGTTGTATGTAATACATTAATATATTACACAAAGATCTCCCTATACTATTATCACTGAATATACTTTCTTTCTAGAAGAAAATACAATTCAGGAAGTGTATCTTTATTTTTTTATGGACTTAACCTACATTAACTTTTGAAAAACTAACTCTCATCCGAACCTCTGCAAAGAACTAAGTTTTAGATGACTGCTCAGGGTGTGCACATTAACGTGTTTATTTTAATAGCAGCCTCTCTACAATAAGTGTCTTGACTTAACGTTAGAGAAAAGTACTTCTCAGCAGTAAGGGCATCGTCTTAGTCAATTCAGGCTGCTATAACAAAATACCATAACTAAGTGCCTTATAAACAACAGAAATTTATTTCTTGCAGTTCTGGAGGCTGGAAGTCAGAAATCAGGGTGCCAGCATGGTCAGGCTCTGATGAGAGCTCTCTCCTGGGTTGCAGACTGCTTTCTTGTTGTACCCTTACAAGGCATATAACAGAGAGCAGATGTGAGCTCTCTGGTGACTCCTATAATGGTACTAATCCCATTCATGAAGGCTTCACCCCCATGACTTCATCTAATCCTATCTACCTTGCAAAGGTACCACCTCCTAATACCATTACTTTAAGGGGTAGGGTTTCAACATATGAATTTTAGGGAAACACATTCAGTCAATAGAAGGTCATCTACTTTATTACTAATACTTTGATCATTGCAGCTTTGTGCATGTAGCTGTATAGAAATTTGGAGAGTGATTGTATTTTCAAAGAGTTTTGAATGATGTTGAGACTGACTACATAAATGGTTACCAACTCTTCTCCTCCTATCAAAGGGAAGAGTCCATTTCTCCAGCCCTTGAATCTGGGTTAGCCATGTGACTTACTTCACCTAATGGAACATTAGCAAGCATTATTATGCAAGTAGAAGGTTGCGAAGAATTTGTTTTTAATGCTTGGAACAAGAATAGAGCTTGTCTATTGTTGCATTTAAAACCTATGTGGAGAGATATATGGTCCACCTGCTCTTTGGTCATTCCAGGCATTTGGCAAACATGTAACTGTGGCCATACAGAACCACACCAGCTGATCATAGATACCTAAGTAAACCTAGCTGTGATCAGCAAGGCCAACCCAGATCAGAACAACCCAGAGGCAATGGGAGCTAAATAAATTGTTATTTTAAGCTAATTTTAGAGCTATTGGAGGTTGTGGTTTTTTTATAGAAAAGTTTACTAGTAGATATAGTGGTGGTTGTTTACCTTTGTCTTACTGATTTTTTTAAGGAAACAAATAATTTCTATTAAAAGGAAATAGAACATGACACGGATGTCTACTCTCACCGCTGTTGTTTAACATAGTGTTGGAAGTTCTAGCATCAGCAATCAGACAACAAAAGGAAATCAAAGGCATCAAAATTGGCAAAGATGAAGTCAAGCTTTCACTTTTTGCAGATGACATGATATTATACATGGAAAATCCGATAGACTCCACCAAAAGTCTGCTAGAACTGATACATGAATTCAGCAAAGTTGCAGGATACAAAATCAATATACAGAAATCAGTTGCATTCTTATACACTAATAATGAAGCAGCAGAAAGACAAATAAAGAAACTGATCCCATTCACAATTGCACCAAGAAGCATAAAATACCTAGGAATAAATCTAACCGAAGATGTAAAAGATCTGTATGCTGAAAACTATAGAAAGCTTATGAAGGAAATTGAAGAAAATATAAAGAAATGGAAAGACATTCCCTGCTCATGGATTGGAAGAATAAATATTGTCAAAATGTCAATACTACCCAAAGCTATCTACACATTCAATGCAATCGCAATCAAAATTGCACCAGCATTCTTCTCGAAACTAGAACAAGCAATCCTAAAATTCATATGGAACCACAAAAGGCCCCGAATAGCCAAAGTAATTTTGAAGAAGACCAAAGCAGGAGCCATCACAATCCCAGACTTTAGCCTCTACTACAAAGCTGTCATCATCAAGACAGTATGGTATTGGCACAAAAAGAGACACATAGACCAATGGAATAGAATAGAAACCCCAGAACTAGACCCACAAATGTATGGCCAACTAATCTTTGACAAAGCAAGAAAGAACATCCAATGGAAAAAAGACAGTCTCTTTAACAAATGGTGCTGGGAGAACTGGACAGCAACATGCAGAAGATTGAAACTAGACCACTTTATCACACCATTCACAAAAATAAACTCAAAATGGATAAAGGACCTGAATGTGAGACAGGAAACCATCAACACCCTAGAGGACAAAGCAGGAAAAGACCTCTCTGACCTCAGCCGTAGCAATTTCTTACTTGACACATCCCCAAAGGCAAGGGAATTAAAAGCAAAAAGGAACTACTGGGACCTTATGAAGATAAAAAGCTTCTGCACAGCAAAGGAAACAAGCAACAAAACTAAAAGGCAACCAACGGAATGGGAAAAGATATTTGCAAATGACATATCGGACAAAGGGCTAGTATCCAAAATCTATAAAGAGCTCACCAAACTCCACACCCAAAAAACAAATAACCCAGTGAAGAAATGGGCAGAAAACATGAATAGACACTTCTCTAAAGAAGACATCCGGATGGCCAACAGGCACATGAAAAGATGCTCAACGTCACTCCTCATCAGGGAAATACAAATCAAAACCACACTCAGATATCCCCTCACGCCAGTCAGAGTGGCCAAAATGAACAAATCAGACTATAGATGCTGGAGAGGATGTGGACAAACAGGAACCCTCTTGCACTGTTGGTGGGAATGCAAACTGGTGCAGCCACTCTGGAAAACAGTGTGGAGGTTCCTCAGAAAATTAAAAATAGACTTACCCTATGACCCAGCAATAGCACTGCTAGGAATTTACCCAAGGGATACAGGAGTACTGATGCATAGGGGCACTTTTACCCCATTGTTTATAGCACCACTCTCAACAATAGCCAAATTATGGAAAGAGCCTAAATGTCCATCAACTGATGAATGGATAAAGAAATTGTGGTTTATATACACAATGGAGTACTACGTGGCAATGAGAAAGAATGCAATATGGCCCTTTGTAGCAACATGGATGGAACTGGAGAGTGTTATGCTAAGTGAAATAAGCCATACAGAGAAAGACAGATACCACATGGTTTCACTCTTATGTGGATCCTGAGAAACTTAACAGAAACCCATGGGGGAGGGATGGAAAAAAAAAAGGAGGTTAGAGAGGGAGCGAGCCAAAGCATAAGAGACTCTTAAAAACTGAGAACAAACTGAGGGTTGATGGGGGATGGGAGGGAGGGGAGGGTGGGTGATGGGTATTGAGGAGGGCACCTTTTGGGATGAGCACTGGGTGTTGTATGGAAACCAATTTGACAATAAACGTCATATATTGAAAAAAATTAAATAAATAAATAAATAAATAAATAAATAAATAAATAAATAAATAAATAAAAATAAAAGGAAATAGCTGGTCTCTGTCACATACTGTTTTTGCATTCCTTGAATGCTGCCTGCCCAAGTAAAAGGATATTCAAAATCCTTTCCAAAGCATTCCTTCAAAGGAACTCACAACTTAAGTATTTTGTCAATCTGTGATCGACTATGTGATTAAATGTTCTAACAGGGATTCAATACAATACCAGTTTCATCCAAACTTTGTTCTTGGTGCTTATATGTTTTCTACTGGAATGAAAATAGATAATAAGGATTTATATGGCTGTATCTACATTAGAAAAAGAAAACATTTTGGAAAATGAGATAAAAGATACCAAAGATATTGACATCACTGATACCATTTTTGAATCTAAGTCAGAACTCAATTATTGGTTGTATTAGTTGTTTATTTAAAAAGTTAAAAAGTTACTCGGAAAATCCTTTGAGGTACTTGTAGCAGTGAAATCATTTGCTTGCGTTCAGTAGGAAGGGACTTGAATATATTCCTGTTTGGTCCATCACGAAATGTTAAAAACAATAAAAATCTTAAAAGAACCACACAAACATGTTTAAGATGACTCTTAGACCATAAAAATGTTTTCAAACCTAACACCACCAAAGAAATGAATCACACAACAGAAACACAAGAAAATAATTCATACAAATTCAGAGGAATTACTTTAACAATTCAAGATAAGAAAATGTCTAGAGTGATCAGAAAACAAACGCAAAATATTTAAAGACTGGAAGTATCTATATAATTCCTTAGCTCTTCACTCAGGAAAATAGGATGACATAGCCTGCCATCACGCCCTTTAGTGCTTTCATTAATTAATTCATTCAATTAATGCTTTCATTAATATGCTTTTCCAAACACACATACAGAGAAAAATGAAACTATAACATAGATGCACATTAAATTTCCATTTAGATTGTCAAATATTTATTAGCCTTTCCATAGGTTAATGCATGTGCTTTTGTGTCTGTTTCTATTGCTAATTATGTGATCTCAGAAACAGTACCTTTTATGTGTTTCACTACAAAAAATTCCTGAAGATTTGATCATAGAAAAAAATAGGTTTAGTGTCTAATGTTTACATTAGTCCTTTGCAGTTTTCAAAGCATTTTGATGAAAACAATTATTTTGTCTCTTCACAGCATATATAATATGCATATTATATATATATAATATATAATAGATATTAGTGTCTATATTTTACATTTAAGCAAGTTGGAGTTCATTAACGTTAATTTCTTTGAAATGTACAAATAGATACTAATGTATATTTAATATACATTTTAAAAGTATGATCCAGAAAATGACTTGGCATTTCAGAAGTATAGATGTGATGCCTACCTTACTTGATTGACAGCAAACAGATGACCAAGATTAGGAGCAGACAGTTGTCAGGAGTATGATTTCTTTAAAAGTAATGTGGAAAAAAATATATTAAAGTCACTATATTGGTCAGGGTTCTAGTGAAAAAAGTATATAAATCTACTCTACCTAGTTTGGGCAAAAAGCAATTTAATTCCTTGAACTTTCTAAATCATTAGAATGCTTGAGAAGTGGACCCTGGGCAAGTCCCTAGGAATGGCTCCAGCAAGGGCATCACAGACCCCACCTGCCCAGGATGCCACCTGCTCTGTCTTTCCAAAGTCACAGAGGCCTGCCGATTCTTCTTCATTATCCAGCCAAAGTTCAAGATTAGTTGTAATACTCCTCCTCTAGGAAGACTGAAGAACCACCCAGGTTTATACCACCTCTATAACCAGTATGATGTCAGTACAATGCAGTTTCCATTTGCATTCCATTCCATTTATTTGTTTTAATGTGCACTTCACCTTCTAAACTCAGTTCTTAAGGATGTGTTCTCTTTTTAGTTTAGCTATATCCCTAAGTGTTTACATCACTGGCCCTGAATTATAGTAGGCCCTCAATAAATTTTATTAAATACTTATTTCATATCAGTCGTAATACTAAGCATTTTACATGAATTAACTTATTTAATATTTGTAATTTCCCTGTGAGGAAGGCCCAATTAATATCCTCATTTGAACCTAGGAAGTCTGGACCCAGAGCTCACATCCTAACCACTATACTACCTTTCCTCACTGTAAAGGTAATGTCTCCCTGGGGCTCCTGGATGGCTCAGGTCAGTTGAGTGTAGGACTCTAGATTTTGGCTCAGGTCACAATCTTATGGTCTCTGGGATGGGTTCCTGGGATGGAGCCCTGTTTAGGGCTCTGCACAGCAGGGAGCCTGCTTGGTATTCAGTCTCTCTCCCTCACCCTCGCTCTGCCCCTCCCCCACTCTCCCTCCCTCTCTCTCTCTCTCTCTCTCTCACACACACACACACACACAAAATAAACATTTTTAATTAATTCATTAATAAAATGTCTCCCAAAGAAAGCAGAAGATTTCTTCAAAAGGTTTAGACAAAAAGCAGTTAAAAAAACAAACAAACAAAAAGAATAAGAGTCAATAAAAGAAAGACAAGATCCACAGATTTCAATCAAACTATAGAGACTTTGAACTAATTTAATGGAATTTTAATGAAGTTTTTTAAAGGCCATGTATATTGAAATAATCATCTATCACAGTTTATTACTTTTTACAATTAAAAAAAAAACCCACAGAGCTAGAACCTGTTTATAAAGGCTTTAAAATATGACATTCTATGAAAGAATTCAGATGCGGTAGAGGATGATTTAAGAAATGAGCTCACCACCCCCTGATCCAAAGCTTGGCAGGATAAAGTACTTTGTAGATGGAGAGCTTCATGATGAGAGTTTTGGGGGAATGTGACTAGAAAACAGTCTTTTAAGAGGGTGGGAAGGGGCGCCTGGGTGGCTCAGTCGGTTAAGCGTCCGACTTCAGCTCAGGTCATGATCTCACCGTCCGTGAGTTCGAGCCCCGCGTCAGGCTCTGTGCTGGCAGCTCAGAGCCTGGAGCCTGCTTCAGATTCTGTGTCTCCCTCTCTCTCTGGCCCTCCCCCATTCATGCTCTGTCTCTGTCTCAAAACTAAATAAACATTAAAAAAAATTAAAAATAAATAAATAAAAAAAAGAGGGTGGGAAGAAATGGCTATTGTATTTCAAATACCCTTAACTAGTTTTTCAGTAAATGTTGGATATTAACCTCACTGACTGAAAAAAAAAAAGCTGTAGACTAACGAATTTTCTCTTTCTCCATCGAAAGCATTATTTCAGGAAGAAATATCCAAAAAGACATGCAGCATAAGAAAGAAGGCAATGTGAGGATCCTAGACAACTTGGAAAGTGGATAATTAGGCCCATGGAGGGCTACAAAACAGCAACTACTGCTTTGTAATAATTCCTATTAATTACTCATTTCAATGGCTTTTGGGGAATAGTGGAATATTCCTATAATCCATTCTTTACCAACTGAAGGAAAGGTGGGTTAGTTGGCTCAAGACTACGCAAAGCAAGACAGTGGCAGCTCTGAGACCATTCCTTCATGTCCATTATCAGCTCTCCACTTGTCTGGGGAGGATTCCTTCCTTCTTAAAGGAACAAACACCACAAATGACAATCACTCGGCATTGCAAAACCCAGATGAAAACATTGTAAAAACAGTAACTACTTCCCAAAGATTTTTCTAAACCAATCCTCGTAAATATTTCATTCTGTTGTTGCTGTTCAAGGTAATTGCCCTGGTCTATAGCCAATAGTAGATAAAAAAGAGATAAACTGTATCAAATCATTTTTCATTGGCTATCTCTGCCACCAAATATACCTTTATAAAGGTACAATATTAAATATTTTTCTTCATAAGACTGTCAACATTATTCTTGTTTAATATAACACACTTACATATAACCAAAATAACAATAACATCAATAATAATAAGTTATTGGGCTAAAGATTCATTCTCCTACTTCTGGTCTTTTCTTTTCACAAAGGGTATGCACCTATTTTGTATGTTTGGCATTGATGTGAAGCCTTTGCACAGTCAAGAGAACATACTAATGGTAACTACATATAATTTAGGACCAGATAATGCTTTTCATTATTTCATTTCATTCAATTCCATCATATATAAAATAGATTAAATTATGTCAAAATGATATACAGAAGTAACTTAGTTACTGAGTGAGCCAACCAAAATTTCAGCATTCAAATCTCATCATTGCTTAAATGTTGCTATTTATCATAAAAATTCAGCAACCCTCAGGAATTTAAACTTTACTGAGTCTTAATGTGAGAAATGTATAAGCTACAGTGTTCACGGATTTAGAAATCCAACAAGCTCCAGAACATATGTTTCAAAGATAAGATGACTTTATATTCTGGTTTGTCCCCTGGGACAAACCTGTTTTGCATCTGTTGGCTCTACATAATAATTAGTAACACCCCTTTCATTCTGTTTAGATAACAGATTATTGGCCTACCTGCTTACTGATGACAAAACTCTATTGCGTTATCAAATTTTGATAATAAATGTTTATCAAAGTGTTCATGGGCCAATAAGATAAAAACACAGAGGAAAGCAAACCATAAAAGACTCTTAAGAGAGAGTTAAGAGAACAAACTGAGGATTGATGGAGGGAAGTGGGGGGGGGGGGCTAAATGGGTGATGGGTATTAAGGAGGGCACTTGTTACTATGAGCATTGGGTGTTATATGTAAGTGATGAATCACTAAATTCTACTCCTAAACCAATGCTACACTATATGTTAACTAACTTGAAGTTAAATAAAATCTTGGAAGAAAAAAAAGTTCATGGGCTCTATTAGTAAAAACAAATAGTACAGATATACAAAGTGGTTTTGACTTTGTCTCTTAATTGTTTTAACAAAGACTAAGATGTTCTCACTTTGCTAATGTTCCATGACTAAGACACCTAAGAATTTAAACCTTTAGTTATGCTTTCCTATATTTCTCCTTCAATCCAACCTGTCAGTGGCTAGTCACAGCCTAAAACAGCAGTTCTCAGTGTGTAGCAGTGGACAGACACATGACTATTTTCATAATAAGCTGAAAATGTAAGTTGCCCATTTCACTCCCATTCTTCATAAATGTATGGTAGAGTTTTCTGGAGATTAAATGATGTATGATGACATCATCACTCTGATAGCTAATGGAAAGCATGCTTGTGCATTCTGTTATGTTCTAGAGTTTTCTAAAGTATGGCTTAAGGCATAAAAGTCTACGTGTTCAGATTTAACTCATTTTTTTTCTCAGTACCTCTACTGTATTCTTACTATGTTCTTTGATTATACATGCCATAATCTCTATAACTTCGTTATCACACAGTAAATCATTACTTTTAAATCTCCAAATTTTTTCATATTTCCTTATTATTTCCTACATAGAAATAAAACAAGCAAGTTTACTGCCTAATCTTGTTTTGTAAAAATAGTTTTTAATTTTTTTGGAAACTTTTCTAAATTTTACATTTTATGTAGAGCTGCTATTGTTTTAGGATTTAAAAATATTTAATTCCAAAATTAAAAAAAAAAGTTTTTCTTATGGATCATTAGTTTTAAAAGAGAGCAGCCCACTCCAAAGAAACTGGATAAAACTATAAATAACAACACAAAAATATGATGCAAGTTACCTTTCCCTTAGCTTTATAGATATTAATAATTTACCTTGCTTTGTGTTGTTTTATTCAATAAAACTTTTTTTTGAGTTTACTTATTTATTTTGAGAGAGAGAGAGAGAGCACATACATGATAGAGAGCACAAGTTGGGGAGGGGCAGAAGGAGAGGGAGACAGACAATCCCAATCAGGCTCTGCACTGTCAACGCAAAGCCCAAAGTGAGGCTTCAACTCAGGAACCATGAGATCTGAGCCGAAGTCGAAGTCTGATGCTTAATCAACTAAGCCACCCAGGCACTACTCAGTAAAACATATTTTTAATAATATTATATCAGCTTAGTTGCAGTGTGATTTTGAGACTGTGCACAGTTTAAAATAAAAGGAATTTTAACTCATTTAAAAGCCAGTATGGAGCAATAAGAACTCTCGTTCATTACTGGTGGAAATACAAACCAATAGAGTAACTGGAAAACTATTTGACAGTTTCTTATAGAGGTAAACAAACCTTTATCCGACAACCTGAAATTTCACTCCTAGGCATTTACTCAAGTGAATTGAAAACTTATGTTCACACAAAACCTACACACATATGCTTTTGGCTGCTTTATTCATAATTGCCCTAAGCTAAAAATGACTAAGATGTCCTTTAACAGGTAAATTCATAAAAACAAGTAAATAAATAAATAAAAACAAAAGTAAAAGCGAACAAACAAAAACTGTGGTACATCCATACAATGGAGTTCTGTATTCAGCAATAAAATGAAATGAACTATTGATTCATGCAACAATATGGAGAAACTTTAACTGCATTTTGCAAAGTAGAAGAAGTCAAACCCAAAACCTACAAATTACATGATTCCATTTGTATGACATTCTGGAAAGGCAAAAGTATGGAAATGAAAAACAGATCAGTGATTGCTAGAGGTTGAGAGGGAGATTCCCACTATAAAAGGGCTGTACAAGGGAAATTTTAAGGTAATGGAACTGTCCTGTGTAGTACTGTGTTGGTGGACACATCTCTTTATGTATTTTTGTCACCCTCCCCCCTCAAGAAACCAGTATACCACAAAGAATAAACTTTACTATATACAATGTTTTAAAAAGTTAACAGACTGCTGGGAGATCCCAGGATAGAAAGCAGACTGTGAAATTAACCTAACTGCATTGCAAATATCTGGTGTAACCTCACTGAAGGGCATTTGGGGATTGGGGTGGGGGAGAGAAGCTTATCTAAGTAATTTTGGAAAAGAGCATATTGACTGGATACTGCAAGACTAAAGACCCCAAAAAACTACATATAAACACTGTATTCTTTTTTTTAAGTTTATTCATTTATTTTGAAAGAGAGAAAGTATGTGCACAGTCACACGCATGAGCAGGGGAGAGGCAGAGAGAGAGAGGGAGAGAGAGAATCCCAAGCAGGCTCTGTGCTGTCACTAGAGAGCCTGAGGTGGGACTCGATCCCACAAACCATGAGATCATGACCTGAGCCAAATCCAAGAGTTGGATGCTTAACCAACTGAGCCATCCAGGTACCCCTAAACACTATATTATCAATGACAAATTTGATTCTCACAGGAATACAGGTTAGCAATTCTGGACCTATTACACTATATATATATATATATATATATATATATATATATATATATGTGTGTGTGTATGTATATATATATACACACATATATATATACACACATACATATACATATATACATATACATATATATGTATACATATACATGTATATGTGTGTGTGTATATATATATACATACACACAAATATATATGTGCCATGTATAGGTATGTATATCAATATATAAATAATAATTAAATAAACTGTAGATAATGAGAGTCAGGGTACTCACTGTCAGAAAAAAAAAAGTTACAAATAAGCAAGAAGGAAGGCTAGAATAAACCCTCTGGTACTGCATGAGAGTTGGATATATTACTATAAATACATAATTATTTTATATAAACGCAAAGACAAACAAGTACAGATATATGTGTATACATAGTCATAAACATACAAATATTTCCTTACTCTGTCCATTTAGAGACCTTAGTAGCAGTAACACCCCAACAGCAATGAGCACACCCAGTGCCCAGATAATGCTCTCTAAATATCATTCTCCAATAAAATGAAGAATTTATTTCCCCTTGGAAAATACCTGATGCTAAGTCTGAAGTCAGGGAAAATTCAAGATTAGCTTGGAAAATTTGATATTTCAAAAAATACACAGAAGACAACCTGAAGAAGCTCCCAATGACTAAAGATAAAAAATTTGAGCAACAAAATAAACAATGTTAGCATTGGATTATAACCCCCAATTAAAAATAATTATTCTTGCAGGAGAGCAGTTTTATTGAAGGAAAATAATATTTACAGATTATCATTGTACCAAGTAAATTATCCCCCAGAAAAACAAATAAAAGTTAGAGCAGAGAAACTGGATGTTTCAAAAAGCACAAAATTATTGGTATTTAAAATCCAGAGCACTAAATTCCAGAGCTAATGCCAAGGAGCTGATATTAATCAATCAAAACCATCTTGCTAGGGATGCCCTAAAATTGAACTAAGATGTATGATCTTTGCAGATTAACTTGTGTTGTATCACTAGGATCAGTATTATACTTAGTTTGTACTAAAACAATTTCTACTAAGAGACCTATATGATAGCCTTTTAAGAAGATCTGGTGAATCATAGTTTTACTACATGGAAATTGACACCTAAAATTTTAATAACTGCAAACACAATTATTTCTCTGTATTTAATCAAATTAACTCAGCAACTATTTTCTTCACAGAAAGTTAAAAGTTATTCCTTTAATTACTTAGGAAAACTACTCAAGTGTGCATATTGATCTGAGCTGATATGTATTAACAGATACTTCCCTAGATAACCTCATTCTGCAAAAGATGTAATTTTGAGATGGGAAAATAGTTGTTAGGGAAAAGAGCTTTATGTTATTTAAACTTAATGTGACTCTAAGGAGATTGGGGTAAAGACGCAGTTTGCCAAAAGCCTTTAGGAGAGTCACAAAGAAGAGGGAAGGGAATTAGGCAGCCACAGTGGCCACAGAAAAGCTGAACTTAGAATGAAGTACCAAATACTATGCCATTTCCAGTCAGTAGCTTTTCTAGGATCATCATGGATTTTCAAGGATAGAATAGAGATATTTACGAAGTCTAACAGTCAAGACAGGGAAAGCTATTAAACTTAAATATCCACATTATGCAGCAAAACCTAAATGTAGGACCGACATAGTCCCTATCCTCAACATTTTTTTTTGCCAAATCCAATACAAACATTTTTTGTATTCCTGTGAGAATCAAATTTGTCATTGATAATATAGTGTTTGCCAAATCCATAACGTGCTGTTATGCAGAAAAAAAGGAAGGACTAAAAATTATCGGAAGCGAGTATTTTTTCTTTGGTTCTATATGCGCATTATGGCTAGTTTTTATGTGCCCTTACTACATAGTATCTTAATAATCTCACTAAATGGATATCAAAGTTAGATCACATGTTCAGTTTGCAAAATAAATTATTCCGAATATGATTGAGAGAAGCTACTGGAAGCTTCACTGTGAAGCTTCACTTGGGCTCTGCCCTCAAACATGGTAAATAAGGAATGTACCAGAGAGAAGGGGGGAAGGCATCAGTGCAACAAGAACAAAGTGATTTGAAGCCTCAAACAAACATAGTGAATTGGGAGAAAATTGCAGTAAAAACAAGTAAAAGGTTAAGGATGCTGGTGGCCTTGAGTTTGTGCCTTAAACTCTAATCGGCAGATTATCAGAAATCATTATCAACATTTTCCCATAGATGAGAGCACAACTGAAACAACTGGTACTCAGTTCTCATTTCTCTAGACCTCATGTTGGGCATCTTAAGACCTCCAGAGCTAAAGGATTCCCAGGGAGAAGTAACGTTGAGCCAAAATGTTTCTTCTCCTATGAGAGGAGGTAATTACCAAACAGCTTTTTGTATGGTGAAACTGTTGAACATTATACATACGTTAATTAATTTGAATGAAAGGATCTCCATGCAAAGCAACACTGTTATAAATGACGCATACTTCTATAATTACAAATTTGTAATGCTTTGGGTTAATAAATCCCAAGATAAACCCTAATTATTGGTAAATATGTATGGTGGGATCTTGAACCAAGCCTTGAGGCATTAAATTAAAAAACAATATACTCTTACACAGGAATAACAAGAAAAACAATACATGGAACTTGATGACACTTCTTGTGCTCAATTCCTCGTCATTCTTTTGGATGTTGAACACTGTGACTATGTCCCTACCTGAAGTCTGGACTAACTTGAAAATCAGGGATGTATACATTCCACAGCTATACTGCTTGCAGCTTAAGGAACTCACTTCTGGAAAGCTGTTTCTTCCAAATTCCATCCCACTGCCAGCATAGTCCTTATTAACATAATTCTTTTATTCTTGGTAGGTCCTGGTTATCAGCATATGACTGGTACAGAGAAAAAAATCCAAATAACAGAGGATATGCATGAGGCTTAGCCACTCTGGAAAACAGTTTGCAACTTTATGAAAAGTTAAAACACACGTACTAATCCCACTCCTGGCTATTTATGCAAGAGAAATAAACTTATGCTCACACACAGAGTAGTCAAAATCTCATCCCAAATGGATGCAGACATCAGTGTCACGTAGTCCTAATTGGGGCCCATTGTCCTGTGTAGTCATGCTCGCAGGACACTGGGAAGACCAGAATAGAAATATTATAAGCCTAAAGGCAGTTACAGAGAAAATAAATGCTTTTTGAGTTCATTTTGAGTCTGAAGAGAATCAAAAGCAGCTAATGTTCTCAAATAGATTTAAAATTTTTTTAATGTTTATTTTTGAGAGAGAGAGAGACAGTGCAAGAGGGGAGGGGCAGAGAGAGAGGGAGACACAGAATCCGAAGCAGGCTCCAGGCTCCAGCTGTCAGCACAGAGCCCGAGGTAGGGCTGGAACCCATGGACTGGGAGATCACGACCTGAGCCAAATTCGGATGCTCAACCAATTGAGCCCCCAGGTGCCCCTCAAATAAGTTTGAATCAGACTTGCTTTAGAAATTGACCCTCATGTTTCCCTACAAAAAAAAAAAAAAAAACCTCTCAGTTAGGGTAGAACAGACCAGTAGCTTGCTCCAAATGGTTTCCTAGGGAGATCACACCAGAGTTTGATTTTTTAGCTTCTCTGAGTACATTAATCTCTCTGGTTTGTGGGAGAATTCTATAAAACTCAACCCTGTAGAACAAAAGATAGAAAAAGATAGAAAGGATTAAAAAACAATTAAAATAATATCTCAATGGCTTTTAAAGATTATAACCTAATCCTTTATTCTTAGACATTTATCCAGTTCTGTGACATTTTAGTCATACAGACTGACAGGCTTAGCTTTAAATTTGGTTTGTTTTGCCTTAGTGTGAGTTTGTATTCTAATCTCTTTTTTATCTTTTCTTTTCGAGTTTTTCCCTTTGTGAATTATTTATATTTAAAGAAAATGAAGTGGAAAGTAAGCACGGTTGTATATTTAGAGGATAAGGTGGAACAGATTTACAACTGAAGTGCATTAAGATATAGAATAGACCTTTTCCTGCTATCTTGACATTTCAGCTGATGCCTCAAAGCTGGATAAAATGGATGAATCATTATGAGAAGCACATCAAACTTAATAAGAGCTATGCAAACAGGTCCTTTGACAACTTCAAGCTACATAAAAAATGAAAAAAATCCGTATAAGTAGAGAGCATTATGGTGGTTGCCTCTTGAGCGAGAGGGCAATGGGTGGCTAGCCTCCTCTTCGAGCTAAATTGAAGAAGGGAAAAAACTCATGGAGTTTACAATTGTCTGCAGTGGAAGAGACTAGAATCTTGGATTTGTGAGGCCTCCTCTTCACTCTTACCAATGGAAGCATGGGAGCCAAGTGAGTAATGCTCTTATCCCAAGCACCCTGACCTCCAGGACTCCCAACTTGTCAGATGATGGTAATGCTGCACCTGGCTGATGGAGCATTAATGATCCAAAGCTGGGAAAGCAAAAGCACATACTTCTAAAGTAGAAACATAAATACTTATTTACCTCTTTATTCATTGTATCTCAAATATAAACCCCAGGTAGGCAGTATTATGTAGAGCCCAACTTTTCATCAAATAGACCTGTGTTTTCAGCCTTTCCTTCCTAGTTATGTAAACTTAGGTGACTTATATGACCTCTTTAAGCCTCAGCTTTCTTACTGGAAAAATATCAATATATTATATAATGTGTGTGTGTGTGTGTGTGTGTGTGTGTGTGTGTGTGTATGTGTGTGTGTGATTCAAGTATCTGTTGTGCCAGTTAAATAATATGTGTAAAGCACTTAGCACAACATAATGTATAGTCATTCTTTCATAGGTATTGTTGTTATTATGATTATTATTTCTTTAAGGACAAGGTTCATATCAATATAATAGTACTACTTACATGTTCACAAATATTTGATGATTAAATCATTTCCCTAATTAATATCTAGTATATATATATATATATATATATATATATATATATATATATATATTGTCTCAACGGAAGAAAACATTTGAGAAGAAAATTAACATCCATTGATGAAAGTTGTTTTACTAGCGCTTATGACCTATAAAATATCGAAATCACACTTTCAAAAGTTCCAAGACAAGGATTCCAAGAAGCTTCCTAATGTAACCATCTCCAATCTCATTGAGCACACTTTTGATAAATTTTCTAACATACATTACCCTAAACTTTGCTTCTATAAACAGGGTAAAGGCTGTCACAGTCAAGCAGTGGCGAAATACCTGATTTGTCATTTATGGAAAAGCATAAAGGTGAGGGTGATTTGTAAAAGAAATAACGCATCATTAGTGGTGTCCACTGGCTAAGCAACAAAATTTCTTAGAGACCGACTTGGGGGAAGGTGTAATCATCCCATTAGATGACTCACTGAATGGTGGAAGGTCATTACTGGTAATCCAAAGGCAAACGTCTATTCTTGACTTTGTAAGTAAGTATTCTGTGGCATTCTTACATGCCCAGGAAAAGAAGCTTACTTGAATACATACATACCCTGTTTTCCTGTGAAAATAGCTTCCAGAAATTCTAGCAGGCTTGGAAACTTTTCTTTGAGCGATCAAATCTCCTAAGATATTTTGAGTTGTTTTTCCCTGCCCTTGGTTAAGAAACTGTCTACTTTTCAAAAGTCAGTGTTTAGAGTAATGACAGAAACAATTTATAAGCTACCGCCAAAGAAAAAATTCCAGCAAACAAAATTAAACAACTAAGGAAGACTTTAGTTAAGTGCATTGTAACAAGGATGAGAGATTAGAAGTCAGTCTGTGCTCAACCCCCTGAAACAAAGGGTGGGGCCATTTTTTAGCATGGTGAGAGGGAAAACACTGGTCATCAGTGTCTGCCAGTGGATCTCACCAAAAGAAAGAGCAAACTTTTTCTTCTCTTCATGATAAGAGACAGTTTTATAACTTGCAGAAAAGTATGCACTGAAATTAGGCACCCACCTTCCTACAGAGAGGAGGAGATGGGGGCGCCATCTTCTGTAATGATTACATTTCAAAGAAATGGCTCCCAGGTCCTTGAATAAGATAGTTCTGGTACTGTCAAAACTGGCAACAGGCATTTAAAAAGATTTACACCTCCTTAGGCGAGGGGAACAAAAGAAAAATAAAGCATTGGGACTATACCAAAATAAAAGCTTTTGCACAGCAAAGGAAATAAAGAGACAACCCACTGAATGGAAGAAGTTATTTGCAAATGATATATCTGATAAGAGGTTAATATCCAAAATATATAAAGAACTTATACAACTTACATACAAATACCATCTTACACCTGTCAGAATGGCTAAAATTAACAACTCAGGTAACAACAGACATTGTGGAGGAAGCAGAGAAAGGGGAACCCTCTTACACTGTTGGTGGGAATGCAAACTGGTGAAGCCACTCGAAAATAGTGTGGAATTTCCTCAAAAAGTTAAAAATAGAACTACTTTATGATCCAGCAATGACACGACTTGGTATTTATCCAAAGGATATAAAAATGCTGATTTGAAGGGGCACATGCATCCCAATGTTTATAGCAGCACTATCAACAATAGCCAAATTATTGAAAGCCAAATATCCACTGACTGATGAATGGAAAAATTAGATGTGGATAAATTAGATACATATATAATGGAATATTACTCAGCCATCAAAAAGAAAGAAATCATGCCATTTGCGATGATGTGGATGGAACTAGAAAGTGTATTATGTTAAGTGAAATAAGTCAGTCAGAGAAAAGCAAATACCACATGATTTCACTCTTATGTGGAATTTAAGAAACAAAAGAGATGAACATGGAGGAAAGGACGGAAAGAAAGATAAAACCAGAGAGAGAGGCAAACCATAAGAGATGCTTAACTATAGAGAACAAACTGAGGGTTGCTGGAGGGGAGGTAGGTGGGGAATGGGCTAAAAGGGTGATGAGTATTAAGGAGGGCCCTTGTAATGAGCACTGGGCATTATATGTAAGTGATGAATCTAAATTCTAGTACTGAAACCGATATTACATTATATGTTAATTAACTTGAATTTAAATAAAATCTTAGAAGAGAAAGGAAGGAAGGGAGGGAGGGAGAAAGAAAGAACTTACACAATTTATCACCAAAAGACCCACAACAATCCAATTAAAAAATGGGTAGAGGAACTGAACAGACATGTTTCCAAAGAAGACACACAGATGGCCAACATACACATGAAAATATGCTTAACATCACTCATCATCAGAGAAATGCAAACCAAAACTATAATGAGAATCACTTCACACCAGTCAGAATGGCTGGTATCAAAAAGAGAAGAAATAAGTGTTGACAAGGATGTGAAGGAAAGGGAACCCTCATGCAGTGTTGGTGGGAATGTAAATATACATGTAAAGCCATTGCAGAAAGGAGTATGGAGGTTCCTCAAAAAATTAAAAACACAATGACCATATGATCCAGTAATTCCACTACCAGGTTATTTATCCAAAGAAAGTGAAAACACTAATTTGAAAAGATATATGCACCCCTGTGTTTACTGCAGCATTGTTTACAATAGCCAAGATAATGAAAGCAGCCCAAGTGTCCATCAATAGATTAATGGATAAAGAAGATTGGATATAGAGAGAGAATGAAATATTTCTCAGCCATAAAAAAAAAGTGAGATCTTGTCATTTACCACAACATGAATGTACCTAGAGGGTATTAATGTAAGTAGAGTAAGTCAGAGAAAGAAAAATACCATATGATTTCACTTATATGTGGAACCTAAAAAAACAAACAGCAGAAACAGACTCATAAATATAAAGAACAAAATGGTGTTTGCCAGAGGAGAAAGGGGTTGGGGATGGGCAAAATAGGTGAAAGGGATTAAGAGGTACAATCTTCAAGTTATAAAATAAGTAAGTCACAGAGATGAAAAATACAGCATAGGGAATCTCATCAATAATATTATAATTAACATTGTATGGTGACAATAACTACACTTATCATAGTGAGTACTAATATATAAAGTAGTTGAATCACTATATTGTTCACCTAAAACTAATATAACATTGTATGTCAAACCATAGCTCAATAGTAAAAAATTTTTTTAAAGTGAAGAAAAATAGCAAAAAAAATAATAAATATTTACATCTCAAAGGAGCAGAGGAAGAATTTATAATTACAAGTGTTCTAAATTGAATGCTCTAAGAAAAGGGAAGGGAAGGTCCTCTAGGGTGTAGATTCTGTAAGGGCCGGGGGTGAGAGGGAGGGGCATAGAGACAGAAAGAATCCTGCCTTAAATTTTGCCTAGCTGAGGAGAACATTAAGGCCACCTTGATCACTGTAAAGTCAATGAGTAACACAAAAGATAAATTTATAAAATAGATGGGTTTTTTTTCTTATTTTTCCTTCAAACTTACCATGCCCTTTTAAATTTTAATTCCACTTAAAATTTAATTCACATTTTTATACAAGTTTTTTCTCATTCTAGATTCCTTAATATTATATTACAATTCATCTCTTGTTCTTCAGCTCCCAGGAATGCTTGTATCCAGATATGTAGCAGCAAGAATACAACTTCCATCAAAGCCCAGCTGGAACCCTGAGGCTAGTTACTTTCAAGTATGTTCCATCTTCCTCTGTATTTCTTGCCTTTCTAGTGCCCTTGATCTATAATCCACATTTCAAACCTTCCCTCTAATTTATATCTTCTCCTTCTCAGAGCTATAATTCTCTTGCTGATTCTACTTCTACATCTTTTCACTGGAACCCCATTGAATCTCATCCTATTTCAAAGAAACTTCTCTATGACTTTGATAGTTTCCTCCAACTCTTAGCCCTAACTATAACCTGGCTCTCCTATAATGATATAATTTTGCTCAATAAGTCCTTAAAAGAAACTGTTAATTCTCCCTGCATTTTATAGTGAGGATATATGTTCATCTTACTCCTCAGTATTTGTTCTCATTACATTTCATTCTCACTACATTTGATACTCATCCAAAAACCCCTCTTTGTGTGAGCCCTTGAAAATTAAACTATGCTCTGTGTTCCTCGTCATTATCACCGTCATTTATGCCACTTCTTTATGCCACATTTATCAAGGACTTTGGTATCTGGATTATAGCCTTTCCACAGAGTCATTATTCTGAAAAACAATATCCTTGTGGACAGCCATCTAACAAACCTCACTCTCATTCCGCTTTGACAAAACACTTAAAGTCTCTATTCCAGGTCTCATTATCTTCCCAAATTCATTTTCGGATCTGAGATTTGAAAATATAATTTGCATACCTATCTTTATGCCTCTACCACTATCTATTCCTTTTCTGATTAAACATCCATGAGACCTTCTTTACTCAAGTGACCCTAGGAACGGTACTTCAAAGACACTCCCCAGCACTGTTAGTTTCCTGTCACATTCACACTTCTTCCAGCCTGCTTTGTCAATCTCTATCCTGGAATTCTGACAGACTGGGTATAAACCAAAGCTCCTCTGATTGGTAATTGTACGTCCTCAGGCCATTTACTTAAATTTTTCTGATCTTCAGTTTCCTTATCGTGTAAAGCGCTAAACTTATACCAAAATGCATTTTCTCTGAAACTAAAAGATGCCAGAGAAAATAATAATGGTTAGTTACCACTACAGAGCTATGGTTTTCAATCACAATTAAATATTCAACATTGTTCAACAATTATTTTTCTTTTTCTCATTAATTTCCCTTCATCATTTTTTCTTTGTAGATATATCCAAAATGGTATCAATATCCTCAATTTTTCTTTCTGCAAATACCTACCCTGCTTTTACAGATAGCATTTATAGAGAAAACCAAAGGCTTCACTCACACTGGAGTTGTATCAGTTTATTTCCCATTCATCTCTAAGTTTACCTGTATTTGTACTAACTCACCCATCCATTCATCCATCCATGTATGCATTTAAAAAATATTTACTAAGCATCTGCTATGTGCCAGATCCTGGGGATTCAGTGAAGAACAAGACTGACAGTTCCTCTACTCCTGAGACTTATACTCTAATGTGACAGACAGTCATTAAAGTGATTACAAGTTCTCCTAGTGTTACAAAGGAGACAACAACTTTCCATAGGAACATAACATATTCTTAGGACTGAATAATAACTTTAAGCTGTGAAGAAAATGATGAATACATATAAAGCAGAGAGAATGGCAAGAGCAAAACTCTCAGGGAAGAAAAGAACAATCAAGAAACTAAAACTCAGTGTCTCTGGACCATAGAGAAGGAAGAAGGAAAGAACAATAAATGGAGCTGAGACTGCTAGTGATTCACCAAAGTTCTTCTCCACCTCTTCCATAGTTATTGGATATGTGAGTGTCCAGCTCATCACATTTCCCAACCTCCCTCGCAATGAAGTGTGATATGTGGCTAAGTTCTTTCCATTGGTGTGGCAGTGAAATTGTGTTCCACTTTGATACCTTACCCATAAAATACCCCATGCCTGCCTTTTATCTTCTTTTTTCTTCCTTCAGTATGACTGTCAGGCAATGTCAAGAACAGCCTTGGAAGACAAGTATTACAGATTGCTGAGATTATCAGCCTGGGTCCCAACGTGGAGCAGAACACCTGTTCACCTGGAACATCAACCCTGGACTCTTATAAGATTGAGAAATAAATTTGAACTCTTCAGGCTAGGGGTCTATTTGTCAGAGTAGTTTAGTCTATTCTAACTGGAAATATTGGAAAGGGATGTTTTATGCAGAGCCTTATAACCCACACAAGAATTAGAAGTAAGTGACAGATCGAAAGGAGAGGGAAAGTCAGTGGTATCTCATAAGTTTCCAGTTGGAGCAACTGAATGGCAATGGTCATGAAACTTGTTAAGACAGGGAAGAGCAACTATAAAAAGCAAGATCATGAGTTCCATTTTACACAGATTAAGTTTAAGGTGCATGTGAATAATTCAAGTAGAGGATGTTTATTAGGTATGCAGTTATATAGGTATAGAGCTCAGAAAAGAGATTTCAGCTAGAAATAAACATTTGAATGTGGTAGATATAGAAGAAAATTGAAGCCACGGGAATTCTTGAGATGAGGTCTTACAGTAAAATGCTTCTTTGGCTGAGTTGTAAGAAGAAATGTATCTTTTCATTCTCACACTATTTCTACTAATGGGTATTCCTGGAACAGTTTAAGTTATAGTTAAAAGTGCCTTTATTGTTCTGATAACCCCTCAAAAATAAAAGCTGTGATAAATCAAGCCATTGGTACAACCATACAAATATGTGTTATAATTTAATTAATTATATGAGAGTACCTCTTTAATACATAAACAGCAACAGAAATTATACTTTGCTTCTTACTCATAATTGAGCTTTAGGAATTCCATGATTTTACCAAAATATTCTTTTTAAATACCCAGTTGTTGCCAAAAGCAAGCTTCTTTGCTATATCTTTGTAGCTAAACTTTTAGTAATGTTCACTGTACTCATTAAATTGATCAGAAATCTATTATGCCGTTCTTTTCCACTTGAACAACTGGTCATCGAATGTGACTGCACATTGTTGCATGTATGGGGAAGGAGAAGAACCAACCAATTTAACAAGAGTAAGTGATGGGTATTAAGGAAGCAGTTGTGATAAGCACCAAGTGTTACATGTAAGTGATGAATCACTAAATTCTACTCTTGAAACCAATATTACACTATATGTTAACTAACTAGAAGTTAAATAAAAATTTGAAAAAATAAAGAATAAAATAGAGATAAATAAAACCATAAAAAATAAATAACAAGTGCTTACTATATGCCAAGTATAAGGCTAAGTGCTTCATACATGTTATCTCTTTATTTGTCAAAGCAAATCCCACTGGGATAGAAAGAATTTGAATCCAAAAGCACTTGGACAGTTTGCCTAGAACTTCCATTTTTGTCTCCTCACCAGCGGATGGAAGAGCAAAACTTTAAAAGTTTACACCTTGGGTTAAATGTGTCACAGTATCTGGAAGCTTTGCTCTTATTCCATAACTTGAATAGGTCTCACTAAGGTCAAATTTCACCAACTAGATAGTACTTCTCCATCACAGACTAGGCATAAAAATAGGACTCGGACAAGAGAGGCTCTAACCTATGTATACTTTATATAAGTAACAAAATTCCTGAAAACAGAAAATTGGAATCTTTTCAATATATATTAGGAGGAAGGAGAGGCGAGGAAGGATTGACTTCATACCTGGTGTTCATACTGGATTTATACCTGGTGTTCATACCTGATTTATACCTGGTGAAGGTATAAATCATGTTCCTGGACTTCCCAATATTACTGGAATGTGGAAATCCATTACTCTTCTCTATCAACTGCCTACTTGACATAACTACATTTATCAAATAGAACCAGGTGTCCACACCTGAACTTTTTGATTCCAACCTCCAACTCCAAAACTGATTTGCTCAGTCTTTCTCATCTAAGTATACATTACCATTATGCACCTGGTTGTTCATGTCAAAAATTTACAAGTCTACACTGTACACAAAAATTAACTCAAAATTGATCAGAGGGTTAAATGTTAAATGGAAAAATGATAAAAACTTCTAGAAGAAAACATAGAAGAAACTCTACAGGTCCCTGGATTTGGTGAAGAGATTTTACATACACCAAAAACATGATCCATGAAAGACAAAAATTGATGTTAGATTTTATTAAATGTTAAGTCTGCTCTGCCAAAGACACTGTAAAGAGAATGAGAAGAACAAGCCACAGATTGGATGAAATATTTGCAAAACAAATATCCAATATAGGTTAGACCCAAAATAAACAAGGAATTTTTGTATCCAAAAAATATATATTTATATCTATATCTATCTATACATATATAACTTTTTTTTAAGTTTATTAATTTATTTTGAGATATAGAGAGTTCAAGTAGAGGAGGTTCAGAGTGAGAGAGAGAGAGAGAGAGAGAGAGAGAGAGAGAATCCCAAGCAGAGTCCAATGTGGGGCTCGATGCTGGACTCAATCCCATGAACCATGAGATCATGACCTGAGCCAAAATCAAGAGTCAGTTGCTTAAGCAAATGAGCCACCCAGGTGCCAATATATATATCTTAAAAATATATGTGCATAATATAAATATATAATACAAATATATATGTGTATATATATATATATATATATATACATATATATATATCCAAATTTAAAAATAAAATCCAAATTTAAAAATAAAAATCCAAATTTAAAAATAGGCAAAATATCTGAGCAGATACCTCACTAAAGAAGATATACATATAACAAACAAATATATGAAAAGATGCTATCCTTTTTCATTAGGAAATGCAAATGAAACAATGAGATACCACTATGTAGGCATCTATCAAAATCCTATAATCAAAAAAAAAGAAAAGAAAAAAACCTGAAAATACAATGCAACAGAATTCTCATTCATTGTTGGTGGAAACACTTACATGTTTTAGAAGAAAATTCGAATTCACTTTTCTTTTACAGACTATTTTCAATATTCTGCCTGACATGTTCCACAGCATGTTTCATATTTTGGAAATCAGAAACAATTCTACTGAATAAAACTGAACTCCAGTAGTAGATCTTCCAAAATATATATTTGTCTAAGTATTTTTATAAGAAATCATGACCAATACTGAAAGTCTTTTTTGATTTTTCAGATTTATGCTCTTACAGTTCAGGAAAAACAAGAATCAAATTTTATTTGGACATATTTAGTTGTCTTCTGCCATCTCCTTTATACAAGTGAATTTAATATAGGTGATTTTTTTTTCCTCTAAAAACTGAATTTGTTGAGAATTTCAATTTTTCTTATTCACCCCTCAAACATTTTTTCTAGTCTTATTGTAAAAAAATAATAACAATTTAAATTTTTTAAAAGCAAAACATTGCTCCTAACTTAACCCCTTTCTTTTTCCCATGGTATGATCTTGTCCTTGTCCATATGTGTTGCTATTTTAAATAGTTGGAAAAATAAGTGTCATGTTATAAATTCTCCATCTTTATTCATATTCCATATTTGTTTCAGCTAGTATACAAACACACTTTCCAGTCCAATACAACACCCACATCCCAGTACTTTTCTAGTTTTAGGAAAGAACATGGAAACTGCTAGATTCTATACTCCTCAGAGTTTCACTCACGGCTCTGAGTTTTGAGTGAGGAGAAACTGAATAGCTGGGAAACCAAGGCACTGTTTCCCCATTTTGTAAGAAAGAAGGCAAAGTCCCAAGTAATTTCCAGCTCTCCTTTTTATATCATCTCCTCTTGCAGAAGTCCTTCCCTTACAAATTCATAGTATTCTCTTGTTATTTCTAGACCCCCCTGAAAAAAGTCAGCAATATGCTAAATTTCAGGTGAAGATATTCATAACTTAATATATTTATGTTTTAAAAGTCTCATTACCACACCCTGGAGAGAGCAAGACTTCACTCCCAAAAGAGCAACTACACAATAGTGAAATTTTAGGCATTGTAGGGTATGGGTCGTAGAGATATTTCAGAAATGTCTTTTTGGCACTCTCCAATTGCCTTCCAAAAAATGCAAAGCCAGCTGCAAGTTCATATCCCCAAGACATAACACAGGATTAAACCTACCATGTAATTACAGAAACATGTAGTTCAATAAATTCTCTCTTTTTATCATTAATTGTCCCCGAGTGATGGTAAGTTGGGACTGCCAAGTATCTACATAGTTGTTGCTTTGATAATTTACATATGTGACCCATTACACACCCCTATAAATCAAGATGTTTTCTTCTATTGCTTACCGAACTCTCCTTAAGTTTTGCTGAGTACTTTGGCAGAAAATGTTTTCCTCTTGTGTCTTTTATATCCTCTGCTTCGCAGTTTAGTACATATTGAAACCTAGTTTCAATAAAAACTGCAAACTTCCACATCTCTTCCAAAATTGCATTGTCCTTTGATATTGCCTTCTTTTGAAGTTATTTGCTTCCTGTAGTGGATGCTTTTAGTGGGCTAATCGTACGCCTCACAAACTGAGAGAAAACGTTCCTTGAGTCATAAAAAAGGCACAATTACTAAATACAACAGATATAATAACTTAATATAGTATGATTTTCTACCTTCCAGGCCTAAAGCATCCTCTCCAGATGATGTATTCCCTATATAACATAAAATGTTCAGGGACAATGAAATTGATACACCCCAAAATGGTGTTCACTGGACTAGAACATTTGTAACAGAATGTTCAACTGGACATTTCCCATATCTAGAATTTCTTGTAGTAGTCAGAATGATGGCCCCCAGATGTCTCCACGCCCTAATCCCCCAAACCTGTGAATATACTACTTTACAAGGCAAAAGAGATTTTGCAGATGTAATTAAGGTTAAGGATCTTGAGATGGAGAGATTACCCTTGTTATCTGGGTGGGCCCAATCCAGTCACTAAGAGTTCTTAAAAAGAGAGGATGTTTCTTTTCTATAGTCACAGAAAGTCACGAGATATGACAAGTTATAAACCTGTTTCCCCAAAACTTATATGTTGAAGCCCTAATCCCTAGTGTATTTGGAGACAGGGACTTGAGAGAGATAATTAAGGTTAATGAGGTCCTAAGGGTGGGACCCTAATCTGATAGGTATAGTGTCCTTTTAAGAAAAAAGGAGAGATACTAGACCTCTCTCTGTTTCTCTTTGTCTCTCCTTCTCTTTCTCCCCCCTTACTCTCCCACCATTCCTCCCTCCTTTCCCCACTTCCCTCCTCGCTCCCTACCTCCTCCCTCTCTCTCCCCCTACCTCTGTGCATGGACAGAGAAGAAACTGTGTGAAGACATAGAAAGAAAGTGGCTGTCTACAAGCCAGGAAGAAAGGTCAGAAACCTGAGGGCACCTTGATCTTGAAATTCTAGCATCCAAAACTGGGAGAAAATAAATTTCTAATCTTTAAGCCACCTAGTCTATGGTATTTTGTTACTGGAAAATGTAAGAAAGTGGATTCTCCCCTAGAGCCTCCAAAACAGAACACAATTCTGCCAACACCTTGATCTTAGTCCAGTGAGATACGTTAGACTTCTAATTAAAAGAATGGTAAGTCAATAAACTTGTGTTCTTTTAAGCCATTAAGTTTGTGGTAATTGGTGACAATTACAATAGAAAACAAATGTATTTTCTAAGACTTAAAGATAGGCTATTAATGTTAGAATTGCTAAAAAGAGGACCCTCCTAGCTTTGTGACCCTTTCTTATTGCCCTCTCCAGCTTATATTTATGTTTAAGAACTACCAGGGGGAGGCATTTGCAGGAAAGTGTGATAGGCCTAGTCGTGATAATGTGCTACGGTTGGGATTCTCCTTCCCTCCTGTCCTCAGAGGAAGGGTGGGCTGCCTTCCAAGTCAGAGGAGAATAAGAAGCTCCAGGAGAGAGCAAGGTGCTTTCCTGAAGAGAGACTCATCCACAGACTGGATTTTTGCTGAGGACAGAAGCTTGCAAGCCTTTGTTCTGCTACTACTGAGGAGATAGTATGACAGGCTTTGAAGAAACATAGAGATGAGATACAAAAATTAGAGCTTGACTTCCGCCTGGAAGACTTGGAAGGCTAGAAACTGACCTGAGCTGCTCCTGGTTGCTGAACAAGAGAGAGAAAGCTGCAGAAAAAAGAGGCATGAACTTCTAGAGATTGATAGAGAAGCCTGAATATGCATAATTTCCATAAGCCAAAATGATACTCTAGAAGTTAGCCAGGCATGGTCAATTTTTAAAGGACACTATCCCAGGATAATAACCTGCTGCAGTTATGGAACAAAGCAGAAAAAAGCATGACATAGGCCACAACAATAGCTACTGAACAAGAGCCATGAGAAGCTAGTGGAGGTCAGTGCATCAGGAACGAGAATATCAAAGATATCAGCTGAGGTGGGGAGAGTTCTCCAATAACAAAAATGTGCCACAAAGAGAAGCTAAAATTCATGTGTCTGCCACAGAGAGGGCCAAAGTAACAATGGTTATAATAAGCCAACAATAAGCCAAGTAACAATAGTAGCATTTCCTCTTAGGCCTCCCCCTGCCCTGACACTGGAGGTAAAGGAATGCAGCCAGGTGAGGAGGGAGTGGAAGAACAGGTAAAAAAGAGGGAAGACAGATCACATCCTCTTTCTCTCTTGGACTGCAAGGGCCGGCCTGAGCTGGGGGTAGAGACACAGTGGGAGTTTGCAATGGAAGGGAGATTGAAGTTTCAATTTAGATAGGACTTGCCTTTTAACACATAAAAATATGGACTATTAATTAATACCTAAAGAATGACTAGCAAACCATGTGCCCTACCCTAAAGTCTAATCTCACTATATATACCCCAGCAATGTTAATGAGACCTGCTTATGGTATATCACTTTTGTAAAGCTAGACAATAAAATCACTATCTTTGACTTTAAATATGCCTCTGCTAACGTTCCTTTCTTCATTTTATTTTCCCTTCTGTTTTTATAGATAGGGCCTGCTCCCTCTGGACATCTGTTTGGCTATTTCCACAACTGTGGGATTAGCACGGGAAGAGTGGGCTGCAGGGAAAGGTTCATAATGACAGTGCTGGTTTTGTAGTTGGGAATGTCCTACTACCAAACCTCTTTTGTCCTATGCTAGGGTCATAACTCACTTTGTTTTTCAGAATTGACGAGGTAAATTCACAGAAGCTCCTTAAATCGCACTCTCACGTTGAACCTAGGGCTGT
This sequence comes from Panthera tigris, assembly GCF_018350195.1. Lineage (NCBI taxonomy): Eukaryota > Metazoa > Chordata > Mammalia > Carnivora > Felidae > Panthera > Panthera tigris. The sequence continues at coordinate 118,109,432 of NC_056663.1, forward strand.
TTATCCTCTCTTCTTCACTCACCACTATCCTCCTTCCCGCATTTAGCCCTCCTTCAAGCAAAAGGCTACACTGCAGATGACAATGGTGTGTCAGTGACCTGCTCCCTCCCCTTCACATCCCAGCCATGTTGTGGTTTCTGTGGTGGAGAGCTGAGTCTCTTTAGAGACCCTGCCATGTTTCCAGAGCCCTTTTATGCCTCAGATCTTGTTGCTCAAAGCTAGGAAAAGGAGTGTTACAGAAATCTTTCAGAAGCACAGCACTTACTTTTAGAGATACCACCATACCCAGATTCTAAGAGGATATGAATCATTCCATAGCATTTTGCCTCATATGGGTCCACATTTCATTAATACTACAAGTAACAGTGCATGTTTAGTGAATGTTGGCATTTTCTATCTAGAATATCTTAATTATTTTCGGTGTTCAGCTGATGGCCAATGGTTTGGAGTTGAGACTATCTTTGCCATTGTTACTATTAACTCTTTGAATGATAAGGATTAATACTATTTAATTAAATAGGATTATTTTTTCTTTTTTTCTGTTGTTGCTGTTGTTCATGTTATTGGAAGACCAAAGAACACACGGCCTCATCTTCTGACACTAAGCCATATGAACATTTTGCTCTTGTCATAGTTAGCATTTCCTAATTACTGGGCACACATAGTTCACAACCTAGACCTTCAACCATGCTGCTCCTTCTACCTCCTAAACATCTATTTCCTCATGACATTTCAAGATTTATGTCTTTGTGACAGCTTCTCTGATTTCCCCAGAAAGAGTTAGTCAGCCACCTCCATCTCTACACTCCTACAGCCATTTCTACTTGCCCTGCTCTAATATCTGACCTTTAAATGGGAAGTCTCTCTTTCCTACCCCTGGAGACTCCCAAGCTTTTGAACCTCTAGCACTTAAATAGCACCTTGCACAAAACAGGCACTCAATAAGTTATACTGAATAAAATTCATAATAAATATCAAACAATCAAAAAGAGATCTAACAATCTATTCAATAACTTATATTTTACATAGCATGGAAAAAATAGCTAAAATTATGTAAATCCCTTACAAATATGCTTAATATAAAAAATATTTAGTACTTAAAGGTAGTATAATTAATTTGTACGGAAAACAATGAAGTAGAATATGGATATTGAAAAACTAAGCATCATTGCAACATATTCATTCACTTATTTCATTTTCGTAATTTTAGTATTCACAAATCATTTTCAAAATATAGTTCTACTAAAACTTTGAAATACATCATTTTTCAGTGAAATAAATACTATTAATACATTTCTGAAAAAATTCACGTGTCAATATATTTGCTAATATAGTTTGCGCAGTTAACCAAAAAGTTCTTTGAAGAGAACTAGAAAAGGATATGGGATAATAAATGAAAACTGAAAGTTGTGAGTTTGCAGAGTCTTCTATAATTATTGAAATTACACACTACTAAATATTTTTTCTAAGAGTCCAGATTTTTTTTTATTTGAGAGAGAGACAGCATGCACAAGCAAGGGAGAGGAGCAGAGGAAGAGAGGGAGAGAATGTTAAGCTCAGTGAAGAGCCCTATGCGGGGCTCAATCCCACGACCCTGGGATCATGACCTGAGCTGAAATAAAGGCTGGACACTCAACTGACTGAGCCACCCAGGCAGCCCTAAGAGTTCAGATTTCACAATCTCCTGATTTCTTCAGTGAAATAAGCCTATCTCTATGTAGTATGTATACCAAAAAAATGAAACTGTATTCGTTATTAAAAATATATGTGCTGATTTAATGAATTTTGGCTTTATTTGGGATATTTTAATTTATTCTATCAGTCAATAGGATTTCAATTAACATCTATTATGTCAAAGTTATGATCTCACATGTTGGAACACAAAGAAGAAATAAAGTGCAGTCACTGCTTTCAGGAATCCCACTGAAGAGACAGTTATTCAGCAGAGAAGTTATTTTAAGTGCCATACAGAGATCTGAATATTGTGCCAAAAGAACGTGAAGGACATTAGCCTCTTTTTAATACTACTAGGAGAGTTAGAAAATGTGAACCTGAATGGATAATATTTGAACTGAGTTGTAAGAAGCAGTTTTTTAGATAAGGAAAAAGGAATTTTTTTTCCTTCTTCCATGCTTTCCATATCCAATCTACCAACAAGTCTTTTTGATTTTTGCCTCCTAAATATCTTTGGAAAGTTCTGCTTCTCACCATCTTGAGTCTGACCACTCTCATTCAGTTACCATTACCTCAATATAATACACCCAAATCCGATCAAGTCACACATATTCCTGCCATGCTTAATCCCATTTGATGGCTTCCACCGATGTTAAGATTAAGGCCAATATCCTCATCCCAGACACCTGGACCCTTGGTAGCCGGTGCCTTGCCTGATGGTCCAAATTCAGTGCCTACTTCTTGTCCCCTTTCTCTCTGTTTTCCAACCCCACAGATCTTCTCTCAGTCTCTCAAACAGGTTGTTTTCATTCCCGTCATGAGGTGTTTGTTAATGTTAATCATTTTGTCAGGAATGCTCATTCCTCTATTTTTTACCTAGTTAATTCTTTTCTCATATGTTAACATTTCTGACTATCTTCTCCTCTCAGGATATATCAGGAATCTTTTAAAGACACTATTGTTGTACCCTAACCCTTTCCTTCGGAGTATTTATCTTTGTTTTAAATTTTGCATTCATTAGGGTCATTATTTAATATCTGTCTCCCCTTGCCCACTATGTTATAAATTCACTTCAAGAGGAGTGATATTTACTTTTGCTCATCATTATATTATAAGCACCTTTTACAGTAGTTGTCACATAGTGTCATACAATAATATATGTGCCAGATCAAGCAATGAATAAATAAAGAATAGAACATGCCTACATGGGATAGGGAGAAAGGAGAGGAAACAAACAATTTCAGAATCTTGAAAACAACTAGCAGATATGGAGAATGGTAGACATTCAGTGCAGGTGGCACATAAGTTGCCTGTGGAAAGGCAGTCAGAAATAAGAGATAGGACAGAAGGGATAGCTTAAAAACATTCATAAATGTTGTAGTATCCCATTCTAGTATCCCAGAATGGTTTTTGCTCATTTTTTATCAGTAAGTGGGATGAACAGATATTTTAACTAAGGAAACAATACACTCTATTTTGGGTTTTGGCATTGTAATTCTGGTAAAGGGTGAAGGATAAACTGGGCAGAAATTGGTGGAGTAGATCATTTTGAAGGCTATTGCAAAAGACAACGTTATCTTGGAAAACAGAATGGAAGTGACGGTGGAAGAAAGGAAACCTGAGGTTAAGATATCTCTAAGGTAAAAGCACCATCACCAGACAGCACATTAATTGTTGGACATGAGAGGGGAATGATCTCTAGAGTGGGAGTCTGGACAGATGCCATTCCCAGCGCCAAGATGGATACTGAAGAAAGAGTAGTTGAATATGGGATGATATTAACTTCCCATCTTGACATGCCAAGTTTGAGGTTCATACAATGTATCTAGTGAAATTGTTCAACAGCAACAATTGGAAATACGGGGACGGAGATACATACTTATGAATCTTCAGAATGCAAGGTGGCAATTGAAAGCATGAAAGTGGATTGATTCAACTAGAGAAACCATCGAGAATGAGATCAGTAAATTTAAAAAAAGAAGAAAAAGAAAAAAACAGAAGGAGACACTAAAATGACAGAGTTCAACAATTGTTATAAGTGAATGAGATCCAGGGTATATGGTGGTCTCAAAAAAAAAAAAAAAAAAAAAGAGGAAAGGTCTTCAGTGAGTGGTCTACTGTTCAAAGGCTGATGAGAAATAAAACATAATAAAAACTGAGAATAGGACTTCAGATTTGCAATTAAGAAGTTATTAGTGCTTTCAGAAGAACAATTTTAATAGAATAGCAAAGACTGAAGTGGATTATCAAATAGTGATGAATGAAATTGAGGAAAGAAATAGCCATAAATTACTTTGAAAACATCAACAACACCCACAAATATTTAATGCTCAAGAGGAAATAAGTCATAATAAAAGATTGGAAGAAAAAAACAAAGACTATGTATCCTTAGGGTTTCCATTTTATGTTTTTATTATTTGAGATGGAAAGTGATCTCATAACTCATTGATTTATTTAGTCAAATTATATATATATAATATATATACACACACACATATATAAAGGCATATATTATATATATATATTAAGGCATAAGGCATATATTTAGTCAAATTATATATATATACACACACATATATATAAAGGCATATATAAGGCATCTTTCCTTGAGGAACTTAAAATCTTGTTAGAGAATGAACTCAAAATAATAAAAATAAAATAATAACAAAGCTTGATCTTGATTAATTCTTCAACAAATCTCAGTGCTTCCAATCAGCCAAACACTATGGTAGATACCAAGAATGAGGTAAGGGTCATGCCAGATGTAGTTCTGGCCCTCATGGAGCTTGCGTTGAACATTAACAATGAAAGAAATAGCACACAATGCAATAATTATATAATAATTATTTTCTACACTCCAGAGATGTAAGGAAGAATGCAATGAAGAAAACGTTCAAATCAGTAATCTAAAACACAGTCTCATCTCTGACAGCAGAACAAGTCAACTATAGGAAATCAAGCTGTTTTCTTAATGCCAATGATAGAATAACAGGATGAAAAATTAAAACTAAGCACTCTTTGTTGTTAACTCTTTTAAGGCTTCATGAAGTTTAAATTTTAATATGTATGTAAAATGTTGTGATTTGTTCTCATTAGGGATATATTAATTCAGGATATCCAGGTGTTTATATTTTTAGATATTAATATAAAATTTAGCCAGCCCTGGAAGATGAGAGAAGACTATCCTTTTTTTTTTTTTCCTTTTTTTAAATTTATTATTTTAATATGAAATTTATTGTCTAATTGGTTTCCATACAACCCTCAGTGCTCATCCCAACAGGTGCCCTCCTCAATACCCATCACCCACCCTAGCCTCCCTCCCACCCCCCATCAACCCTCAGTTTGTTCTCAGTTTTTAAGAGTCTCTTATGTTTTGGCTCCCTCCCTCTTTAACCTTTTTTTGTTCCTTCCTCTCCCCCATGGTCTTCTGTTAAGTTTCTCAGGATCCACATAAGAGCGAAAACATATGGTATCTGTCCTTCTCTGTATGACTTACTTCACTTAGCATAACACCCTACAGTTCCATTCACGTTGCTACAAAAGGCCAGATTTCATTCTTTCTCATTGCCACGTAGTACTCCATTGTGTATATAAACCACAATTTCTTTATCCATTCATCAGTTGATGGACATTTAGGCTCTTTCCATAATTTGGCTATTGTTGAAAGTGCTGCTATAAACATTGGGATACAAGTGCCCCTATGCATCAGCACTCCTGTATCCCTTGGGTAAATTCCTAGCAGTGCTATTGCTGGATTATAGGGTAGATCTATTTTTAACTTTTTGAGGAACCTCTACACTATTTTCCAGAGTGGCTGCACTAGTTTGCATTCCCACCAACAGTGCAAGAGCGTTCCCATTTCTCCATATCCTCTACAGCATCTATAGTCTCCTGATTTGTTCATTTTAGCCACTCTGACTGGTGTGAGGTGGTATCCGAGTTTGATTTTGATTTGTATTTCCTTGATGAGGAGCGATGTTGAGTGCAGAAATGGGCAGAAAAAATGAATAGACACTTCTCTCAAGAAGACATCCAGATGGCCAACAGCCACATGAGAAGACTACTCTTTAAACTAGATTCCTAAACTTGTTAGCCTAACACTTTTTCTTGATTTTAACTATGAATACACGCTTTCACTTTTTCTCTGCAGCCCTCTCATGTATTGGCTGTTTTATCTGCTAAACCACACATACCACTGATCTTTGAGGAGAAGTGGTGCCCTTCTTGTTCAATATTACCACTTCTAAACCATTATTGTTCTTTATTTTACAAAAAACTACCTGCTATCAAATATCTGGCTGGTTGCTTTTATCTAAACCATTCTTCCTGCTGTAACTCAAATCCCCACCTAGACACTTCTTCCACACCTTGGCTGTAAACTTATGAACATGAGTTCAAAAATTCTGACCAACTGCATTTCCTCATTTCGATCATTCTCCCATGATGGCAAGAAACTATTCCTATCTTCTTTCTCCCTAAACCTCTAATAGAGTCTCCCTTCTCATTCTCGGCTACTGATCTTTCTTATATCACAAAGAAAAGATACGCAATCAGGAGAGAACTTCCACAAACTTCCATTACCTCATCTACCCACTTTCATCTGTACTCATTCATATCCTACTTTCTCTCCAAATATAAAAGCAAACTCTCTGGAGTCCTGCTCAAGGCCAACTTCTCCACTCGGGCACTGGATCCCACCTTATTTCACTTACTCAAAGCAAATGTTTCTGAAATTATACTTTTCTCATCATCACTTTTTATTATCACTACTATTACTGGCTTATTACTATCATTGTGCAAACATGCTATAACATTTCCCATAAAAACCATCCTTCCCTGGATTCCATATGTTGTTCTAACTACCGTTGACCTTTGATCCTTTTTATAACAAATTTCTGGAAAGGAATGTCCAAACTTGCCAACTCCACTTCCCCTCTTCCCACATCCTCTTGAGCCTGTCCCAATTAGACTTGCCCTTCCCAAGACATCCACATTGCCAAACCTAATGGCCAATCTCTTCTTGCTCAACTCTCCACAGTATCTGACATGGGTGATCACTCCATTCTACTTGAAACTCTATCTTCACATGACTTCTGGGATGTCACAAGCCCGGATTTTCTTCGTACATAATTCAGCCCCCTGTCAGCTTCCTTTGCTGCATCTTCTTCTATGTCTATACTCCATAAATTGGTGTGCCTGAGGACTCAGTCTTTGGACTACTTTCTAGCCACTTTTATTCCCTCACATGCCATTTTCACAGTAATGAGGTCCAAATTTTTACCATCAGCCTACACCTCTCACCCCACACTCCTCACTTTGTATCCAATTCTACATCTCCACCTGATTTATAATAAGAGTTTTATACTTAACAAGTTTATGACAGAATTCTTGATCCCACTCACCTGAGGCTCATGATCATAGGTTTCAAATAAGAACAGACAGAAAAAAAAGTTTTTGTTTTTCTCCCAATTTTAGCTGAAACATTTCAGGCTTGGAGTAGACAGAAATTTGGATTTAACCAGAATGTGATTTTTCTAAACAATTACAAAGGAGCAAAAAAGGGGCAAGGTAGTTGAAGGTACATGTGTCTGTGTAGTCATGACCTACAAGGCTTTTGCTCAGCTGACTCCTGGCTGCCTCTCAGACCTTGTTTCCTATTCCCTTCTCTGGGTCTGTTCCTCATTCAGCCATCCTGGCCTCCTTGAACATTCCAATCTCTGAGTCTTTGGACTTGCTGAGGCTTCCTCCTCCAATATGCTCACCTTGAATATTCATAAAGCTTGCCCCTTTACTTCATCTACACCTCTACTCAAAAGGCACATCTCAGACAGAACTTCTCTCATTATCTAAAATAGCACCTTCATCACTTACTATCCTCTCACTTTATTTTAATTTTTCTATTGCTACCTATTCTATCCTTATATTATTCCCTGCCTCACCATCTAGAATATATGGTACATGAGGTCAGGAGTTTAGTCTCTCCTATTTACTTAGAATGTAAACAGTGTGTCCTATATTGCTAACACTCAATAAATATTTGTTGAAAATATGATTACTCAAAATATTTATTTTGTGGGGTAACTCAAATGTTATCTCTTTGATCATAACATTAATATTCTTACAGGAATATCTATGGAAGTTCTGCTAATGATAATAGAAATTTCAAATGAGAAAATCTACATAGAGTACTTAAAAAGTTCCTGGCCAATAATGACCATTTAATACTTTCTAACGATCATCATTAATTATCAATAGAATTAATACTCAAAAACCCAGAAATACTCAAGATATATTTTTGGTTTTACATGCCCTCATATTTTGACTAGTAACAAAGAAGAAAAATGATTTTAAAGGATAATTTTTTCTTTTTCTTCTTGATCATTCTAGTTTGTTTTTGCAGTTCTGTTATAAACATTATGAAAAGTTTTAAAAGAAAGTAAACTCTATGATCTCTACAATGCCTTTTGTACTCAAAGTATAAAAGTACATCATGCCACCAGCTCTATACAGTCATGTATATTGTCTTCAAATAGCTGCCTTGCATTCACCCTTTTATCTCTAATGGAGCTGTGAAATGCTCAAGAATTACATGCTTTCAGAAAGATCTTAAGTAGTTAAATCTCCTATGAAAGTCAAAATTGCAATTATTACTGAAATATATATCTAGGGAAATAAAATACACCCAGCCTTGACAACTTAATTATGGTCTTCTTTAGTTTGAGAACGGAGTATTATATAACATTCACCTTATATTGCTTCAAGTCTGAATCATGAGACCACTAAATTGCCTGGTTGGTCATCACCATTTTGCTCAAAACGATCAAATTTAACATGTCTTGGTGGAAGTAACAATATACCATTTTGAAATAAATAAGGAGTTTTTGTCATGAGACTCAAGTAAAAATAATAAAATCTAATATTGGGGGTAATTCTATTGAATAAAATCAATTTTTTATTGTGTTAGACAAAGTCAAGTTAAGGAGTGAAGTCAGGACCCCAATGCAAGATTGCATCAAACTAGAAATGGAAATGCCTACTGGACTTCTCATTGTATAAGTATTTTTTTTCAGTCTTTCTCATAAGTGAACTTTTCAAGAGAAACAATCTATTTCCTTTTTTTATATTTGGAATTATTTTTGTTTCTAGTTTTTAATCTAAGTTCTACTTAGTTTACATGTAGTGTAATGTTAGTTTCAGGAGTAGAATTTAGTGTTTCATCACTTACATATAACACCCAGTGCTCTAATTGTTCTAATAATGATAACAATCAATAACTTGTACATTAACAAGTGCCCTCCTTAATACCCAGGATTTTCATCTTTATTAGAATACTTAAAACTATTCAGTATGTATTTAATCATTTTCCCTGTGTTAATCCCTGGCCATTTCTCCAAGTATTTGTGCTTGCTTTCATTCTCAGGAGAAACCCAGAGATTTAAAAGCTGTGGGTTTTGTCAGTGTGAATTTTTATGTACATCTTGGCTTCATATAGCTAAGAAAGTAGGTTTCACATCATTACATCTCACAAGAACTTACCAGCCCCCAAATTCTCTCCTCAAAAGTCAGGTGATGATGTTCCCAGTATCACTCCAAGGCCCATTAGGTGAATAGTTCATGTCAGTCAGGCACAGCTGTATTCTCTTAGAGACGATTGCCTGGGAATTCCAGAAGTCTAGCATATCACACATAAATAAGGTAGGATTAAGAGTCCAGACACTCTTGAGGCACCTGGGTGGCTCAGTCGGTTAGGCGTCCGACTTCTGCTCAGGTCAAGATCTTTCAGTTGGTGAGTTTGAGTCCCGCATCAGGCTCTGTGCTGACAGCTCAGAGCCTGGAGCCTGCCTCAGATTCTTTGTGTGCCTCTCTCTCTCTCTCTCTGCCCCTCCCCCACTCACACTCTGTGTCTCTCTCTCCCTCTCAAAAATAAGTAAACATTAAAAAAAATTTTTTAAAGAGTCCAGACACTCGAATATTAAATTAGAAAGCTTCTCTAAAGCTTATTTTCTCACCTATAAAATGAACCCCCATTTTATAACAATAAAACAATACAGCTGCCTTAGTCATTTGGGATGCTTTAACAAAAATACCATAGACTGGGTGGCTTACACAACAAATATTTGTTTATCACAGTTCTGAAGGTTAGGAAGTTCAATATCATGATGCCAACATATACTGTGTCTGGTGAAGGCACTCTTCATGGTTTATAGATGACCATCTTCTCACTGTGTCTTCACATGGTGAAAGGATGAAAGAACTCTCTGTGGTCTCTTTTGTAGGGGCCATAATCCCATTCATCAGAGCTCTACCCTCATGACCTAATCACCTCCCCAAATCCCCACCTTCTGATACAATCACAATGGGTATTAGGTTCTCAGCATGAATTTTGCAGGGACATAAATATTCACCCCATAATACTTTATAAAATTTTGAGATTTTGACAATGCCTTATACAGACCAGGTGTTAAACATATGTTGAATGACTGATTCAGATAAGATATTACTATCTAAAACATTTTTCACTCAACTTGAGCCATGGTAAGCAGTCAAAACATGGTAGAAGGAGTAATAGTAATAACAGTAATGTCAGTACTTAATGATAGTTGTACTGTACTATTAATGTTAATATTGATTTATTTAATATTGGACTGCTTGATCACTTTGTCAAGCTGAGAGTAACAAAAATTATGTTCCCATCAGGTTTCTACACTATAGATATGATGTATGCTTTTCCTGTTTAGCTCTTCACCCATCCTTGACTGTATATAGATTTATCAAAACAAATTTTATACTGAATTCTTCTTCTAGTTCCCCCTTCTCTCCAAGCCTACCCTAAAAATCCTAACACCCTGTGTTAAGATAAGAATGTTATTGAATAGGTAATTACTTCAAGATAGAACTTGAGTAATATCAAGATATGACCTAAACACCTATCTCAACAAGGAGACAGGATAACATTTACAAATTAATTTCCCATGGGATCAGATGGACTTGGGTTTGAATTGTGACTCCATTCTGCATTATCAGAAAATTAATTATTTAATCTTTATGAATTCCAACTTCCTCTCTTTTGAAATGGTGATAAAAACAGTTTATTGTGAAGATTAAATGAAATAAAATATAAATTAATAACTAATATAAATTAATAACAGTGATATGCTGGTAATGTTTAACAAATGTCCTTCTAGAAACAAAGAACATGATTTGTAGCATTTGCCAATTTCTATGGTGTAAATAGTCCCACCAGGGCTGGTGTCATTACCAATAAAATGTGACTAAACAAAAAGATGTGCCCCATGAGCTCTCATTATAAGTCGGTTCCAGTACACCATGGGTTCATAAACATATGTCAAATAATTGCAAACAATTTTTTTCTAACGTTTATCTTTGAGAGAGAGAGAAGAAGGGAGGGGAGGTGCAGAGAGAGGTGGGAGGACAAAGAATCCAAAGCAGGGTCTGCACTGACAGCAGATACCCCCATGTGGGTCTCAAATTCATGCACCATGAGACCATGACCTGAACTGAAGCTGGATGCTCAACCAACTGGATCACCAGTTGCCCTGCAAACAATTTCTACTTCTCTTTGGCAATATAGACCCAGTTATTAAGTCACAATGAAATGGGGTAAAATCCTTATAACTGAACCTAATATTTTAACTCTACAGTTTTTATGAGACTAGTCCATAGCCAATTGAAAATTTTAAATGGATCTGTCTTCCAGGATACCCTACCGTCATATTCTAAGCCACTGAGAACTAATTATGGACAGCCCTCCTGTTACCTATATTAACTGTAAATTGATTTAGTGTTACTAAACTTACAAATGTCCAGAGATTTTAGATATTTTTGAAAACCCAAAATGGGATCTAATAAATAATTCTGTATCCAAATAAAAAAATAATGAAAATTTTAATTTATCCTATCTGAATAGCTATGTGGAATATTATAAATTGGAAACAGTTCACATTCTAGAGCAATATCTATTCCAACATGTTTTGTTTTGTTTTTTTAACTGAACATCTAACAAAAGGCTTTCTTGCTAACATATCATTGTATCACTAAAAATATTACTTATTATTTAGAGAAAAACTTGATAGCATCTTAAATTATGCAAAAAAGTAGAATGTTTCAATTTCTTCAGTGCAGATATTTTATTAAATTTTAATATAGGGTAACCCAAATATTTGGTATTGCTCATTGTATTCATAAGTATCTATTCTAACACAAGACCTTTAGAATACAATTTCTGATTTTTTTCTTTTTTAATAAAAATTCTAATATGATTTCTAGTATATAGTACCAGAAAGGAATAGGAAGAGCTAGTAATAAGTAACACCAAAAAGACATAGACTTTAGAAATAATCATATTGAGCTTTTCATAAAAGGCCAAATGTAATCAAATAATCAGAGTGTAGAATTCTTGCCACAGACAAAAATCAAGCCAGAAAAGACAGTAAGACGGACATTTTCCAGACAGCAGATGGTGAGTGCATGCATCCTAGAGTACTTGTGCAATGACTAGTCACTCAGAAAAATTAGTTTCCATCTCTAGGAACTACTTAGGCTTACGTGAGGAAGATGTAGGGTGGCTAAAACTGTGATTTTAGTGTAGAAAACTTAAAGCAGCATTGATCAATCTAGAGTGTAGAGTGTGAGCTGGAAATACAATGCTAGGAATCAATCATGATGTAAAGTAATATTGATATCTGATAAGACCTCTGTACCCGTATCAGAAGGAAACACAGCAATCAGGAGCTTTAATGATAGGTAGAATATAGAATTCTCAAAAAAAAGAAAAAAATCCAACACTGTCAAGTGTGCTGTGTGCTGTTGGAATTGATTACAAACTTTTTAAAATTTTTTAAACAATGGAATATTTTGTCTATAGATTAAAGGGCCTATTCTAACTTCTTTGACTACTTTTTAATAATTGTGGATTTCCAAAATGGAATATGAAGAAAAATGAAAGCAGGTTGTTTTTGTTTTTGTTTTTGTTTTTGAAAGCAGTTTTTAGAAGGAAAATTACTTTGAAATAATTCTGAAACCTCCAACTTCCTTTGGCACCTTCCATATTAAAGACAAAAAATGTACAAAAATTTTGTTTGTGTTGATTTCCACTTTCATTTTTAGGTCTTTAACTGAAATCATGAGAATACCTTTTATAAAAAGTTTTTAATGTTACTAACATTAATTTTAATATTTTAGTTTAATAAAATATTTCAGAAGTTTCAGTAAACTGCTTCTTTACTTTGATTAATATATTAATTTCCAGTAGATTCTATAGGAAAAACTTTTACTGACTATTCTTTTAACTAAGACATGAAAAACCAGACAACTATATAAAATTTACTTTTTAATAAAAATGGCTTCTATTAACAATAGCAAGAAAAATATAAATATGAAGATTATCTAATAAAACGTGTAATAACTTAATGAAAAAATTATGAAAGTTTACTGAAAGACATTAAAGAAGTTTTTTTTATTTCTTTAATGTTTATTTATTTTTGAGAGAGAGACACACAGAATGTGAGCAGGGGAGGGGCAGAGAGAGAGAGGGAGACACAGAATCCTAAGCAGGCTCCCAGGCTCTGAGCTGTCAGCACAGAGCCCGATTCAGGGCTTGAACCCAGGAATTAAGAGATCATGACCTGAGCCGAAGTTGGACGCTTAACTGAATGAGCCACCCAGGCACCCCAAAGGAGTCTTAAATAAGTAGAGATGCAATAAATTCATTATTAGAGGATAAAAAACTGGGAAAATGTTAATTTTATCAAAAATGATTAATAGAATCAATATATCTCCAATAAAAACATGCATTTTGTAGATATGGACAAACAGATTCCAAAATTTGTATGGAAGAGCACAAGGTAAAATATACACCAGATTTCCCTCCTAGATATCAAGACTTGTAATAAAGCTATGGGAATTAAGACAACCTTGTATTGGTACAGGAAAAGACAACAGAGGATTTAGAGACCTACTCAAACCTTTGTGTAAACCCAGTGTTCTGCAGACTTAGTCCTGGAAATCTGGAGATAAGGTACAGTCCATTAAATACCTGATGCTGGAACAACTGGTACTCTAATGGGAAAATATATGTGTACCTGGACTCTACCTCTAACTATATGTAGAAATCAATTCCAGGTAGATTAAAGACTTAAATATGAAAGCCAAACTTTTAAAAGTTTAAAAGAAAATGGAAGACTATTCATTTTGAGGGTAATCAAGAAATATTTCCTACATAAGACACAAGAACAGATGGATTGAGGGGTGCCTAGTGGCTTAGTTGATTAAGCATCTGACTCTTGATTTTGGCTCAGGTCATGATCTCATGGTCATTAGATTGAGCCCCAGATAGGGCTCTGCACTGACCATAGAGTCTGCTTAAGATTCTCTCTCTCTCCCTTGGGCCCTCCCCTGCTCACATGCATGCTGTGTGTCAAAAAAACAAAAAACAAAACAAAAAAAACAACAAAAACAGATTGATATAACTTCACTAAACTTAAAACTTCTATAGTTCCAAAGGATACAGTGAAAGTGGGGGGAAAAAAAGAAGCCACAAAATGGAAGGAGACTATACAAAATAAACAAAATAATAGTTTTAAAAATATATAAACAATTCTTTCACATTAGTAATATAAAAATACAAAGAATGCAATAAAAAATGATTAGGGCAACAACTCTATTAAAATAGGAACAGACTGGAACAGATATTTTAAAATAAGGATATGTACATGGGTATGCATATGAAATGATCCTCAACAGTTTTAGTCATCAGGACAACGCTTATCAAAACTACAATGATATGTTACTACATACCCACCAGAATGTCTAAAATTAAGATCACTAAAATATTTGTTGTTGTGTAGAGGCAACAGAAACTCATACACAATGGTGAGAGTGTAAGTGACTTTGGAACCATTTTGGCAGGTTTTTTTTTTTAATTATTTTAGTAAGAATGCTTAACATGAGATCTACTCTTCTAACAAATTATTTGAATTTAAATCTAAGTTAGTTAACATACAGTATAATATTGTTAAAATGTCCATACTACACAAAGTGATCTACAGATTCAGTGCCACCCCTATAAAAATCCCAATGGCTCTTGTTTTTTACAGAAATAGAAAAAAAATTCTTAAAAATTTTTAGGAACCATATGGGAACCCAAAAAGTGAAATCGATCTTGAGCCAGAAGAACAAAACTGGAAGAAGCATCACACTTTCTGATTTCAAATATATTACAAAGCTATAGTAATTAAAACAATATGGGACAGGCATAAAAACAGATATATAGACCAATGGAACTAAATCAATTCATCCCAGGAATCAATCCATGCACATTCAGTCAACTGATCTTCAACAAAAGTGCCAAGCATCCCCAATGGAGGCAGTCTTTTTAACAAATGGTATAGGGAAAATTGAAAATCCATAGACAAAAGAATGAAATGGGCCCCTTATCTTATACCATACACAAAAAGCACTTCAAAATGGATTAAAGACTTAAATGGAAACCCTAAAACTAAAAATTTTTAGAGGATAACATGGAAGAAAAGCTTTATGATATTAATCTTGGCAAAGACATTCTGGTTATGACACCAAAAGCTCAGGAAATAAAGGCCAAAATAGACAACATTCTCTACTACAGCTAAATAATTTAAAATACTGAAAATAGCACTAAATATATGCCAATACTTCCATAAGTAAACATGCTATAAGTATTTTTGTGCAAGACTTTTGGTGGACATGGACCCTAATTAGTCTTGGGTATATACTTGTATATACCTGTGAATATACCTTGTGTATATGTGTGTATATTCCAGACTAATGAAAATATATACTCACCAAAAGACCTGTACAAGAATGCTTATCGTAGCTTTATTCACAATAGCACATATCTGGAAACAATACCAATGCCTAATAATAGTAGAATGACTTAGTAAGTTATGGTATATTCATACATACACAGCAATAAAAATTTTGAATATATTACTACATGCAATAACATAAATCAATCTCATACACGTTTAGTGAAAGAAGTCACACATAAAAGAATTCATATGATATATTTATATTTATTTGAAGTCCAAGTATTGTCAAAATTTATCTACGTTTTTAAAAGTCAGAAAAGTAGTTTCCTTGTGACAGTAGTCTTATTGATTTGATGATGGCAAGAGGAAGTCTCTGAGGGGCCAGAGTCTTTCATATCTTGATCTAGTTAGTGATCACATAATTCAAACATATTTTTAAAATATATTTAACTGTATGCTTAGGATATATGCACTTTATATCTTTTTAAAAATCCACTGAACTGTACACTAAGAAATGTATATTTGGGGCGCCTGGGTGGCTCAGTAGGTTGAGCGTCCGACTTCGGCTCAGGCCATGATCTCAAGGTGGGTGAGTTCAAGCCCCGCGCTGGGCTCTGGGCTGATAGCTCAGAGCCTGGAACCTGTTTCAGATTCTGTGCCTGCCTTGCTCTCTGCCCCTCCCCGACTTGTGCTGACTCTCTCTGCCTCTCAAAAATAAAATAAATGTAAAAATTTTTTTTTAAAAATAAAAGAAATGTACATTTTACTTTACATATCTACATCTCAATTTAAAAAAATTAAATCCTCTAAATTAACTCATTACTAGTCCAGTACGGACTCTGCGTAATTTTGCAACCACTATTGACAACTTTGCACTGATTGGACCTTTTGTTAAAAAATAAAATAAAATAAATTTAGAAAATAGGGCCCGAACAGATAAAAAGTAAAAATTACTCATGTCTAATTACCAGATTTAATTAACAACTAATATTTATGCTTAGCTCATAAGACCGTTAATTTGGATGCACTTTCAGGGAGATGTGGCAACTTTCCCAACCTATCATATCTTCTAATAGAAGCCTCAGGCTCTCTGGCATTCTTTCTAAGTAATTAGAATGAAAGATAAGGTTTTTTTGTAAGTAATCAGTGCATTGTCTTGAAAAGCAATTCAGGAAATGAATTTTTGCTCTAAGCAAATACTGCTTTAAATATCACATTAGAAGGCCTTTTCTTGGGGTTCATTTTCTTTTTTTTTTTTTTAACATTTATTTATTTTTGAGACAGAGAAAGACAGAGCATGAACGGGGGAGGGTCAAAGAGAAAGAGACACAGAATCCGAAGCAGGCTCCAGGCTCTGAGCAAACTGTCAGCACAGAGCCCGATGCGGGGCTCGAACTCACAGACTGTGAGATCATGACCTGAGCCGAAGTCGG
Organism: Panthera tigris; assembly: GCF_018350195.1. Classification (NCBI taxonomy): domain Eukaryota; kingdom Metazoa; phylum Chordata; class Mammalia; order Carnivora; family Felidae; genus Panthera; species Panthera tigris. Next base: position 118,126,344 of record NC_056663.1, read on the forward strand.
CTGCTTAACCGACTGAGCCACCCAGGCGCCCCTCTTGGGGTTCATTTTCTATCTTGTCATTCCAGATAGTGGCTAAAAATGGGAATGACTGAAATGTATAATGTTTTAATAGAGATGCTGTGTGTTTGGTTAAATGGCTATTTAGAGTGAAAATCTGCCAATGGCAGTTTACAGGTGCACCTACAGTCTTCTCACCAGCTGTGTGCACAAGTGTGTGTGTGCACATAACAAAAGCGAGTCTCAGTGTATTCCACCACCGAGATTAGAAGGAGAAAAACATCTGTAGTGTTCATGAATAAAGAGAGCTGGGATTCCATCTAGGAGTTAAACGTGAATGCTCAAGAAGGTCCTAATGAGAAACAGAACCATTTTGAACCAAGTGAAAAACTATCTTCCATCCTACGTGTTTTAGGAGCCTCCTGGGGTAACAGTAATTGACCGTCCTGCAACACGCACAGCCTACACAGATGAACAAGTTCCCAAAGCACCAAGCAAGCACGGAGCAAGTCCTTTGTGCCCTATCAGCAAATCCAAGAGAAGTGAAATACTGAAGTAGGAAATAGACCAGTTTGTTGGGGAAAGCTTGTATCTTTTAGGGAAAAAAAAATGTTTGAAATGACAGTCATAAAATTCTTAGAAATGTTATCAGGGAGTGATTCTGTATCATGCTTGCCTAAATAAAATTTTATTGTCAAATTCCATGGAAGTACAATCCTTAAGAATTTCTTTTTCTGAGAACAATACCTCCTAAAAACAAAAAAACATATAGTGGTGTCTTTGTCAGAAGCAAACTTCAAGAACTGACTGTGAAAATTCTACTGACAAAAATAGCTAAAAGACAGAAAACACATTTTATCAGAAAAAAATGGGGACAACATGACAGGTCATTTTAGAAGGGGGAAGATAACGGGGCACCTCAGTGGCTCAGTTGTTTAAGTGTCCAACTTCGGCTCAAGTCATGATCTTGCAGTTAATCCGTGGGTTTGAGCCCCATGTCTAGTTCTGTCTGACAGCTCAGAGCCTACAGCTTGCTTCAGATTCTGTCTCCTTCTCTCTCTGCCCCTCTCCAGCTCACATTCTCTCTCTCTCTCTCTCTCTCTCTGCCCCTCTCCAGCTCACATTCTCTCTCTCTCTCAAAAGTAAATAAACATTATAAAAAATTTTTTAAATGGGAGATAAGAGTTATATATTTTCCTTTAGAAGGAATTCACTCAGTTCTTCTAAAGACTTTTAGGGGTAAAATGTAATGCCATTACCTGCAGCTTAATCCTATCTGTGAGCTGTTTATCTTTTCAACTTGCTATTTTATCCCAAGAAAGTCTATTTTGGGAGACTTTTTCAATATGCTTTCCTTTCTTTATTGGCAAGTCATCTTGCCTCACAACAGGAGCAGTGGACCAAGGACAGGAGCAGAGCTAGAGTAAAACAAGTCTGGTGAAGACATTATCAGAAAGCATGAAAAGTCATGGTTTCAGCAAGAAACAGACACAGCCGGGTCATAAAGGAGTATCTGCAAAAGTTTGTGGAGGGTGTAAGTGGAATCAGAAGAGAGGGTGCCATACCTCCAGGGATGGTAACATAGGGAACTACGACCACCTCATTCCTAAGAGGCAAAGAGAGACAGCAAAAAGGACAACACAGGGTGTCCATACCACTGGAGTTCCAGCAGTGTGCTTCATTTTACTAGACTCTCACATACTGTCACACCGTCGTGTTATTTGGATATACCTTGTTTTGGTTTTCATCTGTTTTGTGTTCATTTGTTTTGCGCTCTCTTTTCTGTGCCCTCTTCCATGCTCCAGGCAGCTAACTTGCAAGGACTGCTTCTATAGGCTCCTTTGCTCTTTGGCCTCCAGTGGAGGCTTGAGTAAGGGGTTAGAAGGAGAAAGGAGAGTGAGTGAGGTATCGGCCTAGGACACCCTGTGCTTTCCACCTCGGGCTCCTATGAGACAGCCTGCTGCATGTGCTGTCCTCCTTGCTTTCTCTCCTTTTGCAGTGGTGCAACTCTTGAAAAGAATTCTGGAGATGGGTTGCACAACAATTCAAGTAGTTAACACTAAGAACTGTATACTTAAAAAATGGCTAAGACAGTAAATTTTATGTTGTGCATACTTTATCACAATTTAAAAAAAAATTTTAAAGGAGGCTGCACATGTTATGTGGATTTCATTAATATGACAAAAGCTTTGCTCATTAGAAATAAGGGGAAGGTGGAATAAACAGTAATCCAAATGTGAGACTTCCTGTTCAGAGCTGAAGGAAAAAATATAGGAATTCAGCAAACTATCTACGAAACTTCAAAGGAATCGAGAAGAAAGTAAAAAACACTTCCTCAAAAAATCAACCAACCAAAAAAACAAACAAAAAAAATTAATAAGGCAGAAGGTAGGAGTTTTCCATTAGTGCAAAAAGCAGAAATACTTGGCCTATAGACTGGACTCTGAATTTGTATCTGAATTTCAGGTATAAATAATTTATGTTATTTAGTCAAGAATTAAAATCTCTTAGGCAAGTATATTAGCTTCCTATTGCTCTTGTGATAAATTACCACAAATGTAGTGGCTTAAAACAACACACATTTATTATTTTATAGTTTTAAAAGTCAGAAATCAAAAATGGGACTCAACTGGGCCCAAATCAAGATATTCCTTCTGGATGCTTTAGGGGAGAATCCATTTCCTTGTCCAGTGTCTAGGGATCACCTGCATTTCTCATTTCATAACCCCCTTCCTTCTTCAAAAATAAAAATGGCTGGTTGAGTCATTCTTACATCACCTCACTGTGACACAGTCTTATGTCTCTCTCTTCTACATTTTAAGGACCCTTGAGATTAGTTTGGACCTATCCAGATATCTAAAATAATGTCTTTATTTCAAGGTAAGCTAATTAGCAACCCAAGTGTAATTCTACCTGCAACCTTAATTCTCCTTTGCCCTGAAACATAACACACTCAGATTCTAGGGATTTTGATGTGAATATCTTTGGGGGGCCATCATCCTACCTACCACAACAAAATTACACAAGAAAGAGTTAAATGTTTTGTTAGTGAGGTGTTTGTGTAAACACAGCTACATTTTCCGTGTCTACTTGAATTGTTCTGCAGTCACTAAATATATCAGAGAAGATTGAGAAGAATAAAAAACAGAATTTATCACTCAAAGCTGACTAGCTGAAATTTAATCAGAAATTAAGCTCCCTCAGTTTTCAGCTTTAAGAGAATTCTTAAACCTGCTCTACGTGTATCCTCTATATCAACAAGTACTAAAAGAAAAGAGCATGCCTTAGTATGGTTATTAGACAGATGAGTTTCTAATAGTTAGAAAAATGTGTGATTGTATCTGCCAACCAGATGGGTCCTTGTGCCATTACACTGCTGTCTTACAATTGGATAGAGCTTCCAGACTACAACAGTTTGCATGCATTTGTTCACTTGATTCTTTCTACAAATCAGGAGATTTGTAAACACTAAGATGACTTTCTGGGTGGGGAGAGATGGGGGGGCAGGAAAGGCTTGATTCCCAACAGATTATCTCCCGTAAAATTGTTGCTTTATTACTAAAATAAGGCTTTCAGATTCAATCATTTTGAAACAAACTAGGCAAATGTGTATTCATAAGAATTCTCAGAAAGTCTGTTTGTGGCTGGAAGGAGTGCTTTAATAAGTCCACTGGGGGTGGGCAAGTGAGACCCCCAGGCTTCACGACTGAGTAACAATAGAGGGTATAACATGAATGGTGGGTAATTTCTAACCTCGATCAATTCTATAGAGTTCACTAATCCTTTTTTGAAAATGTGCCTTATTTGATGGAAACCAAAACAGGTGTACATGCTTTGGTTAAAGTTTTCTTGAGAATAAAAGAACAGATAATACACTTGGAGACAAAAAAGAAGAGACTATTCTTTAGTAGTTCAGTCGTCAAAGGATATATGACTGTCAGATTACAGTTCAGAAAACAAAACCAATGAATCCGGCTCCTGCTTAGAAAAGAAATTGGAAATAGTATCCCAATATATGGATAATTTAAGGCAGGATATGACTGAGTCATTTAAGGATTGGCAGGTGTTTCAGGAATTTGTATCCAACAATCTTTTGGCACTGTCCTATGTCTTCTTTCCCAATTCACGTCTCTTTAGCTATACCAAAGCCTTTCCATAGCCTGACTTTGGGTGGAATCACCTCGTTGGTAAAAAATCAGTGTGGAAAAAAAATCATGAAAAGCAGTAAGTTAGTCCTCAAATACATATTCATTCAATAATTTAATAAGGATACATTAATGATTTAATGTGTTCAAAACAACACACTAGATACTTTGGGTAAAAAATAAATTAGCAATAGGGGCACTTTCCCTAATAGAACTTGTGATCTTGAATTATTCGGAAAATATAAAAATTATTTTTTTTTACTTATTTCATTTATTTTGAGAGAGAGAGGGAGGGAGAGAGTGTGTGAGTAGGGGAGGGGCAAAGAGAGAGAGGCAGAGAGAAAGAGAATTCCAAGCAGGCTCCCATGCTCTCAGTATACAGCCCAATATGGGGCTGGATCTCAAACCTGAGCTGAAACGAAGAGTTGGGCGCTTAACTGATTGAGCCACCCAGGTTTCCCAGAAAATATAAAAATTCTTAAAGAAAGATCAAATTGATCATTCAGGTTAAGTGATTGATGAGACACCTACTATGAGCTCAGTGCTTTGTTTTGTGCTGCATTGGATGGTTACCAGGCCAACAAATTAAATAACTCTGCAGCTATCTTTCCTATTTACAGCAAATGTGATTGATGCATCTAGCTTCCCTTCAGCCAAAGAGAAGATTATATCAAATTCCATCCTAAATTTCCCATAATGATATTGTGCCAGATTATCTAAACAGAGTTTGAGAAAAAATGTTCTGCCTGTCCTCACAGGTCAAAACTAGGGATCTAGGTGCCAACATATCAAGGAGCATTTAGTTATGTGGACAATTGCTTTCCTATAAATTACAGTGTACGAATTGTCCTATGACATATACATGGTCTATCATAGGCTGGATTTCTATTTTAAACCTGGAAAGAAGTTAGGGAAAATTGTATTACTTTGCCTCTATTTACAGACAAAGACCTGGACCTGAATAATTTAGGGACATTTCCAACATCAATCAGCTAGTTAGAGACAAATAATGATCTTTTTTTTTTTTTTGGAGTGCTTATTAAATGCTGAATAATGTGGTATTTTGTTTGCATTAGGTATTTAATTCTCACAAAAAACTAAGTGATGCATAGTATTTTTACTCCCATTTTACAGATGAGAAAACTGATGCCCAGAAAAGCCATAGAAAGTACCCAAAGTCAGATCAATCAAGGTATTTAGAGCTGTGAATTAAACATGGATTTGCCTGATAACAGTGCCCATTCTCCTAAATACTCCTATATTGTTTACTTCCTGATACTCAATTTCATACTTTACCAGTTAAACTGAAAAAACTCACCCAATGCTATTAAACATTAAGAAATAATTAAAGTCTGAATACTTACCTGGGCAAGGACCTAGGGCAAGGACCTAAGACAAGGACCTAATCTCAGCATTTCACAACAATTTGATGCTATAGGCTCTATTTTTAAATTCATTTTATAGTCGAAGAATATGAGGCATGTAGAAGCTGAGTAATTTGCTCCAGGTCACAAAACTACTAAAAGTCAGAGCTGAGATTTGCACCCAAAAAGACTATTTCCAGAGCCCTGCTCTCTACCTTTGCTCAGTACTATACAAGTCAGAGGTGTATGACTTGAAAAGGAAAAAAATATATTACCATCACCTTGTAGTTGATAGAAATTTCTAACTACAAAATCCAAAAAGAACCAACTAAAACATTATTCGAACTACTAAGAGAATTCACATAAAAGATAAACATTGAGGGGTGCCTGGGTGGCTCTGGCGGTTGAACATTTGACTCTTGATTTCGGCTCAGGTCATGATCTCACAGTTCATGGGTTTGAGCCCCATGTGGATCTCTGTGCTGAAAGCAAGGAGCCTGCTTGGGATTCTCTCTCTCCCTCTCTCTCTGTCCCTCCCCTACTCACATTCTCTCTCTCTCAAAAATAAATAAATATTAAACATTTTTTAAAGATAAACATTGATAAGTCAGCAGCTATCACATTCACTAACATTTAAAAATTTGAAAATTTAAGAAAAATAAAAGAACAGTAATTAAATATTTTTCATTTTTTTAATTTATATCCAAATTAGTTAGCTATAGCACAACAATGATTTCAGGAGTAGATTCCTTAATGCCCCTTACCCATTTAGCCCAACCCCCCTCCCACAACCCCTCCCATAACCCTCAGTTTATTCTCCATATTTATGAGTCTCTTCTGTTTTGTCCCCCTCCCTGTTTTTATATTATTTTTGTTTCCCTTCCCTTATGTACATATGTTTTGTAATTAAATGTAATATACATGTAATGGAATAATATTCAGACATACTAAACAACGAAGTAGATTTCAGATGTATTTATCTCAAAAGATATATTAATTTTAAGGTAATATAACAATATAGAGTGAAGAAATAGGAAACATTTTAGCTTATATACTCTTTATATGTAAGTTACTGGCACTTTTAAAACAAGCACTCTTTCATATATTATCTTTTATGTTTAATTTTATGAATATGAATTGATATATCACATATATGTAATAATTCATTATTTCTCTGAGAATGAAACTTTCTCTTCAAAAGGATTCAAGTTTAGGAAAATGTGGGTCTGTGCCATTGACTGGGTCTCACATAAGAAAGCTCATTGTGCCCTTTTCTTGGAACACCCTAGAATAAGCCAACTTGCAGAAAAATCCAGAAACAGATGTACTCCTCAAGATCAGAACAAGATACACCATTGTCAACAGAATCTGACAATCCCAGGTTCAAAAAATCCCAATTCCCTAATTTATCATGTGACTTTGGATTTAATCCCTCCATCTCTTGGTCTCTTCAAATGTAAAAAAGAATAAAGGACACAAATAAGTAGGTAAGAATAAAACACTGAGTGGTTAGTTGCCATAGAGAAGTAGGTCAGCAGAAATGGTTAGGGGCCATCTCTGGTGCCAGTCTTCCTAAGTTCAAGTCATGGCTCCATCACTCACTAGCTGAGTGACCTTGGCTTAATTCAGCCAACCTCTCTGTATTCCAGTTCTCCATTTGGAAATTGGGGATAGCAATGGAACAAGGTTGTAGCATCATTAAGCAAATCAGCCTATACAAAGCACACCAAACAGTGCCAGGCACATAGTAAGTGCTATGTATTTGCCTTCTAGAACTGTTACTCCTAAACCCGAAATTCTTCCCATTTCTTTAAGTTCCCTTGTAAAACCATCTTCCACTAAGGCATTCTGATAAGAGATCTTTTCACTGGTGTCCCAGGTACTTATGGAGAATGGATCTGAGACTGCAGCATGGAGAGCAGAAATGTACTTGGAACCAGGATCCACAAGCACTGAAGGTTTATCATGGATGAGGATATTCTTGGTTCCTGAATATATTCTACCTTGTAATTATACTATGTGGTGTACACTCTGAGATCATTAAGCTGCAACATGAGGTGTTATCTGGCAAGTATCAGACTAGGTTACACGCAGGACTGCTCTATCATGTAGACTTAGAGACAATTATGCTTCCAGACAAGATTCCCATCAGACCTTACCATGTACAATGATGCATCTGTTGGCAAGATTTGGGACCAGGGATCCTGTACCTCCCTGTGCCCAGGACAATGTTGATGATCCATCCCTCTGCCACATGTTTTGGCTAAGCTTTCTCTAAATTATTTATATAAGTAGACCTTGGTTTTTCTATTAAGTGATGTATGCATCTGGTTTTTACCTTTTGCTGACATTCATCAATAAAGTGGAAATCCAAGCCTTCAATGTGTCACAATTTTGAATGTCCTCTTCTTCTGTATGAAAATATTGGTGTGTCACTGCAACTCCATAACCGGTCATAACCAGTAGCATATCTTTCTCCATTTTGTCCCACTTTCATCCTTTTTAAGTTCCTTTCATAAAATTTGTTACTTTTCTTTTGTTTCATTTTTTAAAGTTTATTTACTTATTTTGAGAGAGAGACAGAGATAATGTGCTCACAACAGGAGAAGGGCAGAGAGAGAGAAAGAGAGAGAGAAAGAGAGAGAGAGAGAGAGAGAGAGCGCCAAGCAGGCTCCACACTGTCAGCGCAGAACCCTTATGGGGGGTCAAACTCATAAACCATGAGATGACGACCTAAGCCAAAACCAAGAGTCAGATGTTTAACCAACTGAGCCACCCAGGCACCCCTCTTTTTTTAATTTTTATTGCTCCTTCCTATGTGAGATTTGTTTTTGCTTATTGGTTTGGGATTTTGTTTTTTATTTTTTTATTTTCTTAATTTTAATTTTTTTTGACTACAGACATATGGGTGTATTCTGTCTTATTTTCTCTTCTTCCAATTATAACTTATTTTGTGGTCTTGTCTTTTGCTGACTAAAAAGAAAACTAAAATTTCACAAAATATCTTCCAAGAGAAACTCATCCATTAAACATAAAAATATTATTCTAAAATACCCATTGTAATCATTACAGTACCCTGCCCCCTTATCCACAGGATGTGTTTCAAGACCCCCAGTGGATGCCTGAAAGAAATCATGGAGAATACCAAATCTTGAATATACTATGTTTTTCCTATATAAAAATACTTATGATAAAACTTAATTTATAAATTAGGCACAGTAAGAAAGTAACAATAACAATACAGTGGAACAATTATAATAATATATTGTAATAAATATTCTGTAACAGAGGTTACGTGAATGTGGTTTCCCTCCTTCAATATATCTTATTGTACTAGACTCACCCTTCTTGTGATGATGTGAGATAACACACTGAAGTGATGAGATAAAGTGAGGTGAATGACGTAGGCTTTGTGATGTAGTGTTAGGCTATGACACATCAAGAGATCATCTGCTTCCAGACTGTGGTTGACCACAAGCAGCTGAAATCATAAAAGCAAGACTGTGGATCAGGGGGGTTACTACATTTTCACCTCTCCTTTGTTTTTATTGCTTTAATTACTTTGACCCTATGACTATATACTATACCTGAAAATAAAACAATGTCTCAAAATGCCATACACAGAGTTGCCTGCCCTGAGTAGGTATTCTTGTTCCAGATGCTCTTAATCATTCCTTCTTCCCCTTTGCTATTGTATGCCCTTTTCATTTCCACTCTTAAAGATTCCTTCCTACATTTCAGGATCCAGCCATGCTTTCTTTCCCCTGATATCCTGCTCTCTCCAAGTTCTTATGTGTGATTAGCTCATTCTAGAAGGTAAAAGGGTTATCATCACTCAGTTCTTACAGCTCCTACTGAAAACTCTCTACTCTCTCAAAATTATTCTATAGCCTCCCATTCCACTTCTCCCCCAAAAATTTCTTCAAAAATGTGGGATTTCTCCTGTGAGAGAAATAATTTGATTTCATCATTACAATGCAGTATTATTACATTTACTGAGTTTGCTCTTCCAGAACCATAAAATTAATCAACAACAAGGACAGGATTAAAATAAAGCTCCAGTGATAAACATTCTGATACTTTCTTCAGTGGCTATATGAGTCCCTTGTTTCATAATATGTAACTATGCCAACCATCTTCTGCACTTGTTGATGGCCTGAACGCATTCCTATGAGTCTCACAGATAAAATCTCTTTATTCCATTTTATTTAAGTCTTTTCTGCAGGCTCAAGGGTAGTTGACACAAGGGAAGGAAATTGCGTAGCAAGTGCAGAGCAAAGCAAGATTTGAGTGTGGGAATGGGGCAAAGGTAGGGAGGTGCAAGAAGCCTGAAATGGGAGGTTCATTGGTTTACTCATCAAAAATGCAGTGAGCATCTTAAGTGCATTGGGCACAGGTCCTGGGGGCACATCAGCAGTGAAAGTTGAGGGCATTACTGAAGTCTATTACTTTTTAACACAGGGATAGATAATTTAAACTTTTTCTTCTAGGTATTAGTAACCATAAAATGGTTATGATCTCACTTTTTGAAATGACTGGTTGTACTATGGAGCATAAAAGATTGCATGACTAGAAAATAATAGTTACAATTTAAGTAATCAAGGTAAAGGACCAATGAGAAGACCAATCAATGACAGTGACAGTGGGACTGGAATTTGGAAATGTCTAAAAAGTACAATAACTAAATTGCATTACTAAATAATAGAAGTTCAAGAATATTGGCAAACTTTTTCTTAATTCCTAACAAGAAACTAATAAAATCATTTCTTAATCCCATTGAATTAAAAATATTTTATTTAAATAAAATTGATAAATAACTAGTAACTATTACAATTTTACAAATATTTTATTTTATCAGTGCAGAGCCCAGTGCAGGGCTTGAACCCACAGACCATGAGATTATGACCTGAGCCAAAAGAGTTGGACACTTAACCGACTGAACCAACCAGGCACCCCTATAATTTTACAAATATTTTAAACTAAAGCAATATGAAGATTATATTAATGTTCATGGGTTTTTTTAGTAATACCTACTTTATTTTCACAACTAATAATCTATGACAATACACCATAAATAAAGCCAAGAGTAAAATAAAGGTGCTTTCATATAAGAGACAGTTATTTTAGGGAGAATTGAAAACATAGTCAGTCATGCTGATATTCTATCTTGTTTTTAATTATTCTATATAATAAAATCTAGCCTCTTTTCCTGCCATTTTTTTACAAATAATTCATTAGCAATAAAACCAGTCACTGAGACAAATTATCTGTAAATGTCTTCAATAAATTTAATACTAAATAAATAACTTTGTCCTATATTTCATGAACACCTGAAATATAATTACCTTATTTTAGTTAATTAAAATTGTGTTTTAAGTTTAAAATCTACATGCTAATCCTTTTAACAAATATATGTGAGTTTTTACTTGTGACTTTTAAACACCAAACAACTCAGGAATAATACATCAGGCAGCTGTAAATATAGATGTTCTGAAGATTTAGGGAATTCTTATATACAAACATGGCCTTTCCAATTCCACAGAGTTCTGATGCTTTGTGCCAGATCCTTTCACACACATTGCCTTGTTTAGTCTTCCATCTTGGGAAGGAGAATTTTACAAATGAAGAAACTGAAATTTTCAAAAACAAGCTATTTCCCATGTCACATGATTCATAAATGTTGTGAATAATAATTTCAAATGTGGTGCTGTTCTACATTGTTAAGATGCCATTGCAAATACCATATTGCCAGGCATAGTGACATGGTAACAACAAAAATTAAAAGAAAAAATGTAATTCCAAATGAAAAATTTAACAAATTATTCAGAAAGCAGAATGGTCTCCCTTTTGTGAGAAATACCTCTTTCCTGCTATCTAACATGCAGTCACCATGAGGACCTAAACTGGGTCATTTTTATTGCAAGTTTACAATCTAACTTATTACTATGACCCTCCAGAGCCACTTAGAATCAGGGCTTCTAGACCATCTTTCAGCAGATAATAGAAATGTTCTCTGGAAAACATTTCTGTGCTGTAGAGATGTCTCAGAGCATTCATCCAATCTGGCTCAGTTCCAGATTCTGCTTTGCAGTTTAAACCACTCTTTGTGGAATTAATCATCAATATTGTTCAAACTGCAGATGGGGCCCTGTAGGACAGAGAAGGCTGAGTAGAGCAAACAAGTTAATAAGCTAGAAAAATACGGGCCGGTATTGCTGTACTTGAATACTTGCAGATAGGGTTCCTTTGAGTAAAATGATATGGAGAACAACCAGATTACCAAATATTTACTAAGGTTGCATATTTAACAAATAAAATAACACAAAATAAAGGGAAAGGTCTAAATACCTTTTATTTTCATAATAAAAATAAGGTTGGAAAGAAAAAAATTAAAAACAATTTCCTTTTATTGTCTGTATCAAAGTAAAATAATTCTTTTTATTCTATTCACAGCAGGCAATTTTTCCCAAATGACTAATGTAAAGAAACACAAAGTATACTATAAGTGCACTGCCATAATAGTAACCTATACAATACAGGAAAACAATATAATTACTTTTACCAGTATTACATATTGTGATGTTGTCAACCAGCAGTGAGGGGAATCATTATGAAGAGAGTGAAATCAACTATAAGACCTCATGGTTAAATATGTAGAGAAATAAACCAAGAATATTTCCCTTTCCCCCTATGCATTCTTCCCCTTCATCATGTGCAATCCCAGCTCGATCTGTTGAGCTACTTGTTTCAAAGGATTTGAGCAGTCACCTCCAATCTTCTAGACCAGAAAGAAAACCTTGGACCGAAACCACCAGAAAACATGTAGGAAAAGGCATTTTGGGTATTCCCACTTTATTAAGTTGAGCTATTCATCACAATGATTAAATATGCATTAACTCTAGTGTATTCAACACATGTTATCTATGTTATTTTCAGGGACTTTACAAGGGCAAGACAGTAGAATAAGGAAGTGTCTTGTCTCCAAAGAATTTAAAAGCAACCTTACCAGCTATTTTTCCAAAGAAGACATACAGGTTGGCCAACAGACACATAAAAAGATGCTCAATATCATTAATCATCAGGGAAATGCAAATCAAAACCACAACGACATATCATCTGACACCTGTCGGATGGGCAATAACAAAAACACAAGAAATAACAAGTGTTGGAGAGGATGGGAACCCTCATGCACTATTGGTGGCAATGTAAATTGGCACAGCCACTATGGAAAACAGTATGCAAGTTATTCAAAACATTAAAAATAGAACTATCATACAATCCAGCAATTCTACTTCTAGGTATTTATCTGATGAAAACAAAAATACTAACTTGAAAAGACATAGGCTCCTCTATGTTCATCGCACCATTGTTTGCAATAGCCAAGACATGGAGGCAGCACAAATGTCCGTCAAGATATGAATTCATAAAGAAGATATGGCATATCTAGAGAAAACAATAGAATATTAATCAGCTATAAAAAAGAATGAAATCTTGACCTTTGAGACAACATGGATGGAGCTAAAGGGAATTATGTTAAGGGAAATAAGTCAGAGAAAGAAGACAAACACTCTATGACTTCACTTATATATGGAATCTTAAAAACATAACAAATGAACAACAAAAAAAATGGAAAGACTCATAAATATGGAAAGCAAACTGATGGTTGCCAGAGGGGAGGGGAGGGGAGGGGGATGGGGGGGATAGACAAAATAGATGAAAGGAATTAAACAGAACAGTCTTCCAGTTATAAAGTAAATAAGGCATGGGTATATAATGTACAGCATAGGGAATATAGTCAATAATATTGTAACAACTTTGTATGGCAACAAATGGTAACTAGGCTTATGATGGTGACCACTTCATAATGTATATAAATATCAAATCTCTATGTTGAACATCTGAAACAAATAAAATTTGTATGTAAATTATTCAATAAAAAATAAAATTTTTAAATGAAAGGAAAGGAAAAGAGAAAGAATAGGGCATATAAGGGGAAAGCAAATAAAGAGATAATTTATAGTCATGTTAGACAAAAGGATTCATGCTCTCCCTAACAGACATTTTGAGGAGTTCTTTTTTTTTTATTATTTTTCATGTTTTATTTTACATTTGCGAGAGAGAGAGAGAGAGAATGAGCAGGGGAGCAGCAGAGAGAGAGAGAGAGGGAGACACAAAATTTGAAACAGGCTCCAGGCTCTGAGGTGTCAGCACAGAGCCAGATGCGGGGTTCAAACTCATGAGCAGTGAGATCATGCTCTGAGCCAAAGTCGGATGCTTAACCAACTGAGCCACCCAGATGTCCCTGAGGAGTTCTTATTAGATAGTATATTTAGTCAGGGTTCTCTAAAGAAACAGAACGAACAAACAGGATGTAAAATGTGTGTGTGTGTGTGTGTGTGTGTGTGTGTGTGTGTGTGTGTGTGTGTGCATATGAATAAATTGGAATTGGTCCATAAGATAATGGAGGCTGAGAAATCCCATGATCTGCAGTCAGCAAGCTGGAAATCCAGGAAAGCCAGTGATATAGTTTCAGTCTGAAAGCCAGAAGGCTGAGACCCAGAAAGAGCCAATACTTCAGTTCAGTCCAAAAGCAAGAAAAAACTGATGTCTCAGCTGGAAGACAGTCAGGCAGAGGAAAGGCATGAGGAAAGGTCAGCCTTTTGCAACTAAGCATGCCTTCACCTGATAATATGGGGCCCAGCCTACATTTGGGAGGGAAATCAGCTTTACTTAGTCCACCATTTCAGTGTTAAACTCATGCAAAATACCTTCACAGAAACACCCAGAGTAATGTTTGACCAAATATCTGGGACCCCCATAGCCTAGTCAAGTTGACACTAAAAATTAACCATTATAGAAAGCAGGCAAACTCAGATGGCATACAAAACACAAATATTAAGCAGAAAATATTAATGCCCAAAACTGAGATTAGGGTAGTATTAGACCTGCAGTAACTAACTCCCAGGAAGAGTAGATATTCCCCACATCCAGAGGACCTCATGATGTATGGCATGTCTTTACCTCCTTGAGGATGACGGGAACGAGTTAGCAGTAGAGATTGTGGTGAATGAGCTTTCTCAGATATGAAGCACCCATCTGAAAATCACTAACTTCGTAAAGTCCCACAGTGATAAATATGCTCTACACTTAAAATGTATCATATGTAAAATTAACCATGAAACAAATAACAAAACATTTAGAGTGATTATAATTAATACCTTTATAAGGTATGAGAAAAATGGTAACAGACATGGAGAATATAGCAACAAGGTGCAAGGTATTTCTAAAATAAATTCTAGAATGAGCAGCAGGCATAATGGAAAAGGAAATAACATTAAATGCAGAAGTAAAATTACAGAGCTGGCAAAAAGATAAAATTTCATCCTGAAAAGACTATACTTGAGTATAGCTTAAGAGCTATACTCAAGATGAATAGTAAGAAATCCAATCCTAGAAATTTTATAATAAAATATCTGACCATTGCGATAAAGAATTAATTTAAAATTTCAGAAAGAATGTTTAAAAAATCACCTAAATATATAAAATCCTATTGGCATTGAATTTCTCATTAAACACTGGATGGTAAAAAAAAAAAAGTGATAAAACGGATTTAAAATTAATCTGCTTATTATCACAGCATGCCAGTAATTCTAAACAATGTCAGTGATAAATACTCCTTTGTTCAAAAAACTTCTGTTGGTCTAAGTTCTAATAATCGCACAAATGACTGAGGATTCTTCAAATTAACTTTTATGTAGAATACAATAATAAAAATTCTACATAAAAGTTAATTCAAAGATTCCCCAGTCATCCAGTCACCCCCTGATACATGTGGACACAGCTACACACTCTTACTTTGAGAGTAAATTCATGACATTTTTTAATCATTCAAGCTCTCTTTGAGTGCTGTTTCCAACCACTGTGGAGCTATATATTCCTGAGTTAAACAGTGATTAGATAGATATCAACAGTGATAGCCCAGGCATGGAAAGGATGAAGAAGTACCACAAGACTTATGTCAGCTCTGTCATTCCATGGGACTACTTGAAGTTTTCTTCTGTGTTTAAAATTTCTGAAACCTACAGTACAACGGGGTTTTTTTATGAATATCTCCCAAACTTAACGCTTATATTTATGACTTGTTTCTAGCTTTATATTTGTTGCTTTGTGGGACAAAACTTCTAAATTAAAATGAATAAAAAGTGTTCTTCAGTTATTAAGAGTGAAGACAGATGGACAAATCTGGTTACACAATCTATTAAGACTACATACAGAAAATCAAGTTTGACAAAGCAATTAACAAATTTGCCAAAGTTAAGTTTTGATAACAAAAACTGTAAAGTTATACATTCATTACTGTAACAGACATTGATGTATTAGTCTGCTTGGGCTGCCATAGCAAAATACCACAGACTGGATGGCTTAAGCAACAGAAATTTATTTTCTCACAGTTTGAGAGAGTGGAAGTCTGAGATCAAGGGTCTGGTTGATTTGGTGTTTGGACTCTCTTCCCAGCTTGCCGATGGCTACCTTCTAACTGTCCTCACAAAGCCTTCCTCCATGTGCACACAGAAAAGGAGAGAAAGTGAGCTGTCAGACCAAGGTTCTGCCCTTATGATTTCATTTCACCTTAATTACTCCCATACTCTAAATTCAGCCACACTGATGGTTAGGATTTCAACATATGAATTTGGGAGATGAGAGGTAACACAAATATTCAGTACATAACAATCAGCATATATAACAGACCACCTAGTTCTCTTTTGTAAAAATACATTAATGTAATTTAAAAACATTAATCCATTATTGTTTCCATTTTATACTGTAATGTTTATTTTATCTATTATTATTTTCCACTGGCATGATTACATATACAAAATCCATGAAAAGAACAATTTCATGGTCTCCCTTTTTTTTCTAACCATTATTTTTGTTCCATTTTCTATTACTGGAAGTAATTTTGTCATATAAACAAGCTGCTCCAACTATCAAATGTGCTAGGTATGCAACTTATTTCTATTATCATAACCCTAATAATCAGCTCTGTAAGGCAGAGACCATATCTTAAAATTCTAGGAAGGATTTGTGATTTAGGGAAAATTAGATAGCTTCTCTGGGACTCAGGTTTCTACTGTATAAAATGTGTGTGCCTTGCAGGCAGAGGGAAAGACAGAGAATAAGTAGTCAGACCACACTTTCCTAAGATGTGTTCTTTGAAAGATTGGTTCCATCAGATCTTAATAGCTGTTTTATGGTCAAAGAAGTTCAGGAAGTGCTGGTTTCTTTATAGTACAATTCTCAGAGCACCCTTCACCTCCATGGCACTCAATCCCCCTCACCCTGCTGTCTTCTTTCCTATAGTACCTATGGTCTTCCTTATACTGTATAATTTACTTTTTATTATTTTTATTGTTTATTATTTATCTCACTCACTAGAATACAAACTTTAGAAGTTAAAGAACTGTATCTGTTTATTTTTTGACATATCTCAAACGCTTAGAACAATTCTCAGCACACAGCATGTGCTCAATAAATATTAGGTGAATGAATGAGCATATGAATGAATGAAACATTAATGTGCTATGCTGCAAAAGAATTCCAAAAAAAGCAATGTAATATACCAAAATGCCTTAATAGTTAGTTCTAGACTTCCCCACAAGCTATTTTGAATAAAAGGTAAAGAAAGCTTCTCTGAGGCGGTGATAGTTGAGATAAGATTCAAAGAAAAATAAACTACCATGCAAACAGCCAGAGAAAGAATATTCTTTTTTTTTTTTTAATTTAAATTCAAGTTAGTTAACATACAGTGTAGTCTTGGCTTCAGGAGTAGAACCAGTGATTCATCTCTTACATATGACATCCAATGCTCATCCTTAATGCCCTCCTTAGTGCCCATCACCCATTTAACCAATCCCTCCACCCACCTGCCTCTAGCAACCCTCAGTTTGTTCTCTGTATTTAAGAGTCTCTTATGGTTTGCCTCCCTCTCTGATTTTATCTTATTTTTCCTTCCCTCCCCCTATGTTCATCTGTTTTGTTCCTTAAATTGCATATATGAGTGAAATCAAGGTTCTAAGGTGGACAGGAGCTTGACTTATCTGAGGAACAGAAAGGAGAATAATGTGGCCAGAATGGAATAAACTAAAGAAAAGGTTTAAAGAGATGATCTCAAAGAAATATCCAGAGGCTGCATCATTCAGAATTTTGGCAGTAAAGATCCTCAACTTTATTGTAACCACTGAAGGGCTTTAAGCAAGGGAGTGACATGATCTGATGTATATTTTAATAAAAATTTACTCTGGCTACAATGTAGGCATGAACCAGGAGAAGCAGCAGAAATAGTAGTTAACAAGCTACAGCAATTGTCCTGGCTTACACTAAGGTAGTGGTAGCAAAAATGGGAAGAAGTAGACACATTTAAAATATACTTTGTGGTTTGGTTTGGTCTTATTTTTGTATTAGGTTTTTATCTTAATTCCAGTTAACACACAGTGTAATATTAGATTCTAGTGTACAATGTAGTGATTCAACACTCCCATACATCACCCAGTGCTCATCACAAGTGCACTCCTTAATCCCCATCACTTACTTCACCCATCTCCCCCACCCGCCTCACCTCTGGTAGCCATTAGGTTGCTCTTTACAGTTTGTTTTTTTTAAGTTAAAGTAGACTCTTTATAGTTTAAAGAGTCTGTTTCTTTCTTTGCCTCTTACTTTTTTTTTCATTTGATCATTTGTTTCTTGAATTTCACATATGAGGGAAACTATATGGTATTTGTCTTTCTCTGACTTATTTTGTGTAGAATAATACTCTCTACTTCCATCCATGTTGTTTCAAATGGCAAGATTTCATTCTTTTTAATAAATGAGCAATATTCCATTGTGTGTGTATATACACACACACACCAAATCTTGGTATTGGTATACATATAGTGTATATATACCAAATCTTTTTATTTTCTTTTTTTTCCTCAGATCTAGGATTAGGGTTGAGTTTAGGGCCAAATTAAGAGTTAGGATTAGGGTTGGGACAAGTGTGAAGCTATGTGCTTATTATGCTGTAGTTCAGAGACCTCTCCAGAGGGTTATGTTTAGGGTTAAGGTTAGGGTTAGGGTTAGGATTAGGGGTTAGTCATTAATGGTTAACAGTTAAGGTTTGGGTTAGGATTAGGTGCTTGCTTAGAATAATACTCTCTAGCTCCATCCATGTCATTACAAACGGCAAGATTGCAGTCTTTTTACTGGCTGAGTAATATTCCATTATATATACCAAATCTTTTTTTTTCCCCTCAGATCTAAGATTACAGTTGAGATTAGTTCCAGATTAAGGGTTAGAGTTAGGTTTACGGCCAGTGTGAGGCTAGGTGCCTATTATCCTATAGTTTAGAGGCCCCTCCAAAAGGGTAACTTTAGGTTAAGTGTTATGGTTATGGTTAAGGCTAGGGCTTAGGGCTAGGGTTTAGGGGGTTAAAGTTGAGGTTTGGGTTAGGATTAGGTTTAGAGCTACAGTAGGGTTAGAGTGAGGGTATGTGGCTTATATCCTACAGTTCAGAGACCTCTCCAAAGGTTATGTTTAGGGTTAGAGTTAAAGTTAGGGGTAAAGTTTAGTGGTTATGGATTAGAAACAGGGTTAGTATTAGATTCATTGATTCATTAGATTACTAAGCCTGGTTAGTAAACAGGGTTAGTTAAGGTTAGGGTTAGGGTGAGGTTTGTGCCTGGCATCCTGCAGTTCTGAGACATTCAGAGATTAAAATCTCAGACTTTTGTTGGGGTGAGAATATATTCTCACCCATCTACGGAGATTTGGTTAAGAGAGAATTTGGTACTCTAAATACCTTCAAATGGATATTCAATTTGTCCTTTTTTTTTTCTTCCAAGCTTTTATGTAAATTCCTATTAATCCCATCATCTATTTGACCCATACCACACAGGAAACAACAGGTTTTGGCAAGGATGTGGAGAATGTGGAACCCTCTTACACTGTTCAAGAGACTGCAAACTGGTACAGCCACTCTGGAAAACACTATGGAGCCTCCTCAAAAAGCTAAAAATAGAACTATGATCCAGCAATTACACCACTAGGTATTTACCCAGCGGAGACAAAATACTGACTTGAAAGGATACATGTACCCCAATGTTTATAGCAGCACTATCAATAATAGCCAAATTATGGAAAGAGCCCGTATGTCTATTAACTGATGAATGGATAAAAAAATGTGGTGTATATATATATATATATATATATATATATATAATCAAATATTATGGAGCCATCAAAAAGAATGAAATCTTGACATTTGCAACTACGTGGATGGAGCTAGAGTATATTATGTTAAATAAGTCAGTCAGAAAAAGAAAAATACCATATGATTTCACTTATGTGGAATTTAAGAAACAACACAAATGAGCATTAGGGGAAAAAAGAGGAAAACCAAGAAACAAAGGGGAGGTGGGTGGGGGGGCGTTAAAATATACTTCGAACATATTTATGGATTCTGGGAGGAGAGTCGAGAAAAAAATGGAGAAATTATGGATGATGTCTAGGTTTGGGGCTTGCATAACTGAGTAGATGTTGGTATTACTGGGATGGAAAGACTGCTTGAGGAAGAGGTTAGTAGTGGGGAGTCATCAAGAGTTCTGGTTTGAAATTTTCAAGTTTGAGATTCCCATTAAGCCTTCTAATAGACATGCCCAATTAACTGAATATATAAATCTGGACCTCAGAGTATGGATAGAAAGAAATATAAGGGGTGCCTGGGTGGCTCACTTGCTTAAGTGTCTAACTTTGGTTCAGGTCACGATCTCACGGCTTGTGAGTTCGAGCCCCACCATCTGGCTCTGTGCTGACAGCGCAGAGGGATTCTCTCTCTCTCTGCCCCTCCCCTACTTGCACTCTGTCTCTCTCTCAAAAATAAACATTAAAAAAGATTAATTTAAAGAAATATAATTTCAAAGCTCTTACCATTTACATCACTGTGACTAAAGGAAATCACCTAGCTGTAACGTGTGGATAATGATGATTTCATGCAGAGGAAAAGGACCATCAGCGCAAGGAGAATAAAAAGGAAGAACTATCCCAGAGGGTCAAGTTTGAAGGAATGAGTGGTGAATTGTATTGAATGCCACTGCCTGGTAGAGCAAGATGAGTACAGAAGGGTTCACTGGATTTAGCAAAGTGGTTGTTATTAGTGTCCTCGGAAAAACAAATAAAGGAAGAAAGGCAGGAAAAGGAAGGGGGAGACTTCCGTGAAGTGGAGGAGATGGAAGCCAGACCGGAGTGGTTGATGAGTAAATGGTAAGTGAAGAATGGAGAACAGGTTAAGACAACCATTTTTATGAAAAATGTAGTAAAATCTTCAGGGGAATATGAAATCAAGGAACAGATTTTATATATGAATGACAGAAGAGCTTATCAAATACAGGTGAAAATAATCCACCAGAGAGGAAGAAACTTGTGATGTAATTACCTCAAACAAAAAGGTCTTAAAAACTCAGGAGAAGCTGCGGTCTGAAGCACATGCAGAAGTATTGGCTATCTATAAGCTTTAAAAGAAGATTAGGAATAGGAGACATATTGTCTTATGAAAATAGGGTGATGGGATGGCTATAAGAAGGTGAAAGCACTTCTGTGTGATTGTTTCTATTTTCTCTATGAAGTATGAGAAGTTATTCAGCTGAAAGCTGCAATGGCAGCTAAAAGGAGATGTTAAAACAGGTTTTAAGGCAGTAAATCAGGTTGGAAACTTTGGTAAGGGCCAGAATGTGAATGAAATCATAAAGCAGATGATACAGAATCACAAGGTCTATAAAAAGAGGACTGCAATCATTAACTCTATGCTCTAGAAACATAACTGCAGCAATGTGGATGATGGAATTGGGACCAGTTATGACACAAGATTCATGGTTGAAAAGGCCCCAGACTAGGGCACTGGTAGAAAAAACTTCTTTGAGGTGGGGTGAGGGCACAGGGAGGCAAGTTGGAGAGCTAGGAAAAAGAACAGTTAGGAAATGTGTGTGTGTTGGGGGCATGCTTATTTATCTGTCTCCTCCACTGGAATGAAAATTCCATAAGGTCAGGGACTCTTTTGTCCCAGTTCCTAAGATATTCTCAAGAAATATTTGTGGAATGAAGAAGTTGGTAAGTAGTAGGCTTCTGATAAATGTTTGTTTAATTAAATTTCCCAATGCTCAAGATATTTTTTCCATGAATAAAAAATCATATTTTTGTTTTTTGTGGTCCTTTTCAATCTACTGTAATGTTTTCTGATGATTCTACTCATTTTTTAATACTCTTAAAGCTTTAAGTCCAGATCTTTACTCTTACTTCTAAAGAATTATTCATGACAATAATAATCTGAGACAAATCATAGTAACATAAGAAAATGAAACATAGTAACAAAACATAATATTCCACTATATTAAATTATGTATTACTATGTGAAGCTTATCTCCTTCCACTAGAAATAAACACTATAAGGACAGATACTCTACATGGTGTTGCTGTTGTTGATTTCTTTTCACTGATGTATCCTCCAGTTCCCAGAATAGTGGCAGGCACATGGTAGATTAAAATAGTGAATTTGCTACAGAAAATGAGAAGAGTAAAGTTAAATAGAATTACAGAGATTTATAGCTTTAAAAGTGAATTGTGCTAATATTAATCAAGAATGAAGGAAACAGTTTGGGGGGGGAAATAATGAGTAGGTGTGGAGATACACATATGAGATAAGTATGTAGCACATCAGGACATGCTTTATAAAATAAAAAGTATCCGTGTAAATTACTTCTAAACTGGGCTATCTAACTCTCCCCAAGCCCACAAGCAAGGTGCAACCCAGTTAATACTCTTCAAGCCAGACACATTGGGTATGGTATATTTTTAAAAGAAAAGAGGGGTAAATCACTCTTCTATTCTTCCATCCCTGATCCCAACATAAGAGATGATCACAACTCTCTATCTGAGCATTCTTCCCTGGGATGGAAATGACTAGACATGTTTATTTACCAATGAGCTCTTTTGGACCCTGAGTGACTTCCTGGTACACCATATTTTTCTCATAGAGGAAATGATCAAGCGCAAACTGGATTTCAAAGCACATTGGTGCTGTGCACTGTGGCCATCCTAGCCCTGACAAAGCTCAGCACGCTCTACTCCTCCACCGCATCCATGACCTGTGTCTTGAACCAGTCAGGCCATTTCCAGAGTAGTCCATCAATGTCCCTCTGCTGCAGCAGAAGTAGGATCTTAGCTCTCATTGGCTTGTTTCACCTAAGTCTTCCTAATAAGAATAGCGAAGAGGGGCGCCTGGGTGGCTCAGTTGGTTGAGTGTCCAATTTCGGCTCAGGTCATGATCTTGCGGCTCGTGAGTTCGAGCCCTGCATCAAGCTCCGTGCTGACAGCTCAGAGCCTGGAGCCTGCTTCTGCCTCTGTGTCTCCCTCTCTGTCTCTGCCCCTAACCCACTCACATTCTGTCTCTGTCTCTCTTAAAAATAAATAAGCATTAAAAAAAATTTAAGAGTAGCGAAGAATTATAACTGTTCCAATACTTTGCCTTATTAAGGAGCAGAGTTCAATATAACAGTTGTTACTTAGATATTAAAGCATTCTTCTAACCATCTCATACTGATCAATACAAAGTCTTCTCTGATTCATTGTACATCAATGTTAAATCTAATCATGGTCAGTGAGAATTAGTACCCTTTTCCAAGAGGAGATTATTGTAACACCCTTTCGTAGAAAATTCCCTCTGCAGCTTTGTATTTCATATCCTTTTCTCCTAATCTTTCCCAAATAATCAAAAAATAATAACAAAACAAATAATTCTATAGCCCTTACTGTGTTCCAGGCGCTATTCTAATCTTTTCACAGATACTAATTTATATAATCCTCATAACAATATTGTTGATAGTTATTATTATTATCCTCACTGTACAATATGAAGCTAAAGTTCAGAAAGATGAAGCAACATTCCCAAGATGAATAACACCTGTGCTGGAACTCAAAGTCTAACCCAGTCATTGTGGTTCCTACTATAGTCATTCGCAAATGTACCATAATATTTTGAATGTAAAACAATGAGAAAAATTGTAAATAAAATATTTCCCAAGAAAAATATGTGCGTAGGTACCAAAGAATAGGATAATTTCTAAATGACTAAAATAGAGATTTGACAATATTTTTCCATTGCTTAAATATTACAGATCAATATTATAGCCATAACTTCAAAATATTTGAGATGCCTGTGAGGACAGTACTTACTAAGGAAATTAAAATCTGTATCCCAAAATATTCAAGATCCTTTCTTAAAATTTCCCTGAGAAAACATACACAATTTGTGTTGGAGTTTGAGCACACAATAGCAAGAAATGAAAATTAGTAAGAAACCTACTAAAATTTCCGTATACTCTATTGGGTAATTTTGTTCAGCATTCAGAAGATAGTTTAAAATGCAGTAACATGTATGTGGAAGTATAAATCATACTATGGAGCCATATCAGCTGGTTTAAATCAATAAATTTATTTCAGACACGATCCTAAGTACAATTCAGGCTTGAAAATTTCAGCAATCTGATTCCCAAATACAACAGGCAAAATAGAAATTCTGTGTTTTAATGACAAACTCAAAAAAAGCAAAGCAAAATATTTCTAAAGCAAAATAGAAATTCTGTGTTTTAATGACAAACTCAAAACAAAAACCATCAACAAAATTAAAAGGCAACCTACTGGATAGGAGAAGATATTTACAAATGATATATCTAATAAGAGGTTAATATCCAAAATATATAAAGAACTTATACAACTCAACACCACAAAAATAAATAAATAAATAGTCTAATTAAAAAGTGGGCAGAGGACCTGAATAAACATTTTTTTGAAGAAGATATACAGAAGACCAATAAACACATGAAAAGATGCTCAACATCACTAATCATCAGGAGAATGCAAATCAAAACCACAATGGGATATCACCTTACACCTGTCAAAATGGCTAAAATCAAAAGACAAGAAACAAGTGTTAGGGAGAATATGGAGAAAAAGGAACACTTGGGCACTGTTGACGGGAATGTAAATTGGTGTAACCACTATGGAAAACAGCATGGAGTTTCCTCAAAATATTAAAAATAGAAATACCATATGACCCAATAATTCCACCACTGGGTATTACCCACAGAAATTTAAAATACTGATTCAAAAAGATATATGCACCCTCATGTTTACTGAAGCATTACTTACAATAGCCAAGATACGGAAGCAACCCAAGTGTCCAAAAATGGATAAAAAGGAAGTAGTTTATATATACAATGGAATATTACTCAGCCATTAGAAAGAATGATATCTTGTCAATTGCAACAACATAGATGAACCTAGAGTGTATTATGCTAAGTGAAATAAGTCAGACAGAAAAAGACAAAAGCATATGATTTCAGTTTTTTGTGGAATTAAAACAGCAACAACAACACACAACAACAACAAAAGGGAAAAAACAGAAACAGACCCATAAATACAGAGAACAAACTGATGGTTACCACAGGGGAAGGGAGTGGAGGGATGGGTAAAATGGGTGAAGGAGAGTGGGAAGTACAGGCTTCCAGTTACACAATGAGTAAGTTATGAGGATAAAAAGTACACGACAGGGAGTATATTCAATGGTATTATAATAGCATTGTATGGTGATAGATGGTAGCTACACTCATGGTGAGCATAGCATAATGAAGAGAGTTGTCAAATCACTATGTCATAGACCTGAAACTATTGTAACATTGTGTGTCAACTATACTTCAATTATAAGTAAGTAAGGAAAGAAAAGAGGAAAGAAGGAAGGAAGGAAGGAAGGAAGGAAGGAAGGAAGGAAGGAAGGAAAGGAGGGAAGAGGGGAGGGAGGGGGAAAGGAAGGAAGGCAGGGAAAGAGAGAGGGAGAAAAGAAGGAAGGAAGGAAGGAAGGAAGGAAGGAAGGAAGGAAGGAAGGAAGGAAGGAAAGAAGAAGGAAGAGGGATGAGGGAGGGAGAGAAGAAGGAAGGAGGAAAGGAAGGAAGGGAGAAAGAGGAAGAGAAAGAAAAGCAATGAAGTCAAACAAAATGTCTTACTAAATGCTTAGAAAATAAACTGAGCCCTTCAAAACAGAGGAAGCACACTTTTTACTTGTTCGTCTCCTCCCTCCACCCCATATATACTAGGTATCGTCTGAACATACATAAATTGCTTTGTTTAGAACCTGGAAAGAATTCAGAACAGAAACCATATGGCTAAGGGAACAGGAATTATGTACTTTAAATTCTGGGTATCAGAGGCATGTCTCACCTCTTACAATCCTAGTTATTGATCATAGAACACTTCTTACATGATGACAAGAGGAAGATGAAATTTCTCCAGCTCCAAGCCACTAGTGCTAGCTCTAGGATCCTGAGGTAGAACAGTATGATGTTAGGGACCAGATATCAGAAACAAGTCAAATAGAATCTCAGAGGAAATAGGATCCAGGGTGAGACTGAAGTGGATGGTGTCAAGTAAAAATGAAAAAGAATATGGGAGAAGTTAAAGGAAGTGTTTGGGAGGGATAGGGCTTATCTTCTCTTTTTCTTTTCTTTTTTTTTCTCTCCTTATCACTCCCTAAAATAGTTTGGGTTGAGCAGGAGTATAAATGTGTAATGGCTTCAAGGGAGAGAAAAGAGGAAAGAACAGTTGGCAAATTGTATTTTTCCTACTTTTTTCTTCATGCTTAGCTTTGCTTCACTCATAAAAAAAATATAAAACAAAAAGCAAACTATAGATTTTATACAAAATTTAAAAATGCTTTAAAGTTTTACCCAGAGAAAATCAAACAAAAAAAAAGGAAATTAATACCAAAGATTAGCAAGGTAAATGTTACAAAGAACTACAAAATTAAATCCAAAATGTGCAATGCTTGACATTACAGTTCCGGGTTCTCCTGTGACATTTGAAAATATTAAACAGTTTTAACAAGGTGTATGATAACATTTGCCAACTTATAATCTAACTTAAACACTGTTTAATAGTCAAAACACCTGAGAAATCAATTCTGTACCTTAATGATATCATCAGTGGTAGTTTAAAAACACTAGAATCTCAGATGTATTCAAAATATTTAAAAAGTTTTGGAATTTACATATTATTTCTGTATTGAGACTGTACTGAAGCTGTTTACTTAGCATTACCTAATTTAGACTATTTAGCATTACCCTTTTATGTAGAACATAAAGTTTACTTGTTGCTCAGCCCAAAAATAATCATAAGGAAACGAATTACCATGAATCCATCTGAGTGAAATGTTTGTTCTTCATTTAAATATAGGCTGAAAGTAATTTAAAGGAGCAGATGACTCATCTAGATCAACTTCAAGTACAACTAAAGATGGTTGCATGAGATTCTGTGTGACTTAGGGTCACAGTAGTTCATATGTGCAAAAGCATTTTTTGGTCCCCTAGGAGGGCTTGCAGGATGGCAGCAAGAATTTTGGAGGGTTTAAACTCCTACCTTGTCCAGCTTCTCCAGAGGGCATACTGAGGATTAGCCTGATGAATCAGTTCCTCCTGTTCCTCAGGTAGTCTTGACTCAGAAATGGAAGTACAGTAACAACCTCAGCCCAATCAACCTAGGATGATTGTCAATGTGTCAATGTACCAGACATGAGTCCTTACAAGTTTTTTTCAGGCTGTAAATTCCTCTTGAATTTTCTTCTTCCTGCACCCTAAAAATCTATTGGCCCCATCTTTGAAATTTTTTTCTGTCTTGGTTTCCCTACCTAGTGTAAGTAACAAAAACAACAATAAAATATAGCTAATATTTGCTGAGTGTCAACCAAATGCCAGGCATTTTTTGTTTCACTTATAATTTATTAATCCATTAAATTCTCACAAAAACCCTATGAAGCAAGTGTCATTATCATCCCTATCTCATAGATGAGGATATTGAGGCACAAAGAGGTTAAATAAGTTGCCTGAAATCACATAGTTAGAAAATAGTATAACTGGGATTTGGACCCAGGTAATCTGGCCCCAGGAACCATGCTCCTAACCACTAGCCTAATGCCTCCTTAAGAATGGCCTCTTGGGAAGATGGCAGGGTAGGGGGACCCTCAGTTCACCCCATGCCACATTTTCAACTAGATATCATCTACACCCAAGTCAACAAACCAGAGAGTGATCTGAAAACTGGAAGAACAAGCCCCACAATTAAATAATAGAGAAGATGAATATTTCTGGAAAAAATCAGTCCAGGAACTAAAAAAAATATATATCTAAAATGTAATAACATATACCTAAAACATTGGGAAGATAGGAGAAAGAAATGGGTTCAAACTTAAACAACCATCGACTGAATATAGACTGCTATACACAGAAGAGAAAATCTTCAGAAACAACCATTAAACAAGTAATTAAATGGCAATAAATACATATCTATTAATAATTACTTTGAATGTAAATGGACTAAGTGCTCCAATCAAAAGACATAAGGTGATAGAATTGATTAAAAAAACAAGGTCCATCTATATGCTGCCTAAAAAATACTCATTTTAGACCTAAAGACATCTGAAGGTTGAAAGTAGGGAGATGGAGAAATATCTATCATGTAAATGGAGTCAAAAGAAAATAGACTTATTTCAGACAAAATAGACTTTTTTTGTTTATTTATTTATTTTGAGAGGGAGCAAGCAGAGAAGAGGCAGAGAGATAGAGGGAGAGAGAGAGAGAGAGAGAGAGAGAGACTCTCAAACAGGCTCTGCACTGTCAGTGCAGAGCCCAATGTGGGGCTCAAACTCACGAACCACAAGATCATGACCAGAGCCAAAATCAAGAGTTGGGCACTTAACTGACTGAGCCACCCAGACACCCCTATTTCAGACAAAACAGACTTTAAAACAAAGACTGTAACAAGAGACAAAGAGATACTATATAATACTGAAGGGGACAATCCAATGAGATGATATAACAATTATAAATATTTATGCACACAACACAGAAGTAACAAAATACATAAGACAGTTAATAACAAATATAAAGGAACTATTTGATAATAATACAGTAATGGTAGGGGACTTCAACACCACACTTACATCAATGGACACATCATCTAAACAGAAAATCAACAAGGAAACAATAGCTTTGAATAATACACTGGAACAGATGGATTTAACAGACATACTCAGAACATCACCTCCTAAAACAGCAGAATACACATTCCTTTCAAGTGCACATGGAACATTATCCAGAACAGATCACATATTAGGCTACAAAACAAGCCTCAACAAGTTCAACAAGTTCAAGATCAGAGTCATACCATGCACCTTTTCTGACCACAAGGCTATGAAACTAGAAGTCAACCACAAGAATAAAAGTCTGGAAATACCACAAACACATGGACGTTAAATAACATGCTACTAAACAATGAATGAGTCAACCAGGAAATTAAAGAAGAAATTTAAAAAGTACATGGAAACAAATGAAAATGAAAACACAGTGGTCCAAAAACCTCTGTGATGCAGCAAAAGCAGTTCTAAAAGGGACTTTTATAGCAATACAGCTCTACCTCAAGAAGCAAGAAAAATCTCAAACAACCTAATCTTGCACCTAAAGGACTGGTAAAATACCAAACAACACCTAAAACCAGCAGAAGGAAGGAAACAATAAAGATTAGATTAAGTTGAAACTACAAAAAACAACAGAACAGATCAATGAAACCAGGAACTGGTTCTTTGAAAAAACAAAAAAAAATTCTGAACCTCTAGCCAGATTATCAAGAAAAAAGAGAAAAGACTGAAATTAATAAAATTACAAATGAGAGAGGAGAAATAACAACTAACATCACAGAAATGCAAACAATCATAAGAGGATATTATGAAAAACTATATGCCAACAAACCGGACAACCTGGAAGAAAACAATAAATTCCTACAAAAATATAAATTACCAAAACTGAAACAGGAAGAAACAGAAAATTTGAAGAGACCAATAATCAGCAAAGAAACTGAGTCAATAATCATAAAACTCCCAAGAAATAAAGTCCAGGACCACCTAGCTTTACAGCTACCATATTCTCCCAAATACTTAAAGAAGAATTAATACCTACTCAAAAAATAGAAATGGAAAGAAAACTTCCAAATTCATTCTATGAGGCCAGAATTACTCTGGTATCAAAACCTGATAAAGACGCCACTAAAAAAGAGAACTACAGGCCAATATCCCTGATGAATATACATGCAAAAATTTTAAACAAAATACTAGCAAACCAAATTCAACAATACATTTAAAAAAATCACACACCATGATCAAGTAGGATTTATTTCCATGATACAAAAATAGATCAATAGAACAAAATATAAAATCTAGAAACAAACCTACAATTATATGATTAATTGATCCTCAACAAAGGAGGCAAGAATATACAATGGGGAAAAGACAGTTTCTTCAACAAATGGTGCTGGGAAAACTGGACAGCTACATGCAAAGAATGAAACTAAATCACTTCCTAGTACCGTATACAAAAATTCAAAATGGATCAAAGACCTCAATGTGAGACCTGAAACCATAAAAGTCCTGGAAGAACTAGGCAGTAACTTCTTTGATATCGGCTGTAGCACTTCTTTCTAGATATGCCTCCTGGGGCAAGGGAAACAAAAGTTAAAGTAAACTATTAGGACTATAACAAAATAAAAAGTTTCTGCACAGTGAAGAAACAATCAACAAAACTAAAAGGTAGACTATAGAATTGGAGAAGATATTTGCAAATGACATATCTGATAAAGGGTTAGTGTCCAAAATCTATAAAGAACTTATAAAACTCAACACCCAAAAAACAAATAATCCAATTAAAAAATGAGCAGAAGACATGAACAGATATTTTTCCAAAGAAGACAGGCTGATGGCCAACAGACACATGAAAATTGCTCATCATCACTTATCATCAGGGAAATGCAAATCAAAACTGTGAGATACCATCTCACACCTGTCAGAATGGCAAAAATGAACAACACAAGAAACAACAGATATTGGTGAGGATGTGGAGAAAAAGAAACCCTCTTACACTGTTGATGGGAATGCAAACTGGTGAAGCCACTCTGGAAAACAGTACAGAGGTTCCTCAAAAAGTTAAAAATAGAACTACCCTAGGATTCAGCAGTTGTGATACTAGGTATTTACGCAAAGAATATAAAAATACTAATTCGAAGGGACACATACACCCCCCTATGTTTATAGGAGCATTATTGACAATAGCCAAACTATGGAAGCAGCCCATGTGTCCATCAACTGATGAATAGATAAAGAAAAATTGGTGTGTGTGTGTGTGTGTGTGTGTACACACACACACATACATGCTGATTCTAGTAAATATGTATATATACTAGTAAACATGTATATATGTATATATACATGCAGTATATATATATACATATACATATATATGTATGGAATGGAATGGAATATGACTCAGACATAAAAAAAATAAAAAAGAATGAAATCTTGCCATTTGCAATGACATGGATGGAGCTAGAGAGCATAATGCCAAGTGAAATAACTCAGTCAGAGAAAGACAAATACCATGATTTCACTAATATGCAGAATTTAAGAAACAAAACAAACAAGCAAAGGAAAAAATCAGAGAGATATGGAAAGACAAATTAACAAACAGATTCTTAATTATAGAGAACAAACTGATGGGTACCAGAGGGGAGGTCAGTGAGGGGATGGGTTAAATAGGCAACAAGCAAAGGGTGATGTATGGAAGTGTTGACTCATACACTGTACACCTGACACTACTATAACATTGCATGTTAAATAACTGATATCAAAATAAAAACATTAAAAAACTGTTCAAAAAAATAATGGCCTCTTCCCTGAACTCTTGCCTATTTAGGTGTCTCAAGCCCATTTCTTCTTGACAACTGTCATTCACCTGTAATATAGAGGGATACTCTATATGCAGTTCCTACACTGGCTGTCAGAGGCTAGAGTTCTGCTATGAATATAATACTGCTCAAAACTTTAATGCTATGGCCCACTTGATTTGGGGAATCAGCTATGGCTGCGCTTTTTTTTTTTTTTTTACTAGAATCAGCATATTAACTTTCTTGCTTAGAGATAATTGTCCACACCATAGCTGAGCTTACCACTCTCTTTGGACAGTGTATTGGATAACCCTTCACCTGCTTCAAGGTTTGGCTGATATAACCCATTTAATTTCTCCAACTACAGTTCTACTTAGTCTGGCTTCCATCCCACCCTCCTCTGGCCTTTGGATAATTTGAGTTACATGGCAGGGTGGATTTGTACCTTAGTATTCTTCCACAAGAAAATGTAAATTGATGGATTAGAGCACCAAAGGACAAGATCTGTGAGAAATGGCAGTAAGGGAAAAAGCAACCCAATGAGTGTGTGCAGCAATAGGGATGGGAGAGAAACTCACAGGTATCAAGCAATCCTATAATTCAGACATTGGTCTCGGGATTATGTAAACGATCTCTTTAACCTTTTATCACCAAGAAGAACTTTGAGAAAGCAAAAGCTTTGGGAAAACAAGATTACAGTCAGCTTTGGTAGGTAGAATAGAATAAAAAATGGCAGTGGACCTCAAGAAGGTCTGTGATAAGGATCAAGATAGTAATAAAAACCAGTTACCATATGCCACACTATTTGCAAAATGTACATTAGGCATTTTAATTGCTTGAAGTCACTGAATCCTCAAATCAACCTTATATTGTAGGTGGTATTATCCTAACTTTAAAAATAAAGAGACTAAGCCTCAGAGTTTGAATAACTTACCTAAAGCATCCCAAATTAGTAAGTGGTAAAGAATGAACTGTGAATTTTATTGGTTGTAAAGCCTATTGCTTTTCCTATACTTCCTGTTTATAGTAAAACAAGATCAGGGCCAGCTATATTAGCAGCTGCAGATGAGTAAGAACTTCAAACGTGATAGGGGCAACAGTCCTGGACAATTTTGGGACTCCCCATGGACATGACAGCAGGAGAACCAGCAAAAGCAACAACAATGACAACAATTTGGACAACAAATAGCCATAAAACTGAGACCAAGGGAAGGGGCAAGAGCAGCTAAGGCCAGAAATGAGACCCCAGCAACACTAGCAATACTGACTGAAACAACAGTGTGGAAAAGGGGAGTACTTGGCACTATGTGGAGGGAGAGACCTTGAATCACCCCCAAATCAAGGAGAGGTAAGCATGTGCCCCTGGCTTCCCACAAGTGAACATAGCCTGGAAGATATACATAATCATTGTAGGTTTAACTGGTGATTGAATCCTGTTTATTCTCCCTGCCTAGTACCTATTTATTCTCTTCATCCTGAGTACTTCTTCCCAGAGAGTATTGCATTGGAATTATCATAGTAATCTCCTAAAATCGTCCTGTCATTTCTAATCTATCTTCTATACTGCTAGCAGAGGTGAGCCTGATTGTGTCACTCCTCTGCTAAAAACACCATGATTATCAAAATCCTCAATGAAGCCATTCTATTTCTATTCATACCACTAAATACCACTGTTTTATTTCATATATCTGTCCTTTTATAATTCTTCCACCTTCTATCCTTTCTCTCTTTCCCCATTCCACCTTCTACTCTACCCAACCCACCTGGAGAAAAATCAAAACTTAGTTTAAATATCATTTCTTATTCAAATTCTTTCAATCATTCAACTAGAATTAGCCAATCTTTTTTCATAAACATTTAGATAGATAGATGATGAAAGAAAGAATTCTCAGTAACCTAGAATCATGTGGAAAATATTTGTTAAGTCATAAATGCTGATAGGAAGTGAAGAAGGGAGATAGGAAGACAGGAAGGCAAGAAGGAAAGGAGGGAAGAGGCAAGAAAGGAAGAGGGAAGGAATGGATGGAGAGGAGGAAGAAGGAGAGAAAGTAAGAATAATTTAGTCAAAGCTTGATAGTTATGTGATCTTGAAAACTATAATAAAAGGTCACCTGGGTGGCTCAGTCAGTTAAGCATCTGACTCTTGATTACGGCCTAGGTCATGATCACATGGTTCATGGGCTTGAGCCCCACATCAGGCTCTACACTGACAGTGTGGAGCCCACTTGGCATTCTCTCTCCCTCTCTCTCTGCTTGGGATTCTCCTTCTCCCTCTGCCCCTCCCTTTCTCACTCACACATGTGCGCTCTCTCGCTCTCTCTCTCTCAAAAATAAACATTTATTTAAAAAAAGAAAACTATAATAAAAAATATATTCATTTCACAAAATTATATGCAAAACTGCTTCCAATGATCCTGCTCTATATAGGTGAGTTCACCAGAAAAGACAAGTTTCATAGAACATAAGAATCTTCTGATTTCTAACTTCTGTAAGAATAACAACAATATTATCCTTAGTATGTGCTGGGTGCTCTACTATGTATTTTATAAAGTGCCTCTTTCATTCTCACACCAACCCATGAGTTAAGTACTGGGATTCCTACCATATAGATCAAGAAATTAAAACAAGAAAGTTTGCACATAGCTAGTGCATTACTAGCAAGTAATAAAGAGTACAAATTCAGGCATCTTGATTCTAAAGCTTGTACTCTCACATTATACTTTAAGTTCATCCACTTGATCACTCCGATTTCCAAACTTCCTAGACTTTCCTGCTCGAAATGGTCCACTCCATTTCCATTTTCTGTATGCCACCCTGCTGTTTTCTCTATCTTCCTTGTCTAGCAAATCAGAAGTTAATGGCAATACTTCACATTGTGCTTTGGGGATTTGAAACACTTCACTTTGAGCATACCCTATTCAACATAGACCAGGTTTTGGGGTGTCCTGATAATACACATTTTTCACAAAAGCCTAAACCAGAAATGCAATATCTTGTCAAACATTTCAATGGACTAAAGAATTCAAGCATGTGTACATTTAACAAAAAAATATATATATAGCATTTTTGTATAGCAGTAATATGTGTAAATATCCTTTATGTCTACAATGGGAATAGATGGGAGTTGAAAGAGAAGTGATGAACTTTTAAGGAAGATATCCTGTATATACGTGTTGATTCATTTATTCAACAAAATATTCACTGAGTACTTTTGTAGTCAGAGCTAGGATCTGTGAATTATTAATGGGAAAAGGAGAAAAAAAGTGTAAGGGAACCACACTGGAAAGGAAAAGGTTGAGAAACCTAGCCTAGACTCTCAGACTTCTACAAGTCCCAGTCTTTTACAGAAGAAATACATGCTTGAGGCTACTGAAGAATTGTTTGCCTCACAGTATTTATGTGACAATAAAAGCTGCTTCTGAAATAACTGGATCTCTAGTCTGAATGACCTTGACTGTTTTCTTGCACAACTCAAAGTCTAGCTTTCTGAAACTTTGTTTGGCTGGAAGTATTTTTAGCACCCTAGAGTATCAAAAAAGGTTTATACCAGTAACACTTTAAAATGAGAACAGAAACTAATGTTCGCTTAATACCTTTGCAGCAAAACTATATAATGCAACCACCAAAAGGTCATATTAATTAGAAATCAAAATAATTATAAATCAAAAACTCAGATTCATAGATAGCTAAAACAATGATCATAAACAATGAATTAGAAAGTATAATGAGTGCAATAACCCTGCTTTATATTAAAATACAATGAACTTCATACTATGAAAAAATTGGAGAACTAGAGCTAAAAGACTGGAAAAGGTGAAGAAAGTTTATAGGAAAATTATGAAAATCTTACATATTTGGAAATCTTATGTGTTGGACAATATTATATGAGCGGAAAATGTTGAACCTGAAGAATCAAAGGCTGAAAAATAATGCATTAGGTTTTAAAATATGCAGAATGTTTAAAACAAAGGATGGCACCAACAATTTTCTATTTCCTAAGTGACAGAGTCAGCAAATGTATCAATACATCAGCAGAATTTGTGTCATTCTCATCTTATCATCATGTAGAATACATGGAGTATTTGGTACATGCCAGTGCTGCAATAAACACTTTACATATTTTACGTCAGTCAAGCTCAAAACAACCCTAGGTTTTAATAATCCCCCATGAGAGATTTAAAAACCGAGACTTGTAAATATTGGGGTTTTTGATTATTTTTGAAGTTTATTTGGGGGGGGGCATCAACACACCAACAGAAGAGGGGCAGAGAGAGAGGAAGGGAGAGAATCCGAAGCAGGCTCCATGCCATCAGCGCAGAGCCTGATGGCAGGGTTCTGTCTCACAAACCATGAGATCAGGACCTGAGCCTAAATCAAGAGTCAGACACTCAACTGACTGAGCTGCCCAGGGATTCAAGACTCAGAAATATTGTGTAACTTGCCCAAGGTCACCCAGTTGGCAAGTGAGGAGATAGAATAGAGTATTTCACTGCAAAGCCAGTGCTATGAACCACTACACTAAGACTATTCTAACAGTGAACAACTGGAAATGTTTAACTCCAGTTCCCTGGTTCTGTCCCTAATAGTGCAATTGCTAGATCATAGGGTAGCTCTATTTTTAGTTTGTTGAGGAACCTCCATACTGCTCTCCAGAGTGGCTGCACCAGTTTGCATTCCTACCAACAGTGCAAGAGGGTTTCCCTTTCTCCGCATCCTCACCAATACCTGTTGTTTCTTGTGTTCTTAATTTTAGCCATTCTGACAGGTGTGAGGTGGTATCTCATCATGGTTTTTGATTTGTATTTCCCTGATGATGAGTGATTTGGGCATCGTTTCATGTGTCTTTAAGCCATCTGGATGTCTTCTTTGGAAAAGTGTCTATTCATGTCTTCTGCTCATTTCTTAAGTGGGTTATTTGGGGGGGGGGTATTAGTTTGATTAAGTTCTTTATTGATTTTTGATACTGGCCCTTTTTCAGATAAGTCATTTGCAAATATCTTCACCCATTCTGTAGGCTGCCTTTTAGTTTTGTTGATTGTTTCCTTTGCTGTGCAGAAGCTTATCTTGTTGAAGTCCCAATAGCTCATGTTTGCTTTGTTTCCCTTGCCTTCAACAACATAAGAAGTTGCTCCAGCTGAGGTTAAAAAGGTTGTTGCCTGTGTTCTTTTCTAGGATTTTGATGATTTCCTGCCTCACACTTAGGTCTTTCATCCTTTCATTCAAAGGATGAAATTTATTTTTATGAATGAAAATTTGAATTTATTTTATGTATGCTGTAAGAAAGTGGTCCAGGTTCATTCTTCTGCATGTCAGCATCCAGTTTTCACAACACCATTTGTTGGATATTCTTTCTTACTTTGTCAAAGATTAGTTGACCATAAAGTTCTTGGTCTATTTCTGGGTTCTCTATTCTGTTCCGTTGATCTACATGTATGTTTTTGTGCCAGTACCATACTGTCTTGATAACTGCAGCTTTGTCAAGAATTGTGATGCCTCCAGCTTTGGTTTTCTTTTTCAGGACTGCTTTGGCTTTTCGGGGTCTTTTCTGGTTCCATACAAAATTTAGGATTGGTTGTTCTAGCTCTGCAAAAAATGCTGGTGGTATTTTTATAGGGATTGCATTAAATGTGTAGACTGCTTTGGGTAGTATAGACATTTTAACAATGTTTGTTCTTCCAATCCATGAGCATGGAATTTTTTTCCCATTTCCTTGTGCCTCTTCAATTTCTTTCATAAGTGTTCTATAGTTTTCAGAGTATAGATCTTTTACCTCTTTAATTAGGATTACTCTTAGGTGTCTTATTGTTTTTGATGCAGTTGCAAATGGGATCGATTCCTTGATTTCTTTTTCTGCTGATTGTTATCAGTGTATAGAAATACAACAGATTTCCGCATGTTGATTTTATATCCTGCAACTTTGCTGAATTCATGTATTAGTTCTAGTAGTATTTTGGTGGAGTATTTCAGGTTTTCTACATAGAGTATCATATTGGCTTCAAATAGTGAAAGATTGGCTGCTTCCTTGCTGATGTGGATTTCTTTATTTCTTTTTGTTGTTTGATTGCTGAGGCTAAGACTTCTAGTACTATGTTAGATAGTAATAATGAGAGTGTGGACATCCTGTCTTGTTCCTGACAGTAAGGGAAAGGCTCTCTGTGTTTCCCCATTGAGGATGATGTTAGCTGTGGGTCTTTTGTATGTGGCCTTTATGATGTTGAAGTGTGTTCCATCTATCACTACTTTATTGAGGGTTTTTACCAAGAATAGATGCTGTATTGGGTGCATGGGTGGCTCAATCAGTTGAGCATCTGACTTCAGCTCACTCAGGGCATTATCTCATGGCTCTTGAGATCTTGCATCAGGCTCACTGGTGTCAGTGCCGAACCTGCTTTGGATCCTCTGTCCCCTCTCTCTGCACCCCCTCCCCTGCTCTCTTCCTTTCTCTGTCTCTCTCAAAAATAAATGTTTTTTTTTAAAACAATAGATGCTATATTTTGTAAAATGCTTTTTCTGTATCTACTGACAGGATCATATGGCTTTTATCCTTTATTCTATTAATGTGGTGTAACACACTAGTTGATTTGCAAATAATTAAACCAGTCCTGCAGCCCAGGAATAAATCCCACTTGATCATGGTGAATAATTCTTTTAATGTACTGTTGAATTTGCTTCGCTAATATCTTGTTGAGAATTTTTGCATCCATGTTCATCAGAGATATTGGCCTATAATTCTCCTTTTTGGTGGGGTCTTTGTCTGGTTTTGGAATCAAAGTAATGCTGGCTTTGTAAAATGAGTTTGGGAGCTTTCCTTCTATTTCTATTTCTTGGAATAGTTTGAGAAGAATAGGTATTAACTCTTCTTTAAATGTCTGGTAGAATTCCCCTGGGAAGTCATCTGTTGTTTGTTGGGAGATTTTTGATTACTGATTCAATTTCTCTGCTGGTTATGGGTCTGTTCAAATTTTCTATTTCTTCCTGTTTCAGTTTTGGTAGTTTATGAGTTTCTAGGAATCTGTCAATTTCTTCCAGATTTCCCAGTTTGTTGGCATATATTTTTCATAGTATTCTCTTGTAATTGTTTGCATTTCTATGATATTGGTTGTGATCTTTCCTCTTTCATTTGTGATTTTATCTATTTGGGTCCTTTCTCTTTTCTTTTTGATAAGTCTGGCTAAGGGTTTATCAATTTTCTTAATTATTTCACAGAACCAGCTCTTAGTTTAATTGACCTGTTCTACTGTTTTTGTTTGCTTCTCTATCATTTATTTCTGCTCTAATCTTTATTATTTCCTTTCTGCTGGCTTTAGGCTCTATATGCTATTCCTTTTTTAGTTCCTTTAGATGTAAAGTTAGGTTGTATATTTGAGACCTTTCTTGCTTCTTGAGATAGGCCTAAATTGCAATGTGCTTCCCTCTTAGGACTGCCTTTGCTGCATCCCAAAGGTTTTGGATTGTCATGTTTTCATTTTCATTTGCTTACATGCACTTTTTTATTTCTTCTTTAATTTCCTGGTTAACCCATTCATTCTTTAGTAGGATGTTCTCTAACCTCCATGTATTTGAGGGCTTTCCAAATTTTTTCTTGTGGTTGACTTCAAGTTACATAGCATTGTGATCTGAAAATATGCATGGTATTCTCTCAATCTTTTTGTACTTGTGGAGAGCTGATTTGTGACTCAGTATGTGATCTATTCTGGAGAATGTTTCATATGTACTTGAAAAGAATGTGTATTTTGTTGCTTTAGAATGAAATGTTCTGAATAGATCTGTTACATTCATCTGGTCCAGTGTGTCAAAGCCATTGTTACTTTGTTGATTTTCTGCTTAATCTGTCCATTGTTGCAAGTGGGGTATTAAAGTCCCCTACTATTATTGTATTATTATCAATGAGTTTCTTTACTTTTGTTATTAATTGATTTATATATTTGGGTTTTCTCATAGAATTTTAACTCAAATATTTTAAGAACCCAGGTTCCCATATTTTATATAAATTTTACAAATAAGACTCATTTATTATTTTTGTTTAATAAAAAGCTATGTCTTCCCTGATTTATCAGCATAGAGTATAATACAAGCTTACATTTTTAGTCTACTTGGATTATGTTCTTCCTATGCTTATGTAGAATTCCTAATCAAATCAGCTACCAGTCATCTACTGAAGTGTAAAGTTTTAAAAATGTTAATTGGCATTTAACCAAATTGATTCATTATTCTGAAATTTTTGTTTCAACAGTAATTATATCTTATAGTATATGAGTTAGAAGATTAGCTCACAAGATCCTTAGGACTACTATAAAACTGAGTTAACTAATCTGTATTAATTGGATACCTAGATCATTTCCAAGCAGTCGGAATACTAAAGATTAATTACCAAGCATAGCTTTAAGTTCATATACTTGTGCTTCTTGTTTACATTCTATAGAGAAGCTATTTTTCACTCTTTTTTGAGAAGCTGTACAAGGGATTATTGTGTCTGTAGAATGGTATTTAATGTGTGATCATAAATTCTGCTCATCTAAGATGCTACTATGTGACAGTTGACAATTGTCAACCACTTGAGTTCTTTCGGTGAAACAGAAATTGCTTTGGCTAAAACTTGTAAATAATATACTTGAATGAGACTCTACCACTAACGGTCCTGTCAGAGAGACACAATTTTATGTGCAAAGTAGTAAGATGTGTTTTCCTTCAAGAAAAAAAAGAGAAAAGTTTTGTCTTAAACTAGAACGACAAGGACAAAACCTGATGGATACCAAAAGTAGTATAAGGCACACAGAAAGGGAATTTCATTTTCTGATTATAGTAAGTACAGATAATGAGTCTGACGAGCAATGAAATGTGTTAAAATCCTAGCAAAGTTTGCTCAATTTTGATGGGTTTGTGTCCTCAGTTTACTATTTATTGCTTTCACCTAAAATATAAAGAGTTATTTTTTTAATGTTTATTTATTTATTTGAGAGAAAGAGAGAGGGAGAGCATGCACAAAGAGGGGAGGAGCAGAAAGAGAGGGGAAAAAAAGAATCCCAAGCAGCCTCTGTGCTCTCGTGTGCAGAGCCCAAAGCAGGACTGGATCTCACAAATTGTGAGACCATGACCTAAGCCAAAACCAAGAGTCAGTCATTTAACTGACTGAGCCACCCAGCTGCCCCTAAAGGGTTCTTTTTTGTGTGTGTTATCTGCATGGATAGCAAAGATTCTGTTTTGTCAGGAAAATTTTCTGTGCTTTCCTTTGGTTTTATTACATTCTTGTTTACCTAAGAAAACAACACTTTCTCACTTATGAAAGAGTTACAGTTCTTAAAAGTTGTCATCTTCCCTGTTTATTTTTAAATGTTTATTGTCACTTTCAATTAAACGGCCAATTATTTCTCAACACTCACATTCCTAAGTATTCAAATCTCCTGACAACTTTTTTTTTCCTTCCTAAAATTTAATCCTAAATGTTAAGCAAAGTAAAATAACTTTCAGGATATCTTTTGTTCCTAAAAATATCTCTGGGATTTCCCAGAGGGTTCCTGGAAAAGTATGAAGACTCATTCTTTCACTGTAGAAAAGAAGGTGCCAGAAATAATTAAGATTGTTTGAAATATTACTTTTGATGAGTTCCATGGCAAGAGTTGTCAAGTCAGAAAAGAGGCTCAGCTTACTCTAGATTAAATTGTGTGGTAACATGCCCCAATATTTCAGAAACTGTATGTGCTAAAGGAGAATGACAAGAGACTTGTCAGTACCCTTGCTGACCTTGATATATTTTTATTTATCAGAGTTAGTGGTACTCTGCCTGATGTAGGCAACAACGGTATAATAACTTATCATAATTATTTTGATAATTAATTATCATAGTTTCATAATATCAGTTATTATTTAAAATGTTAGCTTTGGGGGTACCTGGGTAGCTCAGTTGGTTGAGCGACTGACTTCAGCTCAGTTCATGATCTCACAGTTCATGGGTTTGAGCCCTGCGTCGGGCTCTGTGCTGACAGCTCAGAGCCTGGATCCTGCTTTGGATTCTGTGTCTCCCTCTATCTCTGCCCCTAACCCACTCACATCCTGTCTCTGTTGCTCTCAAAAATAAATAAACATTTAAAGAAAAAAATGTTAGCTTTGTCATATTCTTACTTCTTTAAATTGAATCTAGCACTTTCTAGGACGGTGCTTTTTAATACAGGATGCACATCAAACTTATCCACAGAGTTCTTTTTAAATAGAGGGTTTTTTAAAGACCTACTCCAGACTTGCCAAATTTGTTATCTGCTTAGCATAGTCTTGATATGATATATGTATATTATTTCTCTGGTTAATTATATGTTACATTTCAAGATATTTTCCTCTATAAAGAATACATTTGCTATTTTTTAAATAAGATGTAACATTCATCATCTGTTAAAACATTCTTCATGCTTAATCATTATGCTTATAGACATTTTGTCTAAAACTTTAAGATTGTCTTTATTATGTTTATTTTGGATGTCACAGAAATAACCAATTCCCTTGTCAGTTGCATTTTTGTAATGAACTCTCATCAGATCTTTCACTTTTGAAAATTATAAGTAATGACCACAGCCATGTTAAGTCTCTGTCATCTACAAACACTATTTGTTTGACTATAC
The DNA here is from genome assembly GCF_018350195.1 of Panthera tigris. Taxonomy (NCBI): domain Eukaryota; kingdom Metazoa; phylum Chordata; class Mammalia; order Carnivora; family Felidae; genus Panthera; species Panthera tigris. Next base: position 118,168,303 of record NC_056663.1, read on the forward strand.
TTCCCTAAAGCCTCAGCTACAAGTCAGAGTTTTGTGTTTAACAAAAGACTGTGTCACAGTCTGAACTACAAGGACCCTATCAGGTATTGGTAATAACTAGCACAGCAGTGAAACACTTAAATAACTGATTCTTGGACACATATCCCCCAACCAAAGAGACATAAACCATCCTCAAACACTGGAAGACCAATCCTATTGAAGATCTCCAGCTGAGACTTCTCAGGAATCCAAAACAGTCCGTCTTCAGATGTAGATAGCTTTCACCCAAGATGCACAGAACAATACCACAGGTTGTCACTTTTTAATCTGCATTCTTCTCTATACTACTTTCCTTCCTCTTGCTGGCATATGGCCATTTTTAACTATGTGGCTTATAAGTCCCTATTTTTTTTTATTTTTTTTTTAACGTTTATTCATTTTAGAGACAGAGAGAGACAGAGCATGAATGGGGGAAGGTCAGAGAGAGAAGACACAGAATCTGAAACAGGCTCCAGGCTCTGAGCATTCAGCACAGAGCCCGACGCGGGGCTCGAACTCACAGACCGCAAGATCATGACCTGAGCCGAAGTCGGTCGCCCAACCAACTGAGCCACCCAGGCTCCCCATAAGTCCCCTATTTTTAATATTTAAGATTGTTGTCTGTACTGTCAGTCACTGTCACTCTGTGGTATGAGTCCAATAACTGGCTGTAATTTTGCCACAAACTAGCTATAAAGCATTCAATTGAAATAGGTGAAGGAGACTGAGAGGTACAAACTTCTAGTTATATTGGGGTGTCTGACTATCTCAGTAGGTTGAACACTAACTCTTAGACTCTTGATTTCAGCCCAGGTCATGATCTCATGGTCGTGAGATCAAGCCCCATGTCAGGCTCGGCACTTGCAGAGCCTGCTTGGGATTATCTCTCTCCCTCTTTTTCTGCCCCTCCCCCACTTGCATACAAACTCTCTCTCTCTCAAAATAAAGTTTTAAAATTTTTTAAATAAATAAGTCACAGGGATGAAAAGTATGGCATAGGGAATATAGTCAACAATATTGTGATAAGGCTGTATCATGACAGATGGTGACCATGCTTATCACGGTGAGCACTGATTGTCAAATCACTATGTTGTACACTGAAAATAATTATGACATCGTATGTCAACTACATGTTAATAATAATATTTTTAAAGTATTCAATCAAATTGACTATGAGGTTTGTACACATTTCACTTTGGAAATTATCCAGCTTCCTTTGGTTCCAGTTCCTTATAATAAACAAGTTGATTTCCTGAGTATGCAAACTCATTCATTGGATGATTATTTATATGGGAAACACCAAACCTATCCAGGCATCCTGGAATCTAAAACCTCCTATCATTTCATACATAGAAAAGGAGGTTCTTGCTTCTACTGAAATAAGATCCAGAGACTTTTTGTGAAAGCAAGCCCTTACAATGGAGCTTCCACAGAAAAAGAATTTGGAGAGGATTAGGATACAGGTGATATGTATTTGGATCACTTTCATGGGTCTTACAAGGAAAATATATTACCTTTCTTTTGCTTTAGATCCATCTAATGATCTTGATACTATAAATCACAATCTGGTGCCAATCCATTCTTGATGAATGGTGCCAAAATGTTATAGTATTAGTTGCCAATTCCAGAGGGGCATTTTTCCCAAAGATAAATCACTGGATGTCCCTTAATGATTGGTATTGGATATGTGGTATAAAAGCCTACTCGCTATTACCTACAAATGGACAGGAACTCACTGTCTTAGCACACTAATGCCTGCTTTTAAGATCGTTTCTGACATTATCCAGGGCCCATTTTGGCACATTGATGTGTCTTCTAGGAAAAAGGGATCAGTAAGTAATTTAACTCAAGAAGGAGAAGACTAGGCTCTGATACCAGAACTGAAATGGTAACTATACTATGGGAATTCTGAGAAAATAGTAGGTGATTTAGACAATGCCACTAAGGCCAGAGAACTCCTCAACCAAGAATTTCATGGAATTCAACACTGCTGGTTCAAAATAGGCTTGCACTAGACATAATATTGGCCTCTAGAGGGGTAATGTGTGCTGTTTTAGAGGAAGAACCTTGTACTTACATGTCTGAAGACCTCTCTGAGATTTTTTATTAATACTAAAAATATCTGGGAAATAAACAACAATAACTCTCTGTGTTTGTAAGTGTGTGGGGGGAAACAAAAGACTCCTCATCTTTAGTGGACTACCTGGAGTATACTTGATAATTCACTTGATGAATTCTGAACTAAAAATATCTACTCCCAAATACTTAGCAACATTAAATGTAACATTAATGAGGGAATTTGTATGTAAAAAAGATTACACATTCTGTTATTATTTACTGTCAAACTGGTTATTACATTCATTTCTCCAGCCATTATAAAGACTAAAAAGAATTTTCAGTGTAAAATATGCATTGTTTCAAACCTGAGCACAACTTAAAAATTGAATTCTAAACCTGGACCTTAAAAGTTTGAGCCCACAAGGAATAGGGAACTTTGATTGACAATCCACAGAAGGAACCAGGAAAATTATATGAAAGATCACCCCATTCTATTTTAAAATTGGCTGACTTGAGCAATGAAACGAGCTCTTTGAAACATACATGGATCAGGAGTTCACATTTCACCTTCCTCTTTGTCAGTATTAAAGGGCTGAATGAATTATGGCATGTGACTTCATACCATGTGTCAGATGGCACAAAATCAATACAGTGTGCTACTGTGGACAATAATTCAGTGGCAATAAAACCTGAAATCACCTGGATGATTTACTAGTTGAACTGAAAACCTTTAACGGCTTGGGCCTAGACCACTTTGTACATCAGGAAATAACTGTAAAAAAGTAAATTGTGTCAGGGAGTTAAGAAAAGCCACTATAATTATGTAATACATAGCTTCTACAGAAAAAAAAAATGCAAGACATTTTCTAGAATGTCTTCTCCAATTTATCTGATCACAAAAATCATCTGGCACCCTCATTTTCAAAAGGATATTCCTTTGGAAAATCTGCTTCTGACAGACCAATTGGGTGGAGCTCAGGATTCTGTAATTTTTTTACAAGTGTTCCAGGTAACTTTGTGGTCAAGGAAGTTTAAAAAACACTTCTAGAGTATACTCTATATTTTCCTGGTAGTTTCTCAAACTACTAGTCTTAAATCCTCTGCCCTTAATGTTGCTTACTTTACCCTAGTCCACTAGGGCTAAACATCTGAGACATCCTCTTCAGTTCATGCCTGCAGTTCTTAAAATAACCTCCAAACTAATAATCCTCTCTCTAGGCTCTTATGTAGATGCCAGACTAATCTTCTAAAACTGCTTTTGTAATTATGTTAATCCCTTGATAAAGAAAATATTTTGAGAGCACAGCCAGTAAAAGTACAGGCTCTGCAGTAGACTTCCTACCTTGGAATCTGAACTTCGCCAGTGATTTACTAGTGCTATAAGCTTGGAAAGATAAGTTAACTTCTCAGAGGTCTACTCATAAAATATGTAATTTCAAGTGAAAACCCCTTAAAACTATATGTATGAGTTAAATAATTAATCATTTAATCAAACTTAGGTATTCCCAAGTATTGTCCCAGGTTCTGACATAGACTAAGTGGTTAATCAATATTAAATATTATTATTATTATAGTGAGATAATAAATTTAAATAATACACTTTTTATCTTATTTCCTCACCTGTAATTCCTCAATGAGAAGCATTTCCTTTGCCTAAATGAGATTAGAACTGTGAAGCAGTTTTAAATATTATAAGAAACTACTAATATTCAATTTTCGTTCTTGTTGTTTATTTAACTGAAGCTCTTGAACCCATAACAAAAACAAAAACAAAACAATGTTTTTGATTTATAGGAAGCGAGATTATTATGAAGTAAAAACTCTTGAGAATCAGAAAGAAAGGCCCAGAAAGAAGCAACACACAGAGTTCATGCCATAAAAATAGATTCAAAAAAGACAAGAGGATAACCCTGACTATTCTACTCAATGTAAGACTAATAAGAATCAACAGGACTCACGAGGGGAAAACTCAAAAGCACAGTAATTTGTAGGATATCTATGGAGCTTGGAATGAGATGCTGAAGATAAGACCTGGGACTCCAGAGAGGAGGGGAATCACATTTATTTATTTTTTTTTTTGCTTGATTTTTTTTTTTTTATTTTTTAATATATGAAATTTACTGTCAAATTGGTTTCCATACAACACCCAGTGCTCATCCCAAAAGGTGCCCTCCTCAATACCCATCACCCACCCTGCCCTCCCTCCCACCCCCCATCAACCCTCAGTTTGTTCTCAGTTTTTAACAGTCTCTAATGCTTTGGCTCTCTCCCACTCTAACCTCTTTTTTTTTTTTTTTTTTTCCTTCCCCTCCCCCATGGGTTTCTGTTATGTTTCTCAGGATCCACATAAGAGTGAAACCATATGGTATCTGTCTTTCTCTGTATGGCTTATTTCACTTAGCATCACACTCTCCAGTTCCATCCATGTTGCTACAAAAGGCCATATTTCATTTTTTCTCATTGCCACGTAGTATTCCATTGTGTATATAAACCACAATTTCTTTATCCATTCATCAGTTGTTGGACATTTAGGCTCTTTCCATAATTTGGCTATTGTTGAGAGTGCCGCTATAAACATTGGGGTACAGGTGCCCCTATGCATCAGTACTCCTGTATCCCTTGGATAAATTCCTAGCAGTGCTATTGCTGGGTCATAGGGTAGGTCTATTTTTAATTTTCTGAGGAACCTCCATACTGTTTTCCAGAGCGGCTGCACCAATTTGCATTCCCACCAACAGTGCAAGAGGGTTCCTGTTTCTCCACATCCTCTCCAGCATCTATAGTCTCCTGATTTCTTCATTTTGGCCACTCTGACTGGCGTGAGGTGGTATCTGAGTGTGGGGGAATCACATTTAGACCCTGCCAGTCAAGGTCCAGCACCAGCAACAGGGAGCCAAGGCAAGCCTACTGCCCAACCCTGTGATAAGGAGCCCTGTGAGGCCGTGAGGTATGCTGTTTGTAGCTGCCTGATGAGGGCCTTCCTCTGAGAGCTGTCTGCATGTCTCCAACAGAACTATCAGCAGAAATGACACTCTCTAAAAGGCAGGAATTCACTGAGTCCCATCCAAACCCTCCACTGTGGACTAACCATTTTCAACAGTCTAGAACATTCATGTTTCCCAAAACAATGGGGTGACTCCCCAGAGACGTGGTGGAATGGAAGGGAAATCCTCAGCAATTATACTTGGGCTGATAATACTAAAACTTAGCCCAATTACATTTTGTTATTATAATGATTCCTTATTGCCTTTTATGCCATGTGTAAGCCCAGGGCCTCCAGAATCTGGGCTTTAGAGTCCAATTATTTCATATTACTTCTCTCTTGCTCACAACATAAGTTATCCAGCCAAATCAGATTATTCTCCCTATGTGTATAAACCACAATGATACCAACTGATGTTTCCAACCATGCTTAGAATACATGCTTGTGGTTTTCCTTTGCCTATTTCAAACGTACCCATTTTGTAATGTCCACCTTGCATCCAACTTTCTCCATAAATTTTCTATAATGAACGGCATTCAACTCACCCATCTCTAAGCCACCATTATGCTTAGAAATGCTACACAGTTAAGCCCTTGAATATATATTGTGTTATGTCTTTCTCTGTATTTTGTGCATTTTTCTCATCTCTTCAAGTAGATTAGATGTTCATGGTGGTTAAAGGCTTTATCTTATTTGTCTTATGTGTGTTACACAATGCCATTCCAAATTCTGAGTCATAGAGTAGGTACCAAATTAATACCTCTTGGTTAATTGATATGTTCTGAACACTGTAGGTCTATAAACCACTTTAGACCATGTAAAATATCTATTTAATTGTGCACCAGCTGCATTTCAAAAATGACATTTAAAATGATACCAACATCCCTTTGGTGAGAACAAGAAGGTACAGATTTCTCAAAGAAAAATATTTGTAAATCCATTATATTTCTGTGTTTTGCCTCAAAATGTGTTACATATGCTTTTTTCACTTCTTTTTCCATGGGCACAAAACAAATCAGCAGAAGTGTGTGAAAATCAGTTAAAAATATTTTCTGACCTATAAAGCTCTCTACCAGCTGTACCCCTACCTTTTTATTATATTGACCCATCTTTTATACAATTATTGGTGCTAAAGAGTTTTTAACATACTGAATTTTTCATAAAATATTCATAAAATAAAAATAAATATTGATAAAATAAGGGTTAGTAATATATGATGACAATGTTTCTTCTAGGGTTGATAGTCTGCTTCCATTTAAATGCTGGTGGGTGTAAGCCAATGATCAGGGAAATAAAGACCACAATCCAGTTCTTTCAAAGGTTATTATTTTATTTTCTTACCTCTGAACAATAAACTATTTATTCCAGACAACCCTCTGCTAACTCCCTTGCGTTTTCCCTTCTTCATGTCTTGTATCCTGAATATGAAGAGGAAAATGAGTGTGAGGACATGCTTATATTGGATCTGTGGTGTGGCACTGGATTTCAGCGCATCCATTCCCATCCCATTCCTGGTCTTCAAGTCCTCCTAGTCCTGACAGAAAGAACTGTTGTCATTGGTCAAGTGTATGGGCTATTTCAGTAATCTTTTAAATTGCCCCAAGTCAAGCCAACACATGTAGTTTTTCCAAGGAAAGACAGGCAAGCTTGCAAAATCTATATGGGTTGTAACACTAGAATATCTTACAAAATAGTAGGCTCTAAATAATAAAGGACTTTCATGTATCTACTCTCATTTGACAGTACTAGTGTACACACACACACACACGTGCACGCACTTGCCCTCACTGAGGCAGCCATGAAGATGTGCTATTTCAATCAATCTTCAAGAAAGAGTTCGCCATTCAGGAGCAAGGAGTCCAGTTACTGATAGCTCCCAGTGTTAGTGCCTTCAGTGTCCACCACAGATTATGAGTGGAGGTCACACTCTTTGCCAACGGCCAATAGCCAACGATTGAGCATGGTGTAAGTACTAAAGCCTGGTTATTTCTGTCTAACACCAGACTCCCCTATCAGCAATCTTTGATGGAGAGCTCCTTGTTGGTTTGGCCATGGCTCTGTCACATCTGCATCATCACCTGAAGCTGTCCTGTCCAATCATGCTCCATCTTCTTTTCTTTTGGCAGCTGTCAAAATATGTCTTCCTCCCTCTCACAGGCATTTCTGCCATTAAGCCTCTTGGACTGCTAATTCTGTCTTACTGTCTTAGAGGATGCCAACTGACACACCAATACTTTTTCTTATTTGATCTTATAATATTTGGGTTAAAAATTGTGTGTGTGTAATATCCATGTATACACACATGCGCGCACATACACACACATAATTACTTCACTCACAGCATGAAGCAGAACAAGTACTTTTCAGTTTTTAGGACTAGTTAGCCCCTCTCAACTTTTCTAAGTTACTCCTTCCTTTTTTGTTAGAAAAGAAATCATCACTTCAGCAGAAACTAAATCATAGTGTTTAGATGTAGGTAAAGAGAATAGGCAAATTTTTTGTGTTACACAGAAGAAAGTCTGCAAAAATGTTATTTCTTGTAATTAGCTATTTGTAAAAGGTATTTGTAGGGTTTTTTGTGATAAATGCAATAGAGTTTCATTAGGCTGCTAATAAAAACCCAATATTATTCCCTCAAGTCCATATTAAGAAATTTGCAGTCTTTTGCTCTCATCCATACCCACTGTTATTAAGATAAAATTAAAATATATAATTTTAATAGAGTTCTGATCTCCATAAATAGCAATGATTAACAATGCCATAGGGAAAAACATCTATTGAACAAAGACCTTGATTAAAAATAACTATTTTAAATACAGTTATCAAAGTAGATATTTTAAATAGGATGATCAGGGTAGGTGATCAGGAGAGAAACATCCACATTAGTGTTGTCTTTCAAGCAATCATCTTGGGAAAGCATAATTTATTCCAATGAAGTTATTTTGATCAGGTAGTTTTGTATTTCACTTAGAGAGTTATCTTTACATTTAGTTTATAAAGCATTCAAGAAAATGAGTCAGTAACTATAGTCACATATTTTTTAAATCCTCAAATAACTACCTTATTTATAGCACTTATTTCTAGGTAGCTTCTAAGTTTTTCCAAGAATAAAGCACAACTCCAAAGAATAAATATATGCTGCATTCAGAGACATTTTTAAAAAAATATATTTCCCAAAACAATTTTCAGAAAAGAAATTTCAAAAGTTTCAAACAACTTGCAGAATTTCTCAAATGAGCTAATAGTTCCCAACTATCAAATATGAAAGAACAATATGTACATTCTTACCTCTGCATTTGCTAAATATTTGTTTTCTTACCTCTTAGTGACATGCCACTCATCTTTAGACCCCTCTCAAAATATTTAGAGCTCATTTTTCCCCAAATAATGATATTCAAAAGATGCTTGCTCCCTTTGATGTTCCCCTAGATTTACAAAAAACACAATCTATGAACCTGTAGTAAATTTGGTCCTTTCTTATGAATAATATTTTTTGAAGATTTTCACTTTCTAATACTGAGCTAACAGGTTAGGTTGCCAGATTAGACAAACATGAATTAGAGATTTTTAACCTGTATTACACCCAAATAAGTAGTATCAATTAAAAGGATAAGACAGAGAAAGGAAGACATCAAGTGTGGCTCCCCAGGTACCCCCTTGGTAGATCAGGGCCACCTTTGTGGTCAAGAATGGATAAGGTTTCTAGGGGAGGTTCACAGGGTCTTCAACAGTGGGAATACCCAATTTAAAACATTTTCATTTTATGCCCCAGAGGCTTCGATAGTTTAGGAGACATGCTCCAGGGTGCCAAGCTCCTAATCTTAGTTTAATTTTCCTTCACTTAGACATTATGCTGAAGGCATTTTCAAGATAAGGCTTTTCTTGCTACCAAATATCGCCAGTCCTTTCTCCCTGGGAGCCAGGTGACATAGACAATAAAGCTGCCTTATTAACTCCTTCCTCCCAATCACTTAGCACAATTTTAAACATGGAAAGAAAGAAAAGAAATGAACAACCACAACAGTAACAACTCTTGAAATGTATGTCCTGTATGTCCATGATGTTACCTGATCTGGAGGTTTATGATGGTTTAAAAAAAAAAAAGTTGATGCACACCAAATAGTCAGAGATGGCAGGGAGAATCCTGTGACTCCCAGTGGATTAGCAACTAAAAATCACTTCATAAGTAGACAAACCACGAAACTTCTAATAGAAGGATCTATAATAGATTATGGTCCATCAACAAAAATGTAAACATAACGTGTCTGGATATCACAATCCTCTAGTAAAGAACTTTAAAGAGTAAAGATACCATCTGCCAGTAAAAAGAAGTATGTGCTTAGAGCGACACTGGATGTTAAGAAGGAATAGAAGTTATTTAAAAGCCTTATTACAATCTGAAGTTTCTTGCAATGACCCTCAAGTTCCTATTAGATCTGTTCAACAGTAGTCCAACTGTTCTCTGACTTTATCTTATTTATTCTTCTCTGGCCACACTGCCAATTTTCCTTACACTGACTGTATTCCCCCACATGAACTGCTCTTCCTCTGACCAAATACAAGTCACTTCCTCAGGCTATTCTCTGGTGAATTTTTTTCTCAATTGATCTATTCTTCTCATCTTCCCTAAAATAGCAAACCATTCGCATTCCCAATTCCATTTACCCAGCTTTACATTTTTGTGCATCACACTTACCATCTTCCACTAGATCTTATAATTTCCTTAATCATTTTGTTTATTTTTCATCTTCACCAACAGAATGCAAGTTCCAAGGGAATAAGGATTGTCTCCAAGGGTTTTATTAATATATCCCAAACATAAAAGAGTTCCTGGCATATAATAGGTGTTCCATAAATACTTACTGAATATATATTTAATTCTAAGTTTATTTTTATTTATTTTGAAGGAAAGATAGAAAGCAAGTGGGGGAGGGGCAGAGAGAGAGGGAGACAGAATTCCAAGCAGGCTCCCCACTGACACAGCACAGGGCCAGCCCCATGCCCAGGCTCAAACTCACAAACCATGAAATCATGACCTGACAGGAAACCAAGAGTCAGACATTAACCAACTGAGCCACCCATGTGCCCCAATAAATGTGTAATTCTAAAGACAACAATAATGCAAGAAACACAGACAAGGGACAATCAAGAAGAAAACACCAAATAATTTTAAATCTACCTGAGAACATGTATTATAAGCATGTAAAAAGTTCAGTAATTAATCAATTTTAAGTCATGTTTAAAATCACAAAGAAGAGATTAGAAGTCAAGAGCTTAATGCACCAATTCTAATCTACTTATTAATAAAATAAGGCAACTTAGCATAAAAGGTAGTATGAGAGCCATTTAAGTTTTTAGCCTGGTCTAAATCCAAGTTCTATTACTTATTAGCTAGATGTACTAAATCAAGCCCTTCAATTTCTATTAGCCTTAACTAACTTACTGATAAAGTAGGATAATCATGCCTACTTTGTAGGTTTCTTAGGACCATTCATATCAGATAGTCTATAAGAACTACTGATCCCAGGGAATGATTAAATAAATTGATAATATTACTAAGAGTTTTTGGAAGAAATACAGAAGGAGGGGATCTCTGGCCCCTATCAGTAAATAGCATAGTTATTTAATTATAGCAAGAAGGGTCACACAATTCATAGAACTTAGATTTGCAGAGATACAGCTCCCTTATTTTTGTTCATAACTGATCTGTCCATGAAATAGAAACTCAACTAAATTTGTATCTAGTTTAAATTTACTCCCACCCCACACCTTAAAAGGCCATGTGATCTCTCTATTAATATTTTATTAATAAAAATATTTAACCTCCCATATAGCCACCCCATTGCCTGTTTCCCTCCCTAACTGGACCTCCAGGGATATAAGAGGGAAAATATGTCTCACACATCCTTGTGGAAGAGCAAGCAAGGACACCCTTCATTTCAATGGCCTTCATCTTCTGGTCACTACAGTCTAATAGACTCTGATAATCCAGCTACCTCTGGAAAAATCATGGTTGGCTCTTTGATTTATGCTGTCTTCATAGGCTGCCAACCTTGGAGTGATTACCATTTACTTCCTCCAGTCTCCCAGCCTAGAGTTTTCTACCTGCCTCTACTGTGGATCACCTTAACCTCCCCAGAAGCTTCTGGTAACAGGCTGGCTGGCTCTCCTCTCAGGGTGCATGACACACAGAAGTGCTATCTGTGTTGGTTATGTGCATCTTCTCGGTACAAAGTAGGTATACCTGTTGTCCAGAAAATTGTAATTTTTGCCAGTTGTCTCAGTGTGATTCCTTTCACTCTAAATAATGTTGCACTATGGACAAGTTGGAATGTCATCCCACAAACGGGAAAGCAGGTAAAAAAAAAAAAAAAAAGTTCTGCTCTTGCCATACTACTTACTTATGGGAGGTGTCTGCCTTGCATCAATCCCTTAGAAAACAAAAACCCAGAGAAGGGAAATCAGGATGCAAAAGTCCTACAGCTTTACTTTCATCTTAGAGCTGTTGCTTCTTCTCTCCACTTTCTTTTTCCTCCCCCTCATTCAGACTCCAATCTCTGGATAAGCTTTTGTAACAAACAAGGAGATTTCTTACACATTTCAGGGGACATCTATTAGCTGAGCCCTCCTGGCTGAATAAACAAATTCTGTTTAATTCCTTCTTAAAACAATAGACTTGCAAAGTCTATACTGTTGCATAATTCTGTTTTTTAATGAGAGAAGCTGAACATTTGGCTCATACTCCCTGTTTTTCCAGAGCTTGTTCTGTCTATTGGGTCATATTGCGGGGGCTAAGACTAGAATATCTGTGTTACTCAACCTAAAGTATTTTCTTTTATTAATTTTCTCTTAATGATTTTTTCAATCTTACAACAATCCAACTGAGACCTCCTTCAAAAAGATTAACTTCAATTACTTAAATACCAAAGGCAAAGAAAGAACATTCCATAAATTTTAAAGTGACTATGTCTCAATCCAAAGATGAAACCAAAACGGAAGTGAAACTGTAAACAAGTTAATAGTTTACTTCAGAATTGCCTCCACATTTTTAATTGGAATCTTTCTTCCCACTGAGGTACATTCCCCTTCAAGTGTCCTACCAACCATTTCTCAGCCATATCGTTCTTCTCCCTAAACCATGTGCTTTGCTCTTGAAAAAATATTCTTGGGGTACCTTTTTATCTTCTATTGATACCTACTTCCTAGAAATAAACAGACAGGAAAGCTCTGACAAAAAATAGAGAGCATGCATGTTATATGGCAAGAGAAATAACATGAGTCTGGAAAAATGAGTATCTAACTTTTGGATTCTATAGTAGGCAGTAATAGGAAGGACGGCTGGGAAATGACTTTTAAGTGAGCCAAAAACTGTGTCTGCCACAGTGTCTTCTCATTCCCAGTGTCCCTGTAGGTTATATGTCAAGAAAAATAATGTTAGCTAAATTTTTTATTCTTATTATTTTTTAAGATGAGGCAATCTTTGATTCTTAGACACTTTCACAGAGAGCTTTTCAGTAACTAATCTTCCCAGTGGAGAAAAGAGAACATGAAAATCAGCTTCCGGCCATCAGCAGCTGCTCTACTCAGGACCTGGGATCCTCACAGCCTACGTGGTGAGGTGGAGGAAGGCACTTCCTTTTATCAGCTGGTACTGTTGCCTCTTGATGACACTTCCACTTTTTATCATTTTCTGCCGAAGCAGATGTTTTAATGAAAGACAACATAAAGATCTTAGAAATGTGTTTTTACAAATACAGGCCACTTTAGTAATTTTTTTCAAAGAGGCACTAATCCTGGGGCTTGTGACATTTCCCAGGAAAGATTTCAGCTGTAGCCCCCGGAAATCACACAAACATAATACACACACACCATTACATAAAAATGCATCATTTATACAAAAAGAAGGGAACTAAAAGGGAATTCTTAGCTGAACTACTTCATTTATTTATTTATTTATTTATTTATTTATTTATTTATTTATTTTAGCCAAGCTACTTGTATATAACAAGCATTGTGATTATATACATTGGTAAGATTTGGAGATAAATCAATAATAATAACAACAACATTTATCAAGCACTTAGCATACGCTTAGCATAGAATAAGTAGTTTCATGTGGTTATATCATTTAATTTTTTACAGCAATTCACTTGAAAAATGAGGATATGAAGCCCCACAGAGGTTAAATAACTAGTTCAAGGGTACACAGCTAGTAAGTAGCCCAGCCAGGACTCAAACCCTGACCATCTGCCTCCAGAGCCAGCACTCCCCACCACCAACCCACAGTGCTTTCCAGGGTCAGGATGATGAAGAAGGGAGAGGGAATAAGACAAAGTTTAGGAAACATGACATGCAAGGCCATATTGCACACCAATGTTACAGAAGCAAGATCCTGAAAGAACTTCAGGAAACTCTACATGGTAGTTAAGCCTTTTTAATACTAAAACTTCCAGTAAACTTACTCTTGAAGTGTCCAGGCTTAGGGACACTAGGAATTAGAATAGGTTGTATCAGACACTGTTTTTTGGCCAACTCAAAAGTCATTTCCCAATTGTCTTCCTACTGCTGCCTACTATCGAATCCAAAGGCTAGATGCCCATTTTCCCAGACTCACAGTAATATGTTGTCATGTGACCAAGTTCTAGCCAAAGAGCTATGGGTCAAAAAGGGAAATCAAGCAAACAGTTTCTGGGAAAGATTTTGTTTTTGTTTACTGACATTAAAAAAGAAAAAAGGCAATAGATAGCACTACCCCTTCCTCCCTTCTTTCCTCCTTGTATATTGGCATAAAGGCAAGGGTTGCAGCAGCCACCTTGAGCACTAAAGTCAAAAAAGGAAGCTGAGGATGGAGTATTATGCTAAGTGGAGTAAGTCAGACAAAGAAAGACAAATACCATATGATTTCATTGGTATTGAGAAAACTAAACACAGCAAAACTAAAAAAAAAAAAAAAAAAAAAACACAACAAATAAACCAAAAGCAGAATCAGACCCATAAATATGAAGAAGTGATTGTTGCCAGAGGAAAGTGAGCAAAGTAGGTGAGAAGGAGAGAGGGAGATACAGGCTTCCAGTTATGGAATGAATAAGTCATGGCAATAAAAGGTACAGCATAGAGAATATAGTCAATGATACTGTAGTAACATTGTATGGCAACAGATGGTAGCTACACTTGTGGTGAGCATAGTGTAACATGTAAACTTGTTGAATCACTATGTTGTACACCTGAAACTAACGTAACACTATGTATCAACTACACTGAAATTAAAAGAAACTTTTTTAAATTAAAAAAAGTTTTTAAAAGGAAGCTGAGAGGGAGGAATAGACATATTAGAGACTTGTACAGAAAGCATGGATTCTGGATGTCACTGAAAAGAAGTTGACCTAACACCAGCCCTCATCTACCTAGAGATTTGGTTTGTGAGAAAAAATAAATCTTATTTGATTAAGCCTCTGTTTTCAGCTGAATGTATTCCTAACAGGCATAAGGCTTTAACAAATTGGATCAATTTTTATTTCATTGTATCAGAGTAAAATCAGCCCCAGTTGGATTTTAGGAGTTTCAACTAAATGATTAATGGATTATTTATTACATCCATTGCCCTCTCTTTTCCAGTGGGTAAAGTATTTTGTGAGATTAAAGATAATGCCAGTGAGCATAGAACAAACTTTGGGTAGATTATGGATTTTCTTCATTTTTTAAAAAGTCAATCTTAAGCGTATTTTAGGACCTACATGTATTTCTTCTCCCACAAGATCTCTCAATGTTTTATTTTTCATCATTTTAAAATCACGAAAAACAAACTTGTGTATGGCACTTTGCAAAAATAAAAAGTAACAAGTGTTTGCTTTCTCTGTAATCAAAAACAGTTAAAGATGTTGCTTTAAAGATTGCAAATGCCTAGATCACCATGGTAATTCAGTATTCTAACACATAAACTATCTAATTAATTACAAATATTAAGCATCTACTATGGGTTCATTCATGGGCTAACCTATGAATGTAATAAAAAGTTTTCTTTTCTGTAAAATGATTTTTTTCACTATGGCCTTTTCATTTATGTTAATCATTGCTTATGTTAGATATTGTGGATTTCTGAAACAAAGTTTCTCAAATATAAGGGAGCATAAGAATTGTCCAAAACACTTATTAAAGATGCAGATTCCTAGTCTTAAACTCCAAATTCTGATTTAATAGATCTGTGGTAGCATCCAGTGATCTCCTTACTTAATAAGCCCCAAGAAATTGTGATGGAATTAGAATCAATGGAATAGCATTTGAACAACTGTCCTGAAGGGCAGGAATGACCCTTCTAATTCTTATTGTCCAAGAAGGTTCTTAATCACTTAACATAGAACATGCTGATGAAAAGGAACATAGGATTTCTACATTCAGTTTTGAATGTACTAAAGTGTAATATATATAATAAAAAGTGTGAACTTGTTTTTTTGTTTGTCTTTGCTCTTTTTGTTTTTGTTTATTGTCATTTGTTTTCACAGAGTTTATATTACCATATTCTGTCATAATTGAAAGATGTTAACTATTATACAGATTCTGACAAAAATTAGAAATTTTACATGTTCTTTTACATTTATTGACATTTATGGTCCTTGTTGATATTTTTTTGTCAGGTTAGTTATATTAAATTGACTTTATTATAAACAAAATCTCCATTTGAATCCTTCCCATTCAATTAAAGCCATAATTTTATTAATGTCTCTCCAGTATTCACTCACATATAGATAATTTCAGAGGAAAGTCTGTAATTCAAATTCACATTTGCCTAAAAATTGGAACTACTACAACGGCAATGGATTACAATCTTCTTCAACCCTCTTTGGTCTTCTCCCAAGAGGTAGAATCTTTGAGGATAAATAATTTTACTTTTGCTTCCTTTATTCAATTTCTCTCATCCTTTTTCATTTCTTATATGTGGTCTTATGTTTTCCATCACTGAGTCTAAAATAAACTATTTAAAGAAAAATGGTTAGAGAGGGAAGGAGCCAAAACATAAGAGACTCCTGAAAACTGAGAACAAACTGAGGGTTTATGGGGGGTGGGAGGGAGGGGTGGGTGGGTGATGGGTATTGAAGAGGGCACCTGTTGGGATGAACACTGGGTGTTGTATGGAAACCAATTTGACAATAAATTTCATTTAAAAAATAAATAAATAAATAAATAAATAAATAAAATAAACTATTTATGATTGAGAAGAACTTCACATCATAAAAAAATGATAGAGTAAACTTTTCTCCACATGATGGATAATGGATGGAGTATTCTAACATACTGTGTTACTGAATATGAGAAGCACGATGAATATAAAAGGAGGGATTGGAATAAAAAAATACTGGCTGAATGAAACATGTACTAACAGATACATCAGAAACATGTTTTATTGACCTATGAAACTAAAATTGCTCTTTGTCTCTTCATCTTCTTTAAACACACCCTCCCAATAATCCTCATCTCTCTGATATGGCTCTCTCCAGACTTTGAAATTGCATTTACTTTTCTTTCCTCTGTGTCTCTGACAGTCATGCAATGGCTCCCTCCTTGCAGCTCTATCACTGCCTTAGATTGGCCTCTCTCTCTCTTTTTCTTTCCTATATTTTATTCAGGTATAATTAACATCCAATGTTAATTTCAGGTGCGCAAGATACTGATTCAACAATTACCTTATTTAACACTCACCACGAGAAGTACAGTCACCATATGTCACCAAAAAATGGTATTACAGGGCACCTGGGTGGCTTAGTCTGTTCAGTGTCCAACTCTTGATTTCAGCTCAGGTCATGATCTCACGGTTCATGAGATCCAGCCCCACATGGGGATCTGCGCTGACAGTGCAGAGTCTGCTTGGGATTCTCTCTCTCCCTTTCTCTCTGCCCCTCACCCACTCATGCTCGCTCCATCTCTCCCTCAAAATAAATAAATAAGCATAAAAAATGTTATTACAATATTATGACCATATTCCCTGTGCTGTATTTTTCATATCTTATCCAGTTATAAAATAAATAAGTCATGGCCTCTCTCTTTTTCCTCAGTCACCCGCTCCACCACAGGCTCCTTCACCTCACATGTCCCTCCCAGGGGTTACTCTCCTTGCCTCCATTGTCTTTCCAATCCCACCCACAATTGATCATGTTCCAAACTGCTGATATAAACTTGCTCAAAAAAAAAATGATTATAATATCAGTTTCCTGCTTAAGTATCTGTAGTCCATTCTCTATCTTTAAATTTTGACAATTTTCTTTGTCCTCTGCAAGATTTTTCTTGTATCAAACCACAGTACCCAAAGAACTGTGTGTGGGTCTCCTCTTAGCCAAAAGAGGCAGAGAATATGAGGTGGGGACCAGAAGACTCAGGAACAGGAGGCACTGACACATTTTTACAAGTCTGGTGAGTGACAATTATTTTGCAAAACTGCATTACATATGCTTATTTATTAAAATCCATACTCTAAATCAAGCTGTTTCAATAAGCAATTCTAATTTTCCAGAAAGTAATAATAGCATTTTAAGACAGATAGGCAGGCAAATGTGGTCAGGGTCTGAGGCTTTCAAAGATGATATAGCCAAGGTTAGGCATTTAAACAAGAAATCCTGGCTGTAAAATGGCTACTTAGGTAAGCAAAACAAGTTATACAAGAAAAGCAAAAACAATGTAGTTATACAAGAATTCCAAAATCTTTGGATTTTATATATCAAAGAATAAAAATAAACAGGGTAAATATCAATGGATAAAAATTAATGTATGGTATCATTCTGTAAAAGCTGTCACAGAAAGGCTGAAGCCATAATGAGCTGATTGGGAAGACAGTTCAAGACTGCAGCAACAAAGCTTTTTGACATGGTCAGAAATGAGAAAAGAACAAGGGAAGAATAGATCTTCTTTGAGGACAAATAGTGTCCTGCTGATGGGTGGCAGTGAGAAAGCAAAACATCTCAGCTTTATTCTTTTTTCTCTGTCAATAAGAAAGACTACAAAACTGAGAGTATAAAACCTTCCAGCATTCAGAAATCGAAGCCCAAGAGAAAAAATGCAAGAGAGCCAGGCAATAAGGCTCCTTGTTAGGCAAATTAGGTGTCAGACTTGGAGACAATACCATGAAATCTTTTTCTTAACACATAACATACCTTATGTATAACTGAGAAGAAAAAGGTTGCTTATGGATTTATTTTGGTCACAAGACAAAGCACAGAGTAAAATGTAAATTATAATGATAAACCATTCACAGTTAGATAAAATACATCTGCCAGTTTTTCTCATTACTTACTCTCTGGGAAAGATAGTACTGAGATGGGTTTCTACAAAGAAACAAGGCAGAGTACAGCTAGACCATCATTCCTAACCTCAACCAGAATTTGCACAGCTAGAAACTGTACTATAACTTGGAACCATGAAGTGTGAAAAGGCACATGACTCCCATGGCAACTTTTGTTGTGAGGCAAGGCTGTAGAACAGAATATCGAGATAAGGAAGGACGTGCTGACTCCCACAGACTAAAGCAAGAAAGGGTGTATGCACTCTCACAGAGGTATATTGATTCTTACTTCCATGAGATGTAAACCTGAAACAACTTTTTTTTTCCAATCTCTGATTAAAAATCCTTTGATGGATCTCTTCTCTCCTGTGTGTTAACTACATGTTAAGTACCTCCTACTTCTCCAGGTACTTTTGGATACCCAGACTTAGTCCAGTCCATTTACAACTCCAAACTCATATCCAATTCTGAGCTTTCCCTTTCCTCCTATGAAGACAGGTGTTGTGGCCATGTAGGCTATATGAAAAAGAGGAGGTGTTCCAGTCTTATGACACCTCATCTGTGTCTGGATGGCACTGACAGCTGTTGTGTCTCCTCCCTGCGTGACAGGTGTCCACACTCTCTCACAGATTGCACATGAGTACCTCAGATGAGCCCTGCAGAATGTCCCGCTTCAGAATTCCCTGAAATAATATCTGGTTCTGGATCAACTTATTTCATCATCTCCTAGCCCTGCAGCCAGACGCCAACCAACAGCCTGGCAGTCTGCCCCCTGGTGCACAACTGGTAAGAGATCTTGAGCCTGACTGACCACCCATTAGACTTATGAGAAACTCACACATCTTTGTCAGTCTAGCTCCTCCCCTTCCCTTCTCTCTCCAATACTTTTTTCTCCTGATCAGACAGATACAAGGACAGATCAACCAGGCCACTCCCTAGGCAGATGAGATAAAGCTAGATGACCTACGAGATTCTGTTTCTTGCAGGCATCCTCAATCACAATCAGTGATTTCCCTTGGGCCCTTAGCTCATTCTCCTTGCTTCCAAAATGTAAGGAAACAGCCTCTCACCACCAAGCACTCCCTACTAAAGTGCATATTTCTCCTCCACAGACCTTTCCTTAAATGTTTTGGGAGCTAAATGGAGAAGGGGTGCAAGTTGGTTAACTCCAGTTAGACCTTATCCGTCATAAGCCCTTAGGGAGATAGTTCCAATTTTGAGTAACTTGAGGGCAGATTTTATCAGAAAGTGCGATACTTGGTTCCTCCTATCCTCACTTTGGGCATTAGCTGCAACTCAAGAAGAACAAAGATGATTCCACCCAGCGTCTTAACTTACACCAGCAGTAGTGGCTTTAGAGATGGAATGGATTTTTATCATTTCCTGCAAATCTCACTTTTTGGAAGAAGATGATATTCCTCCCTAAGAGAAACTCAGTGACTTGCCCTGCTTAGATCCATGTGAATGGCAAAACTAGATACATCGGGGCACCTGGGTGACTCGGTCGGTTAAGCGTCTGACTTCAGCTCAGGTCATGATCTCACAGTTCGTGAGTCTGAACCCCACATCGAGCTCTGTGCTGACAGCCGAGAGCCTGGAGCCTGCTTCAGATTCTGTGTCTCCCTCTCTCTCTGCCCCTCCCCTTCTTGCACTCTGTCTCTCTCTCTCTCTCTCTAAAATAAATAAACATTAAAAAAAAAATTTAATTAAAAAAAAAACCTAGATCTATCTCTTTACAACTTTCTTCCCTCTCTGCTATTTCAAGGTTCTAAATTGTCAGTAGCCACCTTCATCCTTTATTAGTGTTACTATTAAGACCCTTATCCTTGACAAATACCAGATTTGGAAATACATCTTCAACCATTGACAAAGCTAAAAAATTAAGGTCCAAGTTAAAGGGAAATGCTACTTGCTTATGTAAGGAATATCCAAATTTTTACATGTATTTATAAGTTTATAATCAGGGCTTCAAGAGCTTTGCAAATTCTAAGAGGAATTGTTATCTTAGTGTCTGGTTGTGTTGCAGCAGGCAAGTGCCACCACAGTCATGCCAGATCATTATACTAATGAAAAGAGCAGGAAACTGACACTACAACATACCGAGATGACTCAGAACCCATTGAATAGCAATACCAATCTGGATCAGTAGCATATCCAGATGGCAATGGCTTTTTCTTCAGCTTAGGCTAAAGAATTACCAGAAGTGAAGAGGGGCGCTGAGAGATAAAATAGAAAAACACACAAACCACAGACAGTAAAACCTTACTATGACTCTCAAAACAAATAAGCTGAACCTAACCATGATGTGTCACATGGACAATAAAAGCTCACTTACTTTATCACTTTTAACACCAACTCATAATGGACTCCCATATTACAACGACTGGTTGTTCCAGGAACTTACCTAGTTTACAAATTCATTTACCAATCCCTGCCCAGATTACCAGATAAGTACTCTTTTTGAACTTTTCTCTTTTGAGACACTACTAAGTCTCTGTCAAGATGGTGCTCTCCCTTAGCCAGAAGGTTTGTATGATAAACGAGTTTTCCTGGTGTTCTTTGCATGGGGACTTCAAAGACTTATAAGCACATAGGAGCAGGGGCCAAACCTCATAAAGAATCATTACAGGTTGAACAGTGTCTCTCCAAATTTATATGTTGAAATCCTAACCCCACTATCTCAGAATGTGACTGAGTCTTTAATAGAGTCTTTAAAGAGGTAATTAAGTTAAAATGAGGTAATTGAGGTGGACCAAAGAAAGAGCCAAAGAGAGAGACTTTAGAAGACACTAATCCTGGGACACCTGGGTGGCTCAGTCCGTTAAGCGTCCGACTTCAGCTCAAGTCACCATCTCTCACAGTTCATGGCTCAAGCCCCACGTCAGGCTCTGGGCTGGCAGCTCAGAGCCTGGAGCCTGCTTTGGATTCTGTGTCTTGCTGTCTCTCTCTGACCCTCCCCAACTCATGCTCTGTCTCTCAAAAATGAATAAATGTTAAAACAAAAATTTTTTTTTAAAAAAGACACAAATCATGCTAACACCTTGATCTCAGACTTGTAGCCTCCAGAATTGTAGGAAAATATATTTCTCGGACTTCAAGCTGTATTACAAAGCTGTAATCATCAAGACAGTATGGTACTGGTACAAAAACAGACACTCAGATCAATGGAACAGAATAGAGAATGCAGAAATGGACCCACAAATGTATGGCCAACTAATCTTTGACAAAGCAGAAAAGAATATCCAATTGAATAAAGACAGTCTCTTCAGCAAGTGGTCCTGGGAAAACTGGACAGAAAAATGAACCTGGACCACTTTCTTACAACATACACAAAAATAAACTCAAAATGGATGAAATATCTAAACGTAAGACAGGAAGCCATCAAAATTCTAGAGGACAAAAGAGGCAACAACCTCTTTGACCTCAGCTGCAGCAATTTCTTACTTGACATGTCTCCAGAGGCAAGGGAAACAAAAGCAAAAATGAACTACTGGGACCTCAAGATAAAAATTTTCTGCAAAGCAAAGGAAACAATCAGCACAACTAAAAGGCAAGCAACAGAATGGGAGAAGATATTTGCAAATGACATATCAGAAAAAGGATTAATATCCAAAATCTATAAAGAACTTATCAAGCTCAACACCCAAAAAACAAATAATCTGGTGAAGAAATGAGCAAAAGACATGAATAGACACTTCTCCAAAGAAGACATCCAGATGGCCAACCGACACATGAAAAAATGCTCAACATCACTCATCATCAGGGAAATACAAATCAAAACCACAATGAGATACCACCTTACACCTGTCAGAATGGCTAACATGAACAACTCAGGCAACAACAGGTGTTGGTGAGGATGTGGACTGCTGGTGGGAATGCAAACTGGCACAACCACTCTGGAAAACAGTCTGGAGGTTTCTCAAAAAGCTAAAAATAGAACTAACTTATGACCCAGGAATTGTACTACTAGGTATTTATCCAAGGGATACAGGTATGCTGTTTAGAAGGGACACACTCACCCTGATATTTATAGCAGCACTATCAACAATAGCCAAAGTATGGAAAGGGCCCAAATGTCCATCGATGGATGAATGGATAAAGAAGATGTGGTATATACATACAATGGAGTATTACTCAGCAATCAAAAAGAATGAAATCTTGCTATTTGCAACTGCATGGATGGAACTGGAGGGCATTATGCTAAGCGAAATTAGTCAGTGAGAGAAAGACAAATATCATATGACTTCACTCATATGTAGAATTTAAGATAAAAAACAGATGAACATAAGGGAATGGAAGTAAAAATAATATAAAAATAGGGAGGGGGACAAAATATAAGAGATTCTTAAATAAAGAGAACAAACAGAGGGTTGCTGGAAGGGTTCTAGGAGGGGGGACGGGCTAAATGCATAAGGGGCATTAAGGAATATATTCCTGAAATCATTGTTGTACTATATACTAACTAACTTGGATATAAATTTAGAAATAAACCAATTAATTAATTTTAAAAAATCAGTCCCTCTATTGAGGTTTCTTCAGCAGAAGTGAAAACAGGCTATGAGTTCTTGATTTCTGGCACTCTGCTCTACTAGGATGAGCTTTCCTTTTCTGAATCAACAACTAATCAGATCTCTGTCTCTTTTACCCTACAATTTATGCAGTGACATTTTCTAATGATAATTGCTTTGTAAGGAGTGGATTGCTTCAGTGCTAAAACGTATTTGCTGAAACAGGACAAAGAGATATCTAGCAATGTCATGAGCAGCCGGGCCATGAAAATTGTATTTTGTATAGGTGAAATGTTTTGGCCAGTATTACCACAGCCAAAATTACCTCTGACATTTCCAAATGTCACAGCTAATCCAATCTTAACAGCAATGTTTTAAAATGTGTTATAAGGAAGACTTCCGAAAGTAAGTCTAAGCTAAGGAAGCATAGTGATTTTAGCTCAGGGCCTCTCAAAGCAAAATAAATAAATTTTTAAAAAAAGCAAAGTTATTTAGACATGCATTTGGGAAGTTAATTATCAATACTTTGAGAATCTCCAAACAGTTCAATATCGAAAATGTTTAATGTTATTTTGGTGAGAACCTGGCACTAATGCTTTCATGTATTGGATTCCAACATAGCTGATGTAACTTTATTTTGTTTTGTGACTACAGACTACCAGCCATGACATCCCACTAAATCCCTGTTACATACCAAATATCTGTGCCCCCCTCTCCGACCAAATTCATATGTTGAAACTCTATCCCCCCATGTGGGTTTTAGGAGGTGGGCCTTTGGAAGGTAATTAGAACTAGATAAGGTCATGAGGATGGAGGCCTCATGAATAGGAGTAGTGCTTTAAGAGTCATCAGAGAGTTTGCTTCTATGCTCTGCTCTCCATCATGTGAGAACTGAGAAATTGGCTCTTAGTGAAACTTGACCATACTAGCACTCTGATCTCAGACTTCCAGGCTCTAGTTCTGTGAGAAATGAGTTTCTGTTGTTTGTAAGCCACCCAGTCTGCAGGTACTTTGTTATAGAAGCCTGAACTAAGACAACCCCAACTATAGTAACACATGTTGCAAGCCTAGTCTTACAAAGTGTCTCATCCCCTGGACCATATAATTTGCCTAAAAATCAGCAGATGACCTAATCCAGGCCAGTCATAATCATTCCATGAAACTACATAAATGGATACATAAATGGGATCTCTTTCCCCAGTTGTAGATCTTTGGACTAGGATGCTATCATACTGAAGATGTCTGTGGCCATGCCACCATTTCTCCCACCATATAGACAAAGCCTGTCTACTGTGAGAAGCCAACATACCAATATAAACAGAACCAAGTGATGTAAGAGAGATTGTCTGGAGAGATAGAGGAAGACAAAAATATTATTCTTTGAATCTATATGTTTTCAAAGATAATCACACCCTCTTGGAATTCTGAGTTACATACATGATTGAATAAATTCTCATTTTTAAACTAGTTTATTTGGGTTTCTGTCATTATAATAGAATGATATCATGGTCATGAAATTTAGCCCACCTAAACAAAAAGAGAATTCACATTGATAGCAAAGCAAGTCTTAAAGATTGCTTTGAAGATTCAGTCATGTATTGCCATATGATGTTCTTAATAACATAAATGGATTTAGATTATCTTGTTAATTACAGAATAGTAGAGTTCAACTAGAAAGTTCCATTTCAGTAATCATAAGCACACATTATTTTATTAATGTTAGGATCTATCCAGACATCTCTTGCCTTTGTGCATGAATTATTATATGACAAGATTTTGAAGCTTTTACAGGATAGGAACATGTATGATTTCACCTTCACAGCTCCTCAGATGGGTCAATTTATGGGAATAATTTCTGAGTTTAAAAATAAGAAAATATTTGTCCTCTTTTTCCAGAAGTCAAACAATCAAAATAGAAATGCTTTTGTTATTTTATCAGTGGTATAGTACAGTGAGCTAAATCGTGGCCTCCAAAAGTTAGGTCCACATATAACCTTAGAATGTGACCTTATTTGGAATGAGGATCTTTGCAGAAACAAGGCAGACTCTTGAGATGAAATCAACCCAGATTAGGGAGGATCTTTTATACAGAGACATAAAAGGAGAATACACAGGTAGATGTAAACAAGGCCATGTGAACTACAGGCAGAGACTGGAGTGATGGAGCTACAAGCCCAAACCACCAATTGCTAGGAACTTCCAGAAGCTAGGAAGAGAGAGGGAACATTCTTCCCTAAAGCCTTCATAGGAAGCATGGCTCTGCCAACACATTAATTTTGGAATTCTATCCCCCAGAACTGTGAAAGAACAAATTTCTGTTGTTTTAAGCCAATAAGTTTGTGATCATTTGTTATGGCAGTCCTAGAAAACTTTTAGAAATGTATATTTCCTATAATCAATTCGAGTGTTCTTTCATTGGTTTCATTGTAGTTATCAAGGTTTGATTTTTACACTATTCTTAGAAAATCTACCATAACTACCATTTTGCCATGTGTGAAAGTTTCTGGGAGTTTCGTCTTATGTTTCCCTGGATAATTATTTCTTATGAAATAATTTCTTGTGAGAGTGTGAACCCACAGACACTTGGCAGATAACTATATTTTTCAGCTGTATTTTTATAACTGGGTTTCTTAAACTTTATATTTGAGTAAGATGTCTACTACATATCAATTTATGCTGTCATTCAGAAAGTATCTGTTAAGTTTTACAGTTAACAACTTCATAAACAGTTCTTTTTTCTGCCTTAGACCAAGTTTGTTTTGGGATTTCTGTGAGTTTATAAATCCTAGTTCTTATATAAAAGTCTCATGTATCCTTCGCTTACTATGATCTTCATTGGCTTTGGTAATATAATTGTACATTTTTAATATTTGGAATCTCTGTTTTTTAAATAAACTAATAGTATGAATAACACTGCAAGGATTCTTCTTGTAGTTTGATTTTCTTATATCATATGTCCCCCAGTGCCTAGAAAAGTCCTTTCTATATAATAACTATGCATAATGTTTGTTAATGGATAAATACATAAGTAAATGGCTTTCTATTCTTATTCCAGAGAGAAATGCAGTCTCAGATTCAATACTTCCCTCCCACCTGCACATTGTTTACCATAGACAGTCCCAAGAGCTGAAAATGCCATGAATGCAGTTGGACAACACCCCAGACGTGCCAAAAACCAGCAAGGGAAGCCATGGTTGAGGGTAGAGTTTCCTAACAGAGAGTCGGTAAAGAGGCATCTGGAGTGGAGTCTATAAGAAATTTTCTGTAAAAATGTATGTATATTCCTAGAAAGGAACTGTACACCTTTCACCATGCTCTTAAATGGATTCTTGATCTAAAAACAAGCTTAGAATTTGTTTTTAGAACTGATCCATAGGTGAACTGATTCATAGATGTCGATATTACAAATCAGAGGGAAATGTATATAATGTATGTGTTGAAGACATTTTTATTGCCACAAGAGAAAATTCAAAGTTGTAGCTAGCTAAAGTAATCTTTTAACATTCAAGTCACACTCTGTAATAGTATTTTCTTAATCGATAGGTTAAGATTGCAAAACTGCTGTCAGGATCAGAGTTACCCATCTTATATGTTTCCAGGTCCACGTTGAGAAAGTTGTACTATATATAACTGTAAACACAAGAGAATTGATTTGGCCAGCTAATGAATTTTACTTATATTCAGATGCCTTGTTATGGAACTTCTCATGATTTATTCCCACATTTGTTACTTTATCTTAATAGTTTCATCATTATTTTTATTCAGATATAGTTGACATTATAAAAAGAGTAAGTGACCATCTTAAGACCCATATATATGCAGCATCTTCTATTAGACATAGCTTAGAACTTTTAATAAGTATTTGAAACAAAAAGTATTTATTAAGTATAGTTTGTCAACCAACATAAAGATTTTGCTTATTTCTGGACTTCCTCCCATTTCTTGTAGCCGGATCTTCTTTTCTGAGTTTAGATATGGGTCCACATTCCACATCCCTCCCTGTTTCCCCCAGATAACGGGATAAGCACAGCTCCCTCGGAAGAAATGAAGCAAGAGACTGGGGGCATATTCTAATCGCATTTTCAAAGTCTCTTGCATCCTCCCATATTCCTACACAAAACATAATAAATACATCAGATCATTTCCTGCTTCTTCTATATGCTGCAATAAGAAATAAGGCACAAAGAACAATATCCAATCTGACCAAAACTAAGAACAACAAAATTTGCTCAATACCTGCCAAAGTGTAAACTGCCTCTTGATGTCACTGTATGGGGTTACACATTTTAGTGTGTTGACAAGAAAAATAAAATTTGTGAGAGACGTAAAGCCAACTAAGAGGAGGAATCAAGGACACATGTTTTAAAATCCTAAAACAGGAGAATTCTTCCACACCTGTAACTCTCCATTTAAATGCTAATTTACCCATTATGATTTTTCATAGTCGGTTGCTTTCCTTCTTCACCACCTCACATATAATGATGTTCATTTTGTGTGGGACCTAAGAAGACATGTCCTAAGCTTCTACTTTAACTCACACTATGATAAGCATACAATGGGCATTAAACAATTTTTTTTAATCGAAGTGAAGACTTAGTGAACAAAGTGTGAAGTTTCTCTAGGAAACATAAAAACAAAAGACTCAAGAATCCACAAAGCGGATAAGTAATTAAACATCTGATCTACAGAGGCATAAAATGACAACAACAAAAAGTGTTCTTATTGTTAATATTTTCCAATGTCCATTTTTAAAGCCTGAGATCAATCAAAGGTCAACAACTACCATAGTTAAGAGCTACATAAACTTTTTACCTAAAATATCCAAACAGTCGAAAGCTTTTTCTAAATGTCACTTTTCTAACCAGGTTAGTATTTAATGATCAGCTTATATGGTAAAATTCACTCATTTATTTCTGAGGCGAGTTATTCAGTTATAATTTTCTACTCATTACAAAAGGGATATAATGTTTCTCCTGGAATCTTGGAACAAGCAAAGAAGGAACAAGGCAAAGAAACAAAAGAGAAAAATTTTAAATACTTCTAAAGCCATCTCCCAAAGAGAAACACTTGATATTGATCATTTTAGATGTTTTATAATATAGAGGCATTGTAGATGGAAATGATGAAAATGATCAATCACCCACATGCCTTCTTCCATATTCTCCCCTCCTACACGTGCCATGTGTTGAAGATGGCAGTACTACAGAAGCAGGAAGCTGATCCCCCATATTACCACAGGGAGCATCACCTACCAAATACCAATTAGAACTGAGATGTGAGCAAGACATAAGCATACTCAACTCCTGAGGCTTTCCCAAAAAAAAATTTTTAGCAACACTTGCTTATTCTAATACAGTAATTTGTGCTTTGAAGTGAGATGATGCCTTAACAAATCCTTAAATATATGTCATTGGCTAAGCAGCTGAATTTTGGGTGATGAGAAATCTGATATCAGAGGCTGAAAAACCATTGAGCCTTACGCGTAGTGGAAAATGGTTAGAGAGAATATTAAAACTAGCACATGCAGCTGCCACTACAGGAGATCAGCTCCCTGTTACAAGAAACAGATAAGTCCAGGAGAGAATTTGCTGATTTGCAAGAGAATAGAGTCAATAAATTTGGGGTCTGGAAGAACTGGAAAATATGAATAACTTCTAGAAACCAAACAGTAAGATGTAACAGAAAAATTGTTGGAAACAGTAAGACATAACAGAAAAAACTGTTGAGGGACCAAGGCCCTTCAAGACCTAGCCTTGTGAAGAAGACAGAACAGGATATGGATTTTTAGCTTTGATAAGACTTTAGGCAGCCTCTCCTGGAAAGAAGGTGAGCCTGACCCATGACTGGAAGAGATATCTGTGAAAGTAAGAGTGCTATGTATTCATTAAATAATTTTTTATCCTCTAAATACACACACACACACACACACACACACACACACACACACACACAAACCTATACTTATGTCCCCATGCATAAAAATGGGACCTTTAACTATTTTTCCTCAAATGAAATGAGCAGATGGCGCCTGAGTGGCTCGGTTGGTTAAGTGTCCAATGCTTGGTTTCGGCTCAGGTCATGATCTCACTGTTTATGAGTTCAAGCCCAGTGCATCGGCTCCAGGCTGCCTGTGGGGAGCCTGCTTGGGATTTTCCGTCTTTGCTTCTCTCTCTCTGTCCCTCCCCCAATCACACTCTCTCTCAAAATAAACTTTAAAAAAAAGGGGGGGAAGTGAGCAGACTTTCTATGTTTCAAGCAGTTAAAAGCAAAAATGCCTTCTCTACAGTCCTTTTTCTTTTCCCTGCTGACTGGATGATGTAGGTATATTGAAGCCATGTAGTGAGTATGGAGTAGATTCATGATACACTGTGATAGATCTCTGAATGGCTACGTGGAGCAGACACTCCTCACTCTCCTTCCCCTACCACATTCACAAATAGACCCAGTCAGATTGTGAAATGAAAGACAAATAACCTTATCTCATATTTAGCAACCGTAATGTTAAGATCGTGATAACAACTAGCATTATTTCCCTAATGTAAATGGATAAATAGATCATGTTGTATTTGTGTAATGGAATATTGAACAACAATGTAAATGAATAAGTTACTGAATTATAGGTACACATGATATCAAAGGCCAATCTCAAGAATAATGTTCCTGAGACAAAAACAAATAAACAAGTTAGGAAGAAATGTGTGGAAAAAAACAAATTTAATATCTCTAAGTGTGAAGTTACCTCTGAGAGTGAAGAAAGTAGTAGATTGGGGAGGAAGATCAGACCCAGTGTTCAAAGATAAAGGTAATGTTGTATGTCTTAAGCTAGGTATTCTTTGTATGATGAATTTTTTTTTAATTTTTTAATGTTTATTTATTTTAAGAGGGGGGAGGGGCAGAGAGAGAGAGGGCAGGGGAAGACACAGAATCCAAAGCAGACTCCAGGCTCTGAGCTGTCAGCACAGAGTCCGATGCAGGACTTGAACCCAGGAACTATGAGATCATGACCTGAGCCGAAGTCGGACACTTAACCGACTGAGCCACGCAGGCACCCCTGTTTCATGTACTCTTAATATATTCACATTTTATAAAAATGTTCATTCTTCCATCAACATTGCCTTGAAAAGAATTAAAGTCAATATATTCAGTAGTAACATTTTTGAATCACAAATATATACCTACAGGGTAAGTGAATAAATAACCCCCCTATTAGTATGGAAATATGTACTTAGCACTTTCACAAAAGCCTCCAGTGGTAACATTAGGCAGGCTTCACAGAGTACTGCATCTCAAATAACCTTGCAGTCAATGTGATATTCTCTGGACCACTGTAGGCAACTCATAAAGTAGCTCTAACAATTAAAAAAAAAACACAGTATTAAGATAAAAATAAAAATAAACAAATTATTGATATCAAACACACAACTGAAGAGTTTGAATAAAATTATTTCTTAAACTGTGAAGGGTCAACATTTACATTTATAAATTGATATATTATTTTATATAATACCTACTTTGAAATATGTATGCATAACTATAAAGCAAATATAAACAGATATATTACTATCAGTGGTATGATTTTTATTCTTTTCTGTATTATTTAGTATGGCTTAAAGTTTCTTTTCTAATGGGCGTATGTATCATTTTTTACAAAAACTAC